>NC_140964.1:66391231-66406231 GCF_056783735.1 Eptatretus burgeri
TCCTGGTGCTTCACAGGCAGGGTTTGTGCGTGCGTGCCACATCAATGTGCTTGCCATCCCTCGGATGGACGTTAAACTTAGCATCCTGTCTGTCGGCATGAGTTGGTGGACGTTAAAGATCCCACTGCGTATTTTGCAGGGTAGGCAAGCCATCGCCGGTACGATGAACAAATTCCAAATTCTTGTCCCGACTGACTGCTGGGAAGGGCCTTTTGGGAAGATGACAGTAAACCCCCTCAATATAACACGTTACGAGAAAGCACCAACGGTAGCACCAACGCTGTAAAGAGTATGCTACATGTCATATCATCAACCTGAATGTATGTAATAAATCGATATGTACCTAGGTAAGCAGGGAGATGATACATTTGCATGTTTTTGCAAGAAATGATACAAAAAAAATTGTTCAAATTCGTTTCAAAACAGCAGAAAAGCTTGATTTTCTTTCGTATGACGCACATGGCTACGGATACCATAATTTGCTGGGACCATGACCCCAGGTTGGTTAAATTCTACTTGCAGGTTTGACAAACTACAACCACCACCACCATTCCAACGACAACTACAATTATTATAAAAATGTGTGCATGGTTCATTGTAAGGATATTAAGCTGGAGGACCAACCTGCCAGTGTTCGATGTTGTAGGACGTTAAAGATCACACTGCGTCTTTCGAGGAGGCGAGTTATCGCCGGCACCCTGAACAAATGACAAATTCCTGCTGGCATGCAAAGGACACCAACAGCCTCAGCAGGAAAACTGTGCCTCAGTAAATGATGCAACTCACAGGCCGGAGTCTTTAACATGCGGCTGGGCAGTCCTGACATTCGACTGAAAGGGCAGGAATTTGTAATTTGGCCATGGTGCCGGTGACAGCTCACCTACTCTTCGTGAAGGACACAGTGGGTTATTTAACATTCACCAACTAATGCCAGCAGACAGACAGGACACCACACCCTGAACACCCATCTTAAGGATGGTGCACACATCGATGAATCATCCTGCCTGTGAAACACCGGGATGACAGTTTATAGTTGGGTCGGGATTCGAACCCAGACGAAGTAGCTCAAAGACAAGTGCACATATCTCTAATATATCCTGCCAACCTTCAAGTCACGTAAGAAAAAGACTGCTCAAAAAAAAAAAAAAATGCAAAATGTTTGGCAGCCAAAGAAAAAGCCAACATTAAATTTCAACGAGATACTATCGATAAAATAAATACACAAAAACCATCAAATTTTTGACCACCTAACCACCCACAAACCCTTTTCCCCGACCCCCCACATTAATATTTCATCCCCACTCATTTATTTCTCATATTCCATCCTCTTCTCTTCATTTTCCCATTTTTTAATCTCTCTCAAGTGTTCCCTCGAGTAAATTGCATCTAAGTACCAAAACAACAGTTCTGTGCCAAGATAAAATCGTTTAGAAAGCTTTTCCTCCTAATCAAAACAATCATCTTTAACCAACAGACAGACAGTAAAACAAAAACAAATTTCAATGCAGCAGGAAGCCATTAGGGGCCCATCAGACCTGTCCAATGGTTGCCAACTTATAGCTGTTTGTCCATACCCTATCCTTTTAAATGCTGATAAGTCAGGCAAGGTGCGATGCGATTCGGCTGGGGAGTATTTGGTGCGACTCAGCCGGGGTTCCAACCACAGACCTCCGAGGCACAGTCAAGGAAACCTTTCAAAAACTGTCTTGACATCTTACGTTGGCACTGCGTTGGTAGCACCACGGTGTATCATCCCAGTTGGGTATCAAACAAAATCAAGCGTAGTGATGCTATAACTACAGGTGTTCGGCCTTCAGAGGAGCAAAAGCGATCTTGCTCCAAAGAAGGGTTCACGTCCAAAACATCAGCTTTACTTTGCTTCCCACGGCTGTTGGCATAGAACTCGTCTTGTTCACATTTTCCACTGAAGCGGACCGACACCAACCATAAAGGCTAGTATTCCTTTGTGTGATCTCCGACACTTGCATCTTAAACATCGTCAGGTGCACTTTTCTCAGAGCCATTTAATGAAGGTGGCCATGTTGGCAGACCACCAAAAAAAATATATATTAAAAAAAAAATTAATAATAACATAAATTTCTCATTACTCATGGCTGTCCCTTTTCTGCACAATGATCATTGCCTGGTAATGTGGCTGCATATAGTTCCTGAGTCACACTGAATAAAAACAGTCAGGTGGTCATGATGGTGTGCTGAGTGGTGTTACTGATATCCCTCCCCCAATATTTGGGGATTTTATGGAGCTGGAGAGAAAAGCAATCAAAATGGAAAGAAATCAGAGTGGTAAGGTCAGCCACCCATATGTTGCAAAATAGAGACAAAAACTTGGTTGCTTCCAAATGCATTGTTTAAGCTGGGAATAATTTTTTTTTTCTTTTTGTCAAGCTTGGACTCCAAAGCAAGAAGGAACAGTTGTTCAAGCAATAAACACAATAAAAGTTTGAATTGTGGAGTTGCATCCGGAGCATTGAAGACCCACCGTTGGTTGGATGCAGCAGCTCTTTCTGTTGTACTTTGTCCGTTCTGTGAGTGTTAAGCTTTGAATGAGGGAAGAGGGGGGGGAGTATTCAGGCTATCCAGTCAACCCCCCCAAAAAATGTTTTGATGATGATGATGATGATAATAAGTAATAATAATCCTGGAATAGCACTCAGGAGAGCACATACTTCCGCCAGTCTGAATAGTTTACGTTCTGTATCGCACCAATAGGCTGCAACTGCACCTGAATTAAAATCGAATTGGCTTGTCACATATCCAACTCATCCACCAAGTTTTGTCATTATCGTCCACAACTTTTTGAGATATCATGCCACACTGTTGTATATCGTTTTTGGCCCCATCTCTCAATGGTGAAGAATCAGTTAGTAGATTTAAAAAAAAATTATTATTCTATCCGAATTTTGATCGGGATCTTCACCAAATTTGAATCAATTCGTCTTCGTCACACATCCAACCTCTCCACCAAGTTTCGTCCGAATATGTCCATAACCTTTTGAGATCTCCTGCTCACACAGAGACAGACAGACAGACAAACAGTAAAACAGGTGTGAAAACAATCTCCGTCACCTTCGGTGGTGGAGGTAATGATAGGAATGAAACTTTGCAAGCAGGATTAAACATCACAACACGTGCAACAAAACACTAATTGAAATGTCAATACATTTGAACCGACCATGAGAGAGTGGGGTTTGTGCACATCGGTTTATGACATTTCGAGAAGGTAATCACCTGGCCCAATGCACCCACTCATGAACATTAAGGATCTCATTATGTATTTTTGAAATGTAATCCATTGGGTTGGTAGCAACGTCAAACTCAAAACTGCTACCCGGTAGTAAAACTTGGGGTTCAACATCTGGGGTTTATAACAGTACAACATAATTTTGCTCCGATGAAAGAGTTGTGCTCGAAACATCAGCAGCACCTTCTTTACCACGGTGGTATACATACTCTTACCAAGTTTTAGTTTATAAAATACATTGTTTATCTTGTTTGTCAACACAGACCGATACCAGCCTTCACTAAGAGCATTATTCCATCGTTTAACGTCTGGTCCTCAAACATACAAGACTTCCGATGCAACATCAACAGCACCCAAGGATGAAGTGTTGCGAGTCAATACTCCAGTTAATGTCTTGCACCTGATAAGGATATAACCGACAGTTTACTTGTCAAGGTCCAATATGATACAAACGTCACGAACCTCTGGCACCCAATAACCATTGCATGCTGAAGGTGAATCTCAATGAGCTCTTTACCTCGAGGCATCTTGATTATAACCAAATTTCAATTCCTGCTGCAAACCTTAATGAAGAATATGTTGCTTTGCATTGTGGGAACTATGTAAACATGAGTCGGCAGGGTCCATTGTTAGGTTTGCACGTTCTGCCCCAATACTTTTGAGATAAACAGCACAGGTGTTCCTGTGACCGAAAAAGGTCCTGATGCTACCGTGGACTCTTTCAGGGTGTGACAACTTCAAAACCCATCATACTGAAGATTGAAGAAGCAAACAAGGTTTTCCATCATAATTAGATCCTCTCTCATTGCACTCCATTGTCTAACGTTGGGTTCTGATGAGACGAGCTGCGTTTAAATTAAACATACAACTGCTATATAATCCATCAGAGAATTTGATCCCATGATACCGTACAATTTTAATGCGTTGTCCATGCCCGGTTAAAGTACTCGCTGAAGTGTATAAAAAGAAAATTCTGGGTACTCCAGTGAACTGTTTTTTATTTTGTTTTTTAAGGTGTTACGGTCACAAGTTTCTGTTGCAAGAAGATGATGATGATGATGATGATGATGATGATGATGATGATGATGATGATGATGATGATGATGATGATGATGATGATGATGATGATGATAAAATGGAGAAAAGCCCAATAACATCTATTTGTGCAAACTTTGATTCAAAAAGTTTGAATCTTGTTTATGACTCTTCAAGTGTTAACAACTTCCTCGGTCGATTCAATCTCATTCTTCCCTCCAGGGCTTCAAGAGCAGTTCACTCTCGGGTCATCCCCCATCCACAACCATGATCTTTTTACCCTCATTAACCCTCCCTAAGCACACTTCTTTCTGTGTTTCCAGTTTTTTTTCTACTTCTGTGATTGAGAGTTTGTGGCTTCATCCACATTGTTCAACCCACATCCCTTATCCCTCAACCCTGCCGTTGGTGTGTGTGTGTGTGTGTGTGTGTGTGTGTGTGTGTGTGTGTGTGTGTGTGTGTGTGTGTGTGTGTGTGTGTGCCTCTCCTCTCACCCCTTCTCCTTCTATTGTTCTTTTAGTTCCGTCACATCCTGATCCGCTCCATGTTCTCGCTCCATGAGCCTCGACACTACACAAAATAATAGTCAATCAACGTGTTCCTACATTTGATTCATGTCGATCCAATTAACAATGACTAAAATAATTGTTAATTTAGCAGTTGTCTTTTCAAAATCACAGTATAATGATGCTTTGGTATTTTTTTTTTCACCGTCATGGCAGTCAAGTTGCCCTTATACATTAAACAAAGACCAATGCAACCAAAGTTAAACGGACAAGCAAACAGCTAGACATCAATAAATAAATAAATCAGCACAAGGTAATCAAGGCACGGGTAAAGACCATTTCGCCCATCAAGCCTGCTGTCATATCCACACCCCAGGACTTACAATTACTGCATGTAGTGCTAATTGTACAGCTAATCTCAAGAAGGGAATTTATTCAGGGTGCCAGCACACAATGATCTACTCATTACAATCTAAATGCCGAAGGGACAACCGGATTTACGGCCCCATTTGAAGCTTCGAGATACAGCAGCCATACCCCGCTAGCATCATATCAGAACCTCTGTTTTTCCTTCCAGTCGAATCTCGTCAGATATCGAAGCCATGAAAGCTTAATGGTGAACAGACGACTAACGAAGGTATTTTAAAGGCGAGGAAGAGGGGTTGCATCCAAAGCAAGTAAACCGATTATGGAATGCAAATTTTTTTTTTTGTGAATTCAAGTGAACACATAGGTAGGTAAAGCTAATAGGGATTTAGGGTTCACAAGAAGGTAAAATTATAAAATCAAAGGAGGTAAGCTTTAACATTACATAGGAGTACAGTGAGGGCTCATCGAGAATATTACGTACAGTTTTGGTGACCACATCTGAGAAGGACCTTCCATAGAGAGGGTTCAGCACAGGGCCAGTAGATTGATTCTGGGTCTAGTCATACGAAGTAAGCTATGAGGAGCAACTGAAAGACAGGACTTTTATACATGAGAAAGGAGGTGATCATGAGGGGATCTGACACACATGTTCAAGGGAATGAAGGACAGAGACAAAATAAGTGCAGAATAATTTTTCAGCAAAATGGACATCGACAGGACCCGAGGTCACAATTTTAGAGTTAAAAAATAAAAATAAAAAGAGGAGGAGAGTTAGGATGGTAGTAAGACAGGGGGTCTTTCACTCATATAGTGGTGAATGCATGGAATGGTCTCCCTGCAAGGCTAATGGCAGTGGAGTCAGTGGGGGAAGGGAGGGAAGGGAGGTCAGAGCAGATTGTGAATAAGAGACGAGCATGCATACAGAGCAAGAAATGAGAAACACTGAATATTTTAAAACAAATAACCAATACTTCTTGCAAGCGTGGCTCGACTTGCGATTATTGTTAAGCGAATGTTGATTAGAAAGCTTTCCTCGCCACAGCTTGAACATCAAACCGAGACCCAGTTGCCAGTTTATCGTACCTCTTATGATTTGCCATCATTGTTCCCCCGATACCCAGTGTCTCTTGACCAGACAGGGAAGATGCCGAATGATGCCTCTGCAAGAGCTTTTCATCGATTCCAAATGAACGTGCGTGAGAGCAAGCACAGTTGTGCGAACAGATAATGTTGGAGAAGAAACCACGGACACAAACTCTCAAGCAAAAAAATTATTGAGAAAAGCAGTACCAACGACACAAAGGGGTAGTTCAGGAATACTCGATGCATGAAAATTAGCTGGATCATTCAAGGAAGTACGCAGGTATCGAAAAGATGAATGTCACGGTAAAATTGTCACCAATGTTCCTGATTGCATAAAACTTTTAGACCTGTGTGCTCACAGTTGAACAAAAGTAGTTGGAAGGTGTAAACAAGGCAAGATTATGTTCAAAATAAAAAATAATAATAAAAACTAAAAAAATGTAAATTTTTTAAATTTGTCTCATTCGCAAATTTGTCTAAATTTGTCTCATTTGTAAATTTGTCTCATTCGCAGCCCTTGCTCCCCACCCCCAGAAAACCTTTCCCCACTTCCAAAGTAAACCCAGCCAACAACCCTTCATGTCATTTTCTGGAAAGGTACAAAGTCTAAGGCTATAGCTTCAAGTGAATGTATCAATGTATTGATAAATGAACATCTTTGAATCAAATTTAATTTAATGTCAATCAGTTTCTCCTTCCCCCACATAATGAAATACAAATACCGATTCTACCATGTATGGTTACCTCAACAGCCAACAAGCTGGAAAACCAAAGTGCATCTTACCAACTTCTTATATACCAAGAAGTTTGATATAAACTAGTAAAACAACATGCACGACATGCCCAGATTACTGTTTTAACTTTTTAATTGCCACTTATGACATCATTACCTGCAAGTGCAGTCTTTAAAGGGTTGTTTTGCATTAACAAGGTGTCCGTCTAGCTCACAAAGCCAAACTATTGGCAACACTTCACGAACAGGAGCAAAATTATAAATTTGAAGTTTATTAAAATCTACTTATGGAAACAAACACAGCATATTGATATCAACTGACTTGTTCAACTTCAAATGATCCTGACCTCCAAAGCAAGAGTGCAAACAAAGTAGGCTAGATCTGCAAATGGAAGTATGATGGACCAATGGGACCATGAGCCAAATGGGGATTTTGTGTAATGGTCACGTGGATTTGCAAAAACTTTCCATGAGATTGCTTCGGCAGCATGGGAATGACTGCTTTACCTGTGCCTTGATTACCTTATGCTCCAGAAAGAGAGTTGGAACATGGGAATTGTTTTTGTTTTTCAGTGATCTATGGGCCATGGAGAGGGCTTTTACATATATCACAGGAAGGACAAATACATGAGTTGACATCGATGTACTTTTACACGAGTTACGAGGACGTTAGGAGACGATAGACAAACACACATGGTATATGGAATTTGAACCTCCTGTATCAAGAGGTAGGGGATCAGATGGAAACGCTAAAGGCCAACAACCCATTGGAAATTCACGGTGGCCCGGATTCCCGGATACTTAACCAGCACTGTTCGGACTTGAAGTCATCAACAAGAAAAAAACGGTCGATTCAAGGTTTAAGCAAACAAACTTTTCTGCAGTTCTTAAAGCATCCGGCCACCACCAATTTTCAATCCAATCAAACGGCCGTGTACCCTTTCCAGAGCATCGGTGCTGTTGAAGCAATCTCGTGACAAGGAATATACTGGGTGGTTTGCCATTGCCTTTCCGAGGGGTACTTGGGGCAGGAATTTAGAATTTGCCCAGGGGGCCAGCACACAATGGCCGACTCTTGCGAAAGACACTAGAATCTTTAACATCCACCGGTGAATGCTAGCAGATGGAGACCAAGCTGAACCTCCCCTGAAGGACTGCATACTCATTTATTCAGTGTCCTGCCAGTGAAGCACAAGGGTGACAGTTTGTAGTCAAGTCCAGAATAAAACTTAAATAAGCCAGCTCAAAGGTAAGTACACTCTCTGAAAGCTATCCCATCAACTCGACATCAAAGTTAGGGCATGTGAATCATAAAAACGATTAACCAGCAAAGTAAGAAATAGGAGGGGAAATGAGTGAGAGGAGAGAGAGAGATAGATAGACAGAATAAAAGTGAAGATCAAAGGGAAAACAGGAGGAAGAATAAAAGAAGAGTATAAACAAATGAATGCAAAAGCATTAGCATAATGAAGGAATCAAGCACTCACTTGGAAATATTAGATCAACTGGAATAAGCCTCAAAGAAAACGAATGATCAATTCACGGAGAACATGGCAGTGGCCTGGTTCATAATGCGAGAGCAATTGTAAAACAAAGAAACCCTCAAAATTAAACCCAGGTAATACAAATGTGATGCATCTGTCTCTCCTTGTGTCTGAAATCAATCACATTCAAAAAAACGTGAACGACACTCAGTAGAGTGCATACCTCAGGCAGGCTGAACAGTTCACGTTTTGTATACCAATGAAAGGCGGGATCGGGATACGGACATCCAAAATCTAATCGGCTTGTTCTCGTCACCGACCCAACTCATTCACCAAGTGTCATTCGAATCCGTCCACGTTTTGAGAAATCGTAGTGTGTGTGCGTGTATATGTATGTGTATATATATATATATATATATATATATATATATATATATATATATATATATATATATATATATATATATATATATATATATATATATATATATATACATATACATACAGAGGGTGTCCCAAAAGTCACTTCAGGATTTAGAAATTAAATAACATTTCTGTTTTTCAATCATTTGTTTTTCTTTTCTTTTTCAGAATTTAGATTAACATTTGGAAATTACCCATGGAAAAATTCACAATTGAACAAAGAACCAAAATCGTGGAATTTTATTTTAAATTTCATCGATCAATTATTCTCACCCAAAGAGCATGGACACCGAATAATTTCAAGAAATTCAGAAATTTCTTGGCCATCACGTTCTCCTGATTTGACGCCTCCAAATTATTTTATTTGGGGTTACCTAAAGGAACGTGGATACATCAATAAGTCCCATACAATTCAGCAGCTCAAGGACAACATCTGTGCAGAAATTCGAGGGCTGCAGCCAGAGTTATTGTCCGCTGTTACAGAAAATGCTGTCGAAAGAGCCCATCTCTGCGAAGCCGAAAATGGAGGACATCTAAGCTGCATCATTTTTCATAAATAAAGCAAATTTGTCTGCATTTTGTACATTTTCTTTTGGTATAAAAATAATCATAAATTATTAAAAAGCAGAAGTGTTATTTAATTTATAAATCCCGAGGTGACTTTTGGGACACACTGTAGATATTGTTGCGGTTGAGGAAATTCGCAAACCACCATTCAGGTCCCGTAGGTGAGATATCTCTGTAAGTACATGTGCAGTTAGCCCCAAACCCGTCGTTTAGAGGGAATAAATATGATTCATTCGGGCTGCGACCCTTTGAGATAGCCGTTTTTCTGTTCTATCTTTATTTTGAACCAACCACGTCTCAACCGCCATCACACAACAACCACCAACCGCAACGCCGCTTCACAACAACAACAACGCCAACAGCCACGACCTTTACCTTCACAACTCACTCCCGCAAACATCGCATCACCGCCATTCCAAACGTCGCCATGGCCATGGACCACCACTTTAAACCCTCCACCACCTTCGCCTCTCCTTCTGCGGCCATTCCCGCACCGCTTGTGGACACCGAGCGTCAGGCTGTCCTGGCCTCGTGCGGGACGCGCGCCGAGCCGCGGGTGCAAAGTGCGGCCTTTCCGAGGAGAAGTCAGATCAGGAATGATACACGCCCACTTCTGATCCGTCCAATCGGCAAGCGCGGGGCGGTTTGGCCCCGCCTCCAGGTGCATCGGTGGAGAATCGGGATATGCAAATTCGAGGATCAGGGGAGACTCACGGCCCTTTTTCTCCGTCCAATGGGCGAGCGTGGCTCCACCCCCGAGCTCGTTCTGATCCAGAAATTTGCATATGGGTTCTCCTGCCGGACTATAAAGCACCGAGCGCGGGGCGAATTTGGTCAGTTCGAGGCAGTCAGTTTTGAGAAGAGTCAAGGCGAGTTTGAGGAGAGTCAAGTCGGGTCTGGAGGAGAGTCAGTCTGTCGGAGGTCGGAGTCTGTCGGGGTTCGGAGTCTGTCGGGGAGCTGCAGAGAGAGGAAGCCTGGAGCCTGGAGCGCGGTTGAGGTGATTTGCTGCAGTCAGCTGAGGAGAATTGCGGAGGGGACCGGATAGCTCGGGTCCAAGGCAGGGAAGACGGCGGTCAGCGACGAGCTCGCAGTGGAGTCGCTCGTCGCGGGACCCAAGCGGGCCAGCTGTCCTCTTTCCCCCGAGCATCAGCAACCCCCTCCTGTTTCCCCCCGCGCTGAGATAGTGCGAAAAGGGGGCCCCGTTCCCACCCCACTCCAAGCAGTGCCAACGAAACCCGCGAAGAAGCGCGGAGTCGGGGCACCGCTGCGCCGCCACATTTGCGGCTCATCACAAGACACGGGTAGGATCCACCCGGTCTCGCAGCCCACAGGCCCCGTCTGTCCCCCTTGTCTTTGAGGGTGGCCCATTTCTTTTGCTTTTGAGTAAATGTGTTGTCGGCGCCGTCTGTAAAGTAAAACTGTGTAAGTGGTGCCGTGTGCACGCGTAGTCAGTCGTAGATCTGCATTGTTGTGTTTCTTTTGTAGCATCTGCTTTTGGTGCATAATTGTTGTAATTGTATATGTGTGCTCTCCGTGTGCCGCGGAATAAATGTGCATTATGTTGAACTGTTTTTCCCGTTTCGCTTCGTCTTTTCTTTAATTGAATCTCCATCTTGCTTCACGTAAAGGGTTGGTCGTGGGCTTAATACGCCCGATAATTAATCGGAACCGTCGAGGCCGACGATAACACCGCTCGGTTATCCCGCTAGTACGGAACGGGTCACTTAAGTGGCCCGTGTCCGGAGTCGACCTGCGGCGAGGTGCGATCGCCCGGTCTACCCTCCGCGTGGGTACTTAGGTCGGTCGAGTTTGGCGAACAACCCTATCCCATGCGGGGGGCCGATCGTGGTGAGGCCGAAAGGCCCACCCGTGACTAGCTCCCGGCGTTAGTCCGAGAGGGTCACGACAGAATTGTCCGTCCGGTGGGCGACGTGCCACGCTTCGAGTTACGTGGCCGCTCGCACGCCGGTGGGCGCGAATTTGCAACAACATTATATATATACATATACATAATTTTAGATATATATATATATATATATATATATATATATATATATATATATATATATATATATATATATATATATATATATATATATTGTTACGGCTGTGGAAATTCGCATTACACCATAAAGGGCCCTCAGGTGAGATATCTCGATAGGTACATGTGTAGTTAGCCCAAACCCGTTGTATAGAGGGAATTTATGTGACCATTCGGGCTGCGATCCTCCAGTTAGTCGTTTTTCTTTCTCTATCTTTTATTTCAAACAAACAAAAACCGCCAACAATGGTGGTGGGCTTTTCCCGCCATTCTTCCCCACGCTTGGTGTGAGGGAAGGGGGGAAGGGCGGCTCGCCGCCGATTGGTGGATGGACAGCGTGAGGCGGTCGGGGTGAGGGAACGCCCCTTTTCGAGAACCCTCTCGAAGGAGGGTGGAGCCGAAAACGGGGCGGAGTGAAGGGCGGAGCCCCGCGCTATAAAAGTCTGACACGGGCGGGGTGCGTTCTCTCCCTCTTCCTGCTCTCTCCCTCTTCCTGCGCTTTCCCTCTCTCCCTGACTCGTGGAACTCGCATCAGCCTGAAGTCGTTGTTGGGTCCTCGCCGAGCTGTGTCGTCATGGTCGAGTGTCTTTGCGTCGGTGTGGAGCTCGTGGAACTCGCGGAGCCCGAGGAGCTCGTTGAAGTCGAGCTGTGTCGTCGTCGAGTCTGGTCGAGTCGGCAGTGGAGGACGGCGAAGGAGACGGAGCTCAGAGTGGAGGTCGTGGGAGGAGGACTCGACGGCCGCACCAAGGGAAGTCCTTTCTTTTCTTTGGGTTTGTGTAAATGACTGTGGGTGGCGCCTGTCCTTAAAGTAGTATTGTTTTAAGTGTTGCCGTGTGTACGCAAATTCGGTTTTAACTCTTCCTTTGCCTTTTATGTGCATACGTGCTTGTCTGTGTGCGTGTGAATAAACGTGCTTGTGTGAACTTGCTCCCAGTTTCGCTGCGTCCTTTCCTTTGTTTAACTGTCCATCTTGCATCACGTAAGGGGTTCGTAGTGGGTTCAACATCCCGGTAATTAATCGGAACCGTTAAGGCCGACGATAACACCGCTCGGTTATCACTGTAGCACGGAATGGACCGCTGAAGCGGTTCGTGTCCGGAGTCGGCCTGTCGCGTGGTATGATCGCCCAGTCGACCATTCGTGCAGGTACTTAGGTAGATCGAATTTGGCGAGCAACCCTATCCTGCGCGGGTGGGCAATTGGCACGATCGTGGTGAGGTTAAACCCCCACCCGTGACTAGCTCCTGGCGTTGTTCCAAGAGCGTCACGACTGAATTGTCCATTCCGGTGGGCGACATGCTGCGATTCGAGTTACGTGGCCGTTCGCACGCCGGCGAGCGCGAATTCGCAACAATATATACTGTGTGTGTGTATATGTATATATATATATATATATATATATATATATATATATATATATATATATATATATATACATACATACAAACATATATTAAAAAAATATACATAAACACATGTATATGTATGTGTGTGTATATATATGTATCAATATATATATATATATATATATATATATATATATATATATATATATATATATATATATATATATACATACTGTATCCACACACATGCACCCGCGCACACACACACACACACACACACACACACACACACACACACACACACACACACACACACACACACACACACACACACACACACACACACACACACACAGTGTCCCAAAAAAAAAAGTACTCGCTCTTTAAATGATAATAAATGCGTTGTTTGTTGACTTAGAAACAAGATTAATGGTTAAATGTATAAATGGATAAATGTATGTTTACAAATGTTCAAACTGACGACCATCACGTTCCAAACACAGCCGATAACGCGGGCCAATGGATTCAACAGCGTTACGAATCATTTCATTTGGAACTGCAAGACATTGTCTTTCAATTTCCTCTTTCAGCTCATCGACTGTTGGTGGTTTTGAGCCGTAAACCTTATCTTTGAGATATCCCCATAAAAAGAAGTCCATTGGAGTGAGGTCTGGGGAACGCTCAGGGAATTCAACACTACCTCTTCGCCCAATCCATCTGTTTGGAAAAGTTCCTTCGAGATAGGCCCTTACATCACGGTGGTAGTGGGGAGGTGCTCCATCTTGCTGAAAGTAAATCTCTTCGTCACCAAATATCTCTTCGACACGTGGACCGACGGATTCCTGCAGCAAGTTTAAGTAAACATCCCCAGTGACAGTTTGGTCAAAAAAGAATGGCCCTAGGATGCCCAATGCTGATATCCCACACTACACAGTAACCCCTGGTAAGTTTAAATGGTGTTCCATAGTAACATGCGGATTTTCAGGAGCCCAGTAGGTGCAATTGTGTCGGTTAATTGAGCCATTTAACTTGAAGCTGGCCTCATCGCTCCAAGCAATTTCGGATGGAAATGCTGCATCTTCTTCGCATTTGCCCAGGTACCACTCACAAAATTCAGCTCTCCGGTCAGGATCGTCTTCATTTAGAGCGTGGATTAATTTTGGAATGAAACTTTTCCAATTAATTCGCTTCAAAATGCGATGGGCGCTTGATTTTGGGATTCCTGTCTCACGAGCCATTTGTCGTACAGATTTCCGTGGGGATCGGTGGAGGTTTTCCAGCAAATGATTTTCCTCTGTGGGGGTGGTTGATGACCGTGGTCTTCCTGAACGCTCCTTATGGACATCATGCACAGTTCCATCTGTTTCAAACTTATCTCGGATGCGAGCAATGGTGCGTCGTGTTGGTGGATCTTTGTGAACATGTCTTCTAAATTGTATTTGCACTATATATATATATATATATATATATATATATATATATATATATATATATATATATATATATATATATATATATATATATATATATGTTGTTCGTCTTTCGGCTGCTCCCGTTAGGGGTCGCCACAGCGGATCATCCGTTATGATCCGCAAACTGATTTGGCAGAGGTTTTAGGCCGGATGCGCTTCCTGACGCAACCCTGGTCGCCTCTTACGACACAGGGATATGGATTGGGTTTCGCCATGATTCCGGGCTGCCCTACACCCTCTCATAGCGCGGCCCAGCGCAGAGCACCCATCCTCAAGCGATCCTCCAACCCAGTAGCCGGATTACAGGCGCACGCCACTATGCCCGGTATATATATATATATATATATATATATATATATATATATATATATATATATATATATATATATATATATATATATATATATATATGTGCGCCTGTTATCCGGCTACTCGGAGGCTTGGGTTGGAGGATCGCTTGAGGACGGGTGCTCTGCGCTGGGCCACGCTATGAGAGGGTGTAGGGCAGCCCGGAATCATGGTGAAACCCAATCCTTATCCCTGTGTCAAAAGAGGCGACCAGGGTTGCGTCAGGAAGGGCATCCGGCGTAAAACCTATGCCAAATCAGAATGCGGATCATTACGGATGATCCGCTGTGGCGACCCCTAACGGGAGCAGCCGAAAGACGAACAACACACA
>NC_140964.1:66411231-66508731 GCF_056783735.1 Eptatretus burgeri
ATTGCATTGAAATCCATTTCATTGCCACGCACAACTAGAGAGTTCATAGAACACATTACACCCCATGCTGTCTTGAGAAACAAGAACATGAGCTGCGTCTACGAACGGCAAATTGGATTATTTGTGATGACATAAAATGCTGGAATATTGTCCAAGTACCGCTAAATGGAAAGGTTTTGAAAGTGGCGAAAGGCGATTGTGTCCTGCAGTGTTCAAGTATAGTATGGTATACATTTTGATTGAAATAAAATATAGATTTTAAAGCCTGTCTAAAAAGAAACTTCTGAATTTTTCCACCTTTGATGCAGCATCTTATACACCACTTTATTTTACAGGTTACATGCCTGGTGTTGGCTTAATGGTTAGGGTGGTGGGCATGGGATCTGAGGATCCTGAGTTCAAATCCTGCTCAGCTGTTGAATTAATACCAGGTGGGGTTGACTCTGCCTGTCAGCCTTCCAAGGTCGGCAAAATGAGTGCCAGCTTGCTGGTGTACTGTGTCGGAGTGGCAACCCATCCAGGATTGTGCCCATTAGCCAAGGAGACTGCTTAGGCAGCACCAACGCTCTGCACAGAGTATAGTCCCAATAGATGGATGGATTCATTCTTCGTGCCTGTTGTTTGTGTCCTTTATGACATCAGTAAAAACAGTAAGTATCCCATTTCGAATGATTTTCAATTTTGGACGACTGCCAGACAGGCAGACAGAGTAAATGAATTATCTCACTCCTCTCTGCACATGCGTAATCGGGACAAATTCAGAGCCAAACCAAAGTACTGATAAATTACAGGTTCGTTTTCCGATTCATGTTCAAAATATAAGATTCAATTGAAATCAAGCTGTTCTTCGATCACAAACTGACATTTGTAGTCAGAAGGACAGACAGAAGTGAACCAAATGCTTAACCCCGCATTTCCCTTCATGTGCGCGGGGTAATTACATTCGTCTGAACCTTCAAACCCGACCGAGATCCATCAATCGTTATTGCCCTTCCATTACCACGATCAGCCTACGAGTCGAGCCCCGAGGATCGGTGGTCGAATCCTGCATGACAATTTTTTGAGTGTGCACATGAAACTTGACAATGTTTTTCTGTCTCTCAGGTTTGCTCTACTGCCAATCTGTTGCCCCCCCCCCCCCAATCCCCCTTATTTACTTTAGTAACCCTTTCAGAGCATGATGTTAGTGTACAATGAAATTTACAATGACTCAAGAAAAGATGATTGGAATAGAGTCATAGTTTTACAGTATAACTACAGGAACTGTGACTCGTGTAAAGTGTCGAGTCACAGATCCCGTAGAATATTCGTCCTGCCGACTTTTGTCTTTCTCATGAGTACTCTTGGCCCAACGTACATCTGCAAAAAAACATCTCTCAAGGTTATACTGGACAGCAACGGTCTCAGCCTTTCCTAATAATTGGAAAGGACAATTTTCAAATCCCATGCCCCATCTCCAGGTCATTGGCTGTTCTTTCTAAAGCTTCCTCTTTAATTTAATCTATGGATAGTAAACACACCTCCGGACAAACTTTAGTAATTTTTGGGACAAATATTGTTAAAGCCATACATGATGAGTTGCTGTTAGGGATGGGTAGATGGTATAATTATAAAGTTAAGAAGAAAAAAAAGAGAAGGGGAAAAGGTGAGTTTGGGGGGAAGTGTAGAGGAACAGAAAAGGATGTTGGGAAGACGTAAGATTAAGTGTAAAGCTGAGGAAAGTAAAGGAAAATGTATGGCTAATAAGGTGGAGGTGAGGTGGTTGCATGGGTATATGTGGAGGAGGCGAGCACGAATGGATTAACGCGTGTTCACATGTGCAGCAAGGCGGGTTCCATTTCCGAATCCCAAGTTCGATGACATGAACAACGGATGCCAGAACTAGAATGAAGAGACGAGCTGTTGAAAGATCAGTGTAAATCAGAGCTGCACATATGTGACGGGATACGATATTGGTTATGGGTTTGGGAGGCAACATGGAAGGCAGAGGTAAAGAAATAGAGCGGGATATAAATTATAGAAGAGGTCAAGTAGAAAGAGGGGAATGCACCATTCTGCATCGCCCTGAAACCAGCTGCGATGGTCTGTGAGAGGTGTGCTCGGCTCCGTGCACATGAGCAATGAAAGAGCATGAGGAGGGTGTGGCGAGTTAAAATAGGTTTCTGTCAAATATGAATGAGGAGCAGGAAGATGAGGAAGTGGGAGTGGGTGAACGTTGTGGCAAATGGACAAAGATGCAAAGCGGGTAGTTTTTTATTGTGTAGTGGAGGTGGGTAGGAGGGTGAAGGGAAGAGGGACTGGGGAGCATGTTGGAAACGGGGAGGACGGACACCGACACACACAGATCACAGCATGGTGTGTTTGTAAGAACCTCATTAAAAATAATAAAAATAATAATAATTATAATAATAATAATAATAATAATAATAATAATAATAAAATACACACACACACACACAAAATGCCATTTTGAAAATGAAAAGCTTACTAAAACAAAGCAAAACCAAAAATTTACATAAAACTTCACTGGTGCAGTGCAACTTGTGTCAACATTTAAATGACAGTCGCACCCACATATTGCCAAAGTTTTGCAAGGTGTGAGAACCGCAATGCAAAACTAAACAACACTGCGTCATTTCACATGACCTTTTCCAAACTTTAAACTAAACTCGAAGAAAAGTTATTCAGCAGCCAACAAGATGCTGAAGGAAGCTCAAACGGAAGAAAAAGTTCAACGCAGATCAGATATCGCGCAAAGAGTATCGTCCCGCAAGACAAGTTGCAATCACGTCTCAGGTTCCAGGTTATATTATCTATTTATACAATTTGCATGTTCGTCGTGGCAGTCATTTCGTTTTGCCTTACAGTTCTAACCTTGTTTATTTATATAATTTATTTAATCCAGTCTACATTAAATCACATCCAGAATATCTATTTAACCAGATATATAGAAAGCTTAAATATACAAATGTATTTGTGAAAGGTAAAAGGGTTGTTGCCTTGATGTATATATTGATCGAAGGGATCATGGCCGAGCTTATCACAGTCGGTAGACTCTGTATGGATGGCCCAGTGAAACTTCCTAAACCACCTATCGTTCTTCTTCGTCAGTTTAAGCCTGAATCCACTGGTTGAAACTTCGTTATTCAGCGAGGATAACTCAAAATTGGCTCGAGTTCAGCAAGTGATTTTAGCACAAATCAACTTCACTTTATCCCACGAAGGGCCACATCAACAGCATGTCCTTAACTACAAGTTACCTGCAGCAGTCAGTGTAGCTGGATTCAGAATTCGTTTACTTGTCTACTGTTCTGATGCAATTTCCCACTCGCCCTTTCAAGCAAAAAGACAGACAATTACGAAGACACATGCACACAGCAGCAGGAGGAGGCCATTGGGGTCATCATGGCTGCACTGCACCCACCTCGTATCCATCACCCATCCACACGCAAGCTACCTACAAGTTCTGTCGATATCCCCATGCCCCAAAATGCATATTTATTTGAGTATGGGTGTGTGTGTGTGTGTGTGTGTCCTAAGTAAATGTTAACTTGTTTTGCCAACCCCATGTGTGCAATAGAAACAAACAAACAAACAAAATAAAACTTGCAAAAGGATTACAAGGTAAAATTATAAGTGTGGTGGGCCAGCCAGCATTTAGTGACAGCAATGTAACCAAGATGAATACAGGTGAGAGCACGAGTGCACAATCACCAGGGACACACTAGGGGGTGAGCCCTGATGGAAATCCTGAGGTGAGGGGAAAGGGTTTGAGGGGTGAGAAGTGAGAAGAGGTGAGAGGTGAGAGGGGAACCGATAAAAATGAGAAAGGCGAATGAGAGGTCTTTCATGGTTCGGAACACTGATCACAGGACACAAACAAGGTGTGAGGAGAACCAGCTAATTGTTGCTGAACCGTGTCAGGTGTACATTACACCTGTCTATTGGCTGTGGTTGTGATGGATGGTCTTTGCGATTGTTACCCCCCCCCCCTTCACCCCACCCAAGCCTCAAAATTATTCCTTCAGCTTTCTGGATTTATACAGATTCCAACACTGTGTATATCATTAGAAACAACATGTACCGTGTTATTATTATTATTATTGACAATACATGTACATAGTTAAATACTATCATTATGTTATTAATGTTAACAAGTACGACTGTAATATATGCATCATTTGAGAAGCACTCAAACATAGGGAATAAATGGCAGCAAAGTACACACGCAATATCATGTCCACACTTTCAACAAAACAAAATTAAAAGGACAGAAACGAGCATAAAAATATTCTAAAAAGGATGCAAGGACCGCATTGTGAAAAAGAATGCAAACACGGGAGGGAAGGTAGCAAGAAAATATGCAAGATCCATCTCTACATCTTTTTCCACTTAAAAAAACCCACCAAAAAAAAAAAAAAAACCAGAGAGTGAACAGAAAAATTAATCTCAGCTATATCAATCATACGTAATCAAATAAATCAAATAAAAGGTCTAGGTTCTTGTGGAACCCTGAAGTTGAAACACCACCAAGTGCATTCCCAAGTACTACATGAAGCTGTTGAAAGAGGTGTGCTTTGAGGATGTCAAAATTCATGTGGACCCTCAACTGTCTGGAGAAAAGTACAAGAAGACGTACACTATGTAAGAACGTTTACGAGATAGCCGTGAAATATGAACTATCAAAGAAAGCATAGCAGGATTACAATGATCAACAAGAAAAAGAGCAAATCAGAGATTGCAAACCCTCGCCAGGACTTCTTTTGAGTGGTGTATTTTTATAGGTTTTCAGGTAAATCCAATATGGCTGCCAAACCATGTGACCTATGACGTCATATGTGACTTTTGTTCCTCATGGATAGGTGGTCACATGTGTAAAGTTTCACCTCGATCTTTTCAGCCATTTCAAAGAAGATTTTTGAAGGTTGTTTTTTTTTTTTTAAAACAATACGGCTGCCGAATCATATGACCGATGACATCATGAATTTGTTTTTTCTGTGGACCATTTTATCCCACAATGACCCTCAAAAAATTTCATACTGATAGGAAGTGGCGTTCCACATATGCAATTATGACGTCATAACGAGGGCACCTATGACGTCACAAAAAATAAATAGTCTCACACATTTCCCATGAGGAGTACTTGCTGTGTGCCCCAAGTTACAATTTTTTCCTTGTTGCGGTTTCAGAGATACAGAGGTCCAAAGGTTTTCCATTTTTTTTCCAATATGGCTGCCACACCACGTGACATGTGACATCATAATTATCATTGAAAAATTATACAGGAGTAGTCGCACCAATGGTGAAAATTGTCTCAATCCGACAAACGGTTGCAGAGAAAAACACGAAAGTTCTGTGCGGACAAACAGACAGACAGATAGACAGAGACAGACAGACAGAAAAACAAACAAACAAACAAACGGACCCAAATGCAATACCCTCTCCGAATCCTTCGGCGAGGGTAATTACCAATTGCTTTAACAATGCACCGCAGCTATCACAACAAAACTACTTGCGGTTGGTGATGAGGCTGTAGCAGTTTGGACATGACTGGATAAATAACAAGAGTTCATAGAACACATTACCCCACACAGTCTTGAGAAACAAGCACATGGGCAGGGTCTGCGAGTGGAAAATTTGATCGAACGAGATGATGTAAAATGCCATCAACATAATATTGTCCAAGTACTATTAAACGGAAGGTTTCTTTTCCTATTTTTTCAAAGTGCCAAAAAAGGCGATTTGTGTTCTGCAGTGTTCAGTATGTAATTCAATTGAAATAAAATAAAGATTTTAAAGGTTGTCAAAAAAAAAAATTCAGAAGTTTTTAGCGTCATTGATGCAGCGTCTTTTACAGCCCCTGATTTAACACATTACATTAGTAATTAGTTATTCATGCCAGTTGTTTGTGTCCTTTATGACATCCTTAAAATTTGGATGAAACTTGGTTGACAGGTTGGGTGTGTGAAGGACGAATCGATTCGATTGTGGTGAAGATCCGAATCCGGATACGAGAATTTAAAAAGTTTTTTTTTAATTCATTCGTCACCATTGAGGAATGGAGCCATAAAACGATATCTAGTACGGTATCAAAAAGTGATGATAAAACGAGGTAGACGAGTTGGTTAGTTGACAAGAACAAGCCGAGTAAATGTTGGTTCAGGTCCGGATCCAGACCCAACCTTTCAGTGGGATACAAAACGTAAACTAATCAGCCTGGTGGAGGTATGCGCTCTCCCGAGTGCCCTTCTTGTATTCTCGTGCAACCATCCCTCCCTAGTTTGGATTGCCCATCCCCACATCCTTTTAACAAATTTATATAAATACATTTACGCTTTACATACGTTTCAGGTAGCACAAAGACGTTGGTAGACACAAGTGTACCTTTAAATTAACTACTGCACAAGGACATTAATAGACAATGGGCGAACACTCTTGGTACATGGCATTTGAACCTGGGTTCCATGAATCATGAATCAGGAATTCAGATGAGAACACCAACAGGCAAGCCTTTCCTTCAAGATCCAGGTCTGTGCTTGTTGGAAATATTTGTTTTACATTTCCACAGCATAATGAGACCTGCTGGTCTTCGTTGATTTGCGCTCGTCTGAAAGCAAGTTGAGAATTCGCTCAATTCCTTGATGAAACAACATGCTGTGAAAGGTGCAAGTTCTGTCGGTCATTTGGCGACATCTCTGCAGCACTGTATATAGTTGATTGAAAAGCATTATTGCAAATATTCTGCATGGAATTAGGCAAAGGCAAAGATCTCCAGGAATCAATATGTTCGATGCATAGTCAAACATATATCCCTGGTGTTGGCTTAATGCTTAGGGGAGTGGGCTTGGGATTCTAGGATCCTGAGTTCAAATCCCGCTGAGCTGTTGAATTAATACCAGGTGGGGTTAACTCGGGCTGTCATCCTTCCGAGGTCGGCAAAATGAGTGCCAGCTTGCTGGTATCCTGTGTCGGAGTGGCGACCCGTTCAGGATTGTGCCCAATAGCCAATGAGACTGCTTTGGCAGCACCAACGCTCTGCACAGTGTGGTCCCAATGGATGGATGGATAGATAGTCAAACATGTGCAAATGCATCAAAGAAAATCATGTTAAAATAAATAAATAAATAAATAAAACAAACAAACAAACAAAAAAAGAGCTTACGCTTACTTTTCTTTTTGATCAAAGGCAGAGCTTCACCCCTTCGACCAAAACCTTTTCCATGACCAGTTTCTAGACAGTTTGACGTTGGCAGTAATCGTGCTCACTCCCATTTCCAGCACCGACTTCGTGTACAAATCTCATGACATGGGTGTACAAATCTCCAATCGTGTCTTAGTAAAACGTGCAGTGATCTCCCTTGCCCGGGATTACTGCCCTGCTGTGAGTATGCTTTGTTGAAGACACAAACGCATTCTGCTCAATGTTGAGATGACAATTGTTCGAGGAAAATAAATTGTACCCCGTGTGGGTTTCTGTGTATGACCAGAGTGTATATAGTCTTTCACAAACCAGTTGGAAAAGCCTGACGTTTGACTGAAGGTGGTAGAAGTATCAATTTGTAATTTGGTCAGGTTGCTAGGGATAACTCGTTTACTCTTCCTGAAAGAGAGTGGGATCTTTAAAGTCCACCAACAACCAGTGCTGGAAGATCGGCCCTCCAGATGAACAATCTACTCATGGATGGCGCACACACTGATGCCTCACCCTGAATGCGAAACACCTGGGTGACAGTTTATAGCTGAGTCGAGATTCGATCCACGGCTCGGCAGCCCAAAGCCAAGTGCACATACATCGAGGTTCCTCCAACCTAAATATATCACACTTGCCTCAAAGCTGTCTATCCTGGGTTTGAATGTCATCCCAGCTAAAAAAAATAAAAACAAAAAATAAGTCATCCTGGTGTTTCACAGGCAGGATGATTCACCAATGTGACTTCCATCGGATGGACATTAAACTGGGCGTCCCGTCTGCCACCATTACTTGGTGGTTGTTACAGATACCACGGCGTCCTTCACGACGAGTAGGTGAGCTATCGCCGGTACCATGGGAAAGTCTACATTTCTGCTCCAACCCACAGGTGGCACTGCATCAGTGGCACAGCTGCATCCCCAGCAAGTAATGCTAACCACAGCCATGATGCATATGAAAGAATATGTGTGTGTGTGTGTGTGTGTGTGTGTGTGTGTGTGTGTGTGTGTGTGTGTGTGTGTGTGTGTGTGTGTGTGTGTGTGTGTGTGTGTGTGTGTGTGTGTGTGTGTGTGTTATAAAAGGATTGTATGCGTTTCTGTTACCCCACCCCGATCGTAATCCTTTTTTCTCCTGCCCTCCCCCTTTCACAAAGCTAACTCTTCTCTTCGGTGTTATCTGGTGAGATCTATATTTTTGCTCATTGATTTCATCTGGTTCTATCTTACATGTCTGCCGATGCTGTATCCTCCATATCTTGCATCCAGTCGGAACAATGTTGCCCATGTCGCCCATAGCAACCAAGGTTGTGCTTTGTTAGTAGAGATGGCTTCTTGGACTCTCAATATCCACTCCCCCATTCCTTTCCTCCTAAAGTATATAGGAGTCATATAGGTAGTTAAATTTAATCACAAGGTCACAAGTTCAAATCATCATGCTCCAAGTCTCATCCTCAACCTGCAAGGATTACATCTTGCACTCCCAACTCCTTCCCTTTCAACAATCATTTATTTTACAATCATCTCTTTCAATCCAAATCTCATTGAAGGATATGGGCATTTAAAATGGTAAGGCAATGACAACATGTTAGCATAACAAGCTACCAAGGGTCAAGAACAATATTGTCTGCCCATTACTTTTTTTTGTATACCTTGTCGAGGCTCGTATGAGAGCTAACACATGACACACAGCAAGGGGGCATGAGACGAGAGGGGAGGGAGTGGGAAGGACAAAACAGTCCAAAAACAGGACAAAACAGAAGGACAAAAAAACAAAACAGAACAGAGACATTAGGAGATCTGTGGAAGGGAGAGGGATGGGGCGGGGAACACGGGGAATACAAGATGGACATTACAGGGACTTTCAGGAAGGAAAGCAGGGAATTTAAAGGAGGTGGGTTTGGTTTGGGGTGGATTAACGGGGGTAGAAAAGATCGAGGATTTGGATGGGGGATGATAAGAGGTAGTGGTGAACAGCTGTTTTGAAGGCCTGGAGGGAAGAATGGGATTGAACAGAGTGAGGGAGTTTATTCCAAAGGTGGGAAAAAAAAGAGCAATGAAAGAGTGAAGGTGAGCAATGATTCGTGATTTTGGTAGATTTACCAGAAGGTGGTTGTTGGTGGACCTTGAGCACCCTTCGGAAATGTGGTGGGGACAAATCGCAGAGAGAGAGAGAGAGAGCAGGGGGGGCAAGGCTGGAGAGGAGACGGTAGAAGACAGAAAGACCACCGACCAACCTGCGGTGATTGAGTGAGAGGCCCAAAGACTCAGCTTCATTGCGGGAGATGCCGATGATCTTAAATGCCCTGGTTTCGACAGCGTGAAGCCGAGAAAGGTGGGAGGCAGGAGCACCAGCCCAGAGGGGAAAGCAGTACTCCATCAGGCTACGGACAAAAGCTTTGTAAGTGGTCAGGAGCTCAAGAGGGCCGAGGAAGGACTTAGCACGACGGAGGATTCCCAGTCGGCGACTGGCTTTTGAGGCGAGGTTGGAAATGTGACTTTCCCAGGAAAGGTCATGGCAGATAGTGAGACCTAGAAGCTTGAAAGAAAAGACTTCTTCCAGAGGATTGTTGAGAAAGTGGATGGGGGGGGGGTGTTCTAAACGGTCCTTTCTGAGAGAGATAGTGAGAATGTGAGATTTGTCTGGATTGAAAGACATGTTCCATGTGTTGGACCAGTTTGTGATTTTCCCCAGATCTGCAGTGAGCGAAGAAGCTGCTGCTTTTAACGGTTAAGTTAATCTCGTGACATCTTTGCTGCCATAAAGGGGAGCAGGATGGACCGTTATTATTTGGCAAATCTGATTCCATGTCAGATCGAGTGGACACCATAGGCAGCTTATTACTGAATGCTAACAGTACATGTTGAATCCCAACCTGGCCCAGTGGCAGCAGGGGGTGCTTCATCTCAAAGTAAGCCATCCTTTGGAATGGGACGTTAAGCTCAGCTATCGGCTCTGCACTTGGAATGTGGAAACGATTCTTTTTTTCCAACACCCGATATCTTTCAAAAAAAAAAAAAAAAGAGTAGATCAACCAAGTTATCTGCACATTGCATCTGGGAGTGCAGAGCATGTATTAAGGAAAGAGTGCGTGCCACGCTTGATGGTGTGCACAAGGACATTCAGCAGGAGGGTCCGTCTGCCAGCATTGGTCTTGTTCATAGACGTTAAAGATCCCACAGTGTCTTTCACAGAGTCGGCGAGTTATCTCTGGCACGCTGAACTTCTGCTCCATTCAGTCCAACATCATGACTGTCCAACCAGTTTGTGAAAGACTGGGGCCAAAAACGTTCACAGGCCGACTACGAGAGAAGTTGGAAATAATTGGGGATGTTAAAGAAATAGTGTAGGTGGTAGACAAGGGAGGAGGAGGGGTAAATGCAGACATTAACAGGAGTAGTGGGTGGGAGTCGGGAGGGACATATGTAATCACACGGTGGTGGAAGAGTGGTGAAGGAGGAAGAGAAAGAAAGGAGATTATAAATTCCACCATTCTTCTTCTTCTTGCATATGGCAGCTTAGCTGCCGGGGAAGCTATCATTTCTTGGAAGCGTGACTGTCGCTGATGCAGTGCCCCTCCACCAGGACACACACTGGTACTCATTTCGCCAATCTCGGAAGGATGAAGGGCTGAGTCAACCCCCTGGTGTATTAATTCAGTGGGCCAACGGGGCTTGAACTCAGGACCCGAGGATCCCAAACCGCCACCCTAACCACGAAGCAAACACCAGGCTTATTCCACCATTAATGCATACATAATAAATAGATAGTAAGGGAATTATGGGCTCCATCGTTTTTGACGACACACATATCCAAATTAAACCTCTACCAACGACGTGTGCAGGCAGACGGGTCCTCCGGCTTAACGGCCACCCGATGAAAGGCACAAATATTGATGCCTCGCCCTATATGTGAAACACCATGGTGACAGGTTAAAGCTGGTTTGAGATTCAAACCCAGGTTGGGAAGCTCAAACGCGAGTGCATGTACCTACTCGGCTCCATTAAACTAAATATCACACTCATATCTGAGCTGTCTAGCCTGGGTTCAAATGTCTGACAAACAGACAGACAGACAGACAGACAGACAGACAGACAGACAGACAGACAGACAGACACACACACACAACTTTGAGCAATTATTTAATAACCATCTCTCCTTCACTTACAAACCCCAAAAATGCAGACAAAACTTGCACACACATTCATGATGTTTGCAGTCGGAGTATTGTTATTACGATTCCAAAATCCATTGTTTGTATTTTCCTCTATTTGTTGGCACCCTCTCCGGACCAGCCGATCCTCCCGCAAATAAATTAATTCCAAAAAAAAAGCCCACAAAGTACAGTGCTTAATAAAATAAACAAACAGTCCGAGCATATCCAAGGCAACGGCACAAACATGAAAGTTGTTACGTTGCTTAAGCACAAAGATCATGTACTCCACTGCCAAACACATCACCCAATCCACTCCAACCGATGACGACGACGTCACAGGTATGAAAAGAAAAAAAAAAATGTGTCAGAAAGGCAGTATTGGTGAATAAAAACAAAAGTGGTACCATGTGCCCAATTAATACCAATAAAGATTTGGTCATTTCCAATGGGTTCCCAGGTGTATATATGTATCCGTTCATTAGACAAAACTGTGAAAGTCCTGTTGAAATTGTAAAATTGGTGATGTAAGGTAATGTTTTGGCTCGGTGTGTTCAATACTTACACAATGCAGAGCGGGTCCATGCCAGCTATACCCAGCTCCTGATCTGTCGGCGTACCACACTGGAGCCTTCCCCTCGCCGTCCAACATCCCAAACCCCACAGCACTTTCAGCAGGTCGAGGAAGACTGCGTGGTATACCGTCGCCGACGATCTGCACGTGAGTGGGATCCATCGATGTCATCTGCGAGCATGCTGGACCCACGGTGCGATGGTCTGGGGGCATGAGGGCAGCTGAAGTGGGTGGAGTCCCTGCACCAACTCCTGGACCTTGCATTACCCCTACCCCGAGCTCTGGGTTACCTCCAGATACAGTTCCCTCGGCACAAAACTCCAACAGAGGGGAGGCATCACTTGGGGGAGACAGGCTCTGAATGCCACTGTCTAGAGAAGCCAGAAGGAGATCCGATGGCTTATCACCTGCACCGGCAGTCTCAGAAGGTGCGCCACCCCACCCTGGTGATCCGAGCCCTTCCCCTCCCGTTTCTCCGGATCCCCCCAGAATATCGTCCCCGGGAGCAGGAGTAAGTTTCACACCAGGACTGCCTGTACGCACACCACCCTTCCTACGACCTCGACCACGACCCCGTGTCGCTCGGGACTCCCCACGACCTGAGGACGGATCACCAGGTGAAGAGAGTCCACAAATTTCAGCAACAGCTCCAGGTGGTCCAGCACAGTCCGTGGTTCCAGTCTCTGAAACACGAGCACCCGGGGAGGTGCTGAGTGTCGGGGTCTCGTCCCTGGCAGGTGCGCTCTCGCCTCCTGGAACTCTGCCACGACCCTCGCTCTCCCCAGGAGGGGGTCTCTTACCATAGGTAACGTTGAGGCTGGGGGCACCCAGACTAGCGATCATGTTCTGGCAGGCTGTCGAAAGAGCAGCCAAACAACTTTGTCCATACGAGGCACCTGTATTCTCTTTGACCTCCGAGGAGCCACTGCCCCCATGACCAGCACCACTGTGCACAGCAAGTGGCCCCAAGGACAGACGGCATAGTTTTCCCGTGGAACTGCGACCTCGTGGCGCACCGGCAAGGTCTAGCGGTCCTGGACTATGAGGAAAGCAGCCGGAAAGAAGAAGCGGCGAAGAACGGAGTCCGAACTCCGCCTGTTGGTGCTGGTGCTGCTGCTGCTGCTGCTGCTGTTGCTGCTGCTGTTGCTGCTGCTGGAAGCCAGGACCAGGCATACAATAGGATTCTGGCGGAGCTTCAGTTAGGCCACGGCTCGAGTAGCCCTCGGAGGGAAGCCCATGTGAAAAACTTGACTGATTATGTTGCTGCTGCTGCTGCTGCTGCTGCTGCTGCTGCTTTGCACGGTTTGAAAGGGCCATTGCATCCTGCGACCGATAGAATCCACCGGGCATCCCAGATGCAAACATGTGCAGTGACTCTTGTGCCTCAGGAAGCTCACAGGGCGCGGCCTTCCCACGCCTGGAGGAAAGCGTATCCCCCCAGGTGCGGCCTCCGGAACCTGGGAGGCCATTTGGCGCTGCATCGGTCGGAAACTTGTGGCCAGGGAAGGCGAGGAAATCCGCCCGGGGTCGCTTGGCGGAGGCAGGGAATTCACCGGACCCACGATGCTGCTGCGCTGGTTCCCTGGCAGGATCAAAGCCAAGTTGCCCGTGCGTCCCGTACATAGCATCTGTGCTCGGCACCCCTGATTGCTGTATGAGTGCTGCTCCAGGACTATATGGGCCTGGAAAAGGCTGCGCTCCAAGACCATGGCTATAGTTTGCACCCTCTCCGGGCCAGCCGGGTTCCCTCCCTGGCGCACCCCGGTTTGCCGTGCCTGGTTGCCCACGAAGTTTCCCCGCCAGGTAGCGCACAGCATGCGAGTCTGTCGCCTCAAACCCACCTGCATCACCGGTCCCGAGCAGGGATCCTGGAGCTGCTGCCTCATAACCGGGGAAAGGTACCCGACAGGGCTCGGAGAGCGCGTACGGGAATGGCGCAGGGGTCGGCACCGAATGCGCTCCACGCCCGTAGAGTGTCCCATAGCCCTGCGTCTCAGGCTCGGTTGGGAGCACGGCCGTTGCAGCCCCTGGCGGCACATAAGGATCCCCGACGCCACCTGGGTAGCGCGGGTATCCTGTTGTTCCCGGGTAGTAGCAGTGCGTTTCGCATGGACACGGTGGCGGCCCCGAGGGCTCGGCGCAATACTGTGGCGCCCGTGGGGCCGGACCCCACGCTCGCTGCACCCCAACTCCCAGAGCCCACGCTTCACACGAGCTCATCACGAACTCGCTCCTTTCGCTCTCTCTGTCTCTTGTGGGACTCAGCGACTTGCCCGCAGTGCCATAGTCACTCTTTCGGACAAAAGAAAGGGCCGGTTATGCACGATCGAAGGGAGCACGAAAAGGAGCGAAGGCAGCGGCTCAGAGCTGAGCCGCCGAGGCCCGCGCTCCCTCCATCACTCCCTCCGCTCCTCCCTCTCCGCTTTTCCTTCTTTATCCCCCCCCCTCTCTCTCTCTCTCGCTGCAGATCGCCTGGAGCGCACCTGATGTTCTCTCATCCGCTCATCTCAACTTCACTCTTTTGCCCCCCCCTCACTCCACCAACCCTTTACCTCCCCTCCCCCTGCCCTCCTCCTACACATACCTCCCCAGCCACTCTCCTCTCCCCCACTTTCATTTCAAATTCCAATCGAAGAGCATTCTCCTTTTCAGCACACGTTAAGTGATCGAATTCCTGAAACATTCCCACCGTCTGAAAACCCATCATGACACCGTCTCTCCGTGATCTCAAAATACTTTGCATATTTCTCTCTCGCTTTTCAACCCTCGTTATATTTCTATCTCCAACAAAGATTTTACCCCCAAACACCAGCTCCCCTCTTTCTTTTTTTTTCAGCATACCTTCTGTCTTATCCTTGTCTGATCTTCCACCTGAACACCCGCGTCTACCTAACCGACCATCACTTGCCCCCTTCACCTCAAACACCAACCGAGCCTTCATCCGTGGGTCCAGCCCCCTTCAGCCTCGTTATTTTCGCTAGACTTTCACCTCATGCTGTACCTCACCTCACGACATCCACTTAACCCTCATTCTAGATGCCCCAAACTCCTCCCACAATCCTGTCCTATAATTTGATCTCGTTTTCATTTCACCTCTTTTCTAACCCCTATCCTTTATACAACCCCCCCCCAGCTCCCCATAATCTAAGCCCACTTACTTTCCCCCTCCCCCTCCTCAGTGTCCAATTACGCGTGCCCGCTTCGCCGCGGGAAATCAGCGGCACGCGGGGGCGATCGATCCGTGCGCCATCAATTCATCCCCTGCGTATCCGATTAAATATTCATCCGAGCTCGACCAAGCAACCTCCCCGCCTTCCTTCCGTTCTATGGCTGGGCTACCCACTCGCCGAGCCCGATATTTGGGGGGGGGGAGTACGGCGGGAAGAATCTTGGCCACAGCCGAACGCCCTCTGCGCCTTGTTCACGGCTGTCCCCACGATGTGGACCTCTTTGCGCAAATTGGATTAACATCGACTATTAATTACAGCAAGTTAAAAGTATATTGGGGGATTAGACGGCGTATAGCCGAAGCCGTGGGCTATTATGCAGTAATGACAAGGTCAATTAATTTGGCAGCAAGAACCGCATTTGGGCGCTTAGATTTACGTGCACCCAGATCTCTCACACCCTCCCCTTCATTCACATCCCGAGTACTTCTATCATCTGATCTAATAAAGATTCTCATCCACCACTGTTTAAAAAAAAAATTTAAAACCTGAAATTTACTATTATTCTCCTCGAAATTGAATGGCTTACATCATCAGTGGCAAATTGTTGCAGCGACCCTATTGTGGTGACAGTCCCATGACCCAAACATTGACAGGTACAAAGCATCTCACCCATCACTCATTATTTTATTGAATCAGAACACAACAGATGCATCATAGATCCTTTGCCACCATTTAAATCATCCCCTCTTTCACCAAAACCACCAAAAAGTCTGCTTTACACACCATTTTCCACCAACAAATTTAAAACCACATCGCCAGCTCTGGGCGCCCCCTGGCGACATACATTTTTGCAGGTCATGGGTTTGAAGTGCAGTCAGTTGATGAAGGAAGAGGAGTGGTAAGTTATAAGATGAGAAATAAAAAGTGTTTGAGGAAGAAGAAGAAGAAGAACAAAACAACAACAAAAAAGGTAACATCAACATGGACCCAATGGAATTTCTGGACCTTGCACAATGCCAGGATAGCTTTGGAAGTGATGGAACGCTTCGTAAAGTGCCAGTTTCAATGGCATGGCATCAATACTCATTCACGGCTATTGTGCCACGCACCTCGCCTTGTTTCCGCAGCTGTGGGACACGCAGTGAGGGGCAGTGAAGTCATCGACACTCTTGAACAAATTAGGCTCGGTGGGCCAAGTCAGGAACATGGCCATACAATATACTCTCACTAAAAAACAACAGGCTGACTCAGCAACCAGTAACCTGCGGTGGAATGAAGTTGCAAGAAGAATACTTGTATAGTAGTAAGGGTCAGAAAAACAAAAAGAACTAGTTTGCTGAAGATAATTCGGGCAATATTTTATGAAAGAAGTGACAAAGGAAAAAAACAAAACAAACAAAAAAAAGCAACCTTTAAACCCCCATCCCTCTTGCCACTCTACCCACCTCATCCAGGCAAGCCTGGGTTTCAGTCTCCATACGGCGGATATCATCCATGCTGAGGTCCACCCAGCGGTCTAGCCAACAGAAGAGTTGTCGGTGGAAATTTGTGAAGATGCGATCCTCTTGCTGAAAAAAGAAAAAAGAAAAAAAAAAAAAAGTAAACCATAGGTTTAAAATTATAACCAGGACAAATAACTGCTTTGCACATAATGCTTAGAATGTACAGAGCCACTTTAAAATGCCACTACCTGTTCTTCCCCACCCACACTTGGGTCCTGCCCTCATGCCTCAGGGCTGGCATGTGTTTATGGGTTCAGGGCGGTGGCTGTTCACACACAAATCCGGTTCGGGCAGCAAATAATGCGAATTTTCTTTTGCTCTCATGAGCCTGGGCTTTGGTCTTCGGGTCAAAGGTCCCTGCGTCGTCTTACAAACCGTATACGCGAGATGGTCAACGTTGCCAAAGATAGCATCACATTTAGGTTTCAAGCAGCGTCGTGCTCTTCGGCAAATTTTTTTTTTAAACCACAACTGTAAATGACATCCATGGGAGTGGTTCGGTGCATCGAACCAAATGAAAATTGGAGTAACACAGACACACCTTGTGAATAAATTTCTCAATCTTCTTCCGTAGGCCTGGAAACTTGAAATTCACTGTAACCAGCTTGTATGCACACATGTGTGGGCAGTTCGACAAACTCTCCAACTCCTTCTGCAGTCACAATTGGGGGGGGGGGACAAAAAAAAACATTTGCACAGCAAGAAAGGTACCTCAGAGCAAAATTGTAGTTATCAATCCTGTTATGCAATGGTCTCTTAAGGTTGTGTTTAACCCATAACATATCAGCTACTTTCCCTACTTCCCAAAAATAATGTTGCTCTTAGATTGTCAGATATGGATTCACTAAATTGCCCTTTGTCAGATAAAACCTGGGTGGCTCAATAATGACTTTCAAAGGAAGGATCTACATTTGCTTGTGCTGCCCAATTTCTTAATACCCTCAAGGAAAGTTAGGATAGGCCTCAACATGCTACTTGTGAAAAAGCAGTGACGCCCATAGCAATCCCTAACCAGATCGGATATCAAGAAAGGAGCTGGCAAGAATGCAAAATGTACCTGCCATCCAGGTCCCAGTGGTCCACGCCCAGTTTTTATAGACTTGAACAAAGAGGGATCTTCTTCTTTTTTGTAATCCTGAAATTGAAGAGCAAGCATGTAAATATCTGGGAAAGGTAAGAGGAGGTGAGGTGAACACCCATGGAAGATGAGAAACTCACCGAGGGCTGGACGACAGAATTGTCTCCGATGTTGATTGGAACAACTTCCACATACTTCCACACATTTGGTGGTAGTCCATGAACCTACCGAAAACAGGGATGTAATTTATCTATGCACCCGCAAAGAAAAACAAGACCGGCTCATGAAACAGTTTACTCACATTTTCTGTGTCACCAAGATCCGTCTTGTGCCAGGTTTCGATCTTGACAAAGAATTCTTTCATGAACGAATTCTAAGGAAGAGATCAGAGGTAGAAATGATAAACTGTGATGCTCAAAGTGAAGGAGCAAATGCAAATGAAAATCTAATAAGTAGAAGGGGAGAGGATTACAATTTCAAAATCAACATTGCAATATAGGAACTGATCAAATTATGGAGGTTAAAAGCTTCAGAAAAAAATAAAAACAAATAAAAACTAGAAGGGGAGCACTCGGTAGAGAGCAAAACCTCCGCCGCCAATACTGCTGGGTCACTTAAGTGAACCTGATATCCTATTCATTGTAGGTCAAAACGGATCAGACTCTACTGAACCACGATTGAATAAACTAAACTAGATCGAGGCGCATGTAGAAATGCCCAAAAAATAAAATCGAAATTTTTTTGAAAAAAAAGTTGCAAAATTTCTGGGTTTTTTTTTCTCTAACAATTTTTTTTGGGGGGGGGGGTGGAAATCACTTAAAACATGTAGAAAATGTAAAAAAATAATTCAAATATTTTTCAAATAAAATCGAAATTTTTTTGAAAAAAAGTTGCAAATTTTTTTTTTTCTCTAACAAATTTTTTTTTGCTTGGAAATCACTTAAAACATGTAGAAATGCAAAAAAAAAAATTCAAATATTTTTTCAAAATGGCCGCCATAGCGGCCATATTGGATTTTGGACCAAGTCCAAAATCTAATGGCATGATCCTTGGACCATACCTAATCCCCTCCACCAAGTTTCGTCGAAATCCGTCGAGGAGTTTTTCCGTAATACTGTTCGCAAACAAACAAACAAACAGACGGGTGAAAACGATAACCTCCGTCCATCTTCGATGGCGGAGGTTAATTACAATAAAAAGAAGAGCAACTTTCCAAAACAATCTGCACTTGTTTTTAATGAAAAAAAAATCAAACTTTTATTTACAGTGACCTGCAAAAATCAGTGGTTTCACTTAAAATTTAGCTCTCCCACTATCCAAGGAGTTTTAAGGTGCAACTCACTTGGTCAACCAACAAGCCAAACATGAAGACCAAGGAGCTTTCCGAAGAAGTCAAAGTGGTAGAGAAGCATCATTCAGGAGAGGGTTATAAGAAGATTTCAAAATCACTCATTATCCATTTGAGTACGGTGAAGTCCATCATTAAGAAGTGGAAGACGCATCAGACCATACACAGATCAGGTCACCCGTTCAAATTCTGCCGCTGGGCAAGCAGGAATCTGATTTGGGATGTCACTGATAATACAACGACTTTGAAAGATCTGTAAGGCTCTATGTCCGAGATGGGGTTCAGTCTTCATCGATCAACAATATCCCGCACCCTTCACAAAGTTGGCCTCGATGAATAGGTGGCAAGAAAGAAACCATTACTGAAGAAGACATATCTAACAGCTCGTATGGACTTTCCGAAAAAGCATCTTAATGATACTGCAAGCATGTGGAGAAACGTTTTGTGGTCATACGAGACAAAAATTTAACTTTTTGGTCTAAATTCAAAGCGTTACGTCTGGCGCAAGGCTAACACTGAACATCACCCAGTCACCACCATGAATGAATGATCTGGTTACTGTCAAGCACGGTGTTGGCAGCATCATGTAAGACTTGAAGATTCCAGTCCATCGATGATCCCCATCAAACTTGGCAGAACTAGAGCAATTTTCTCGTGAAGAATGGACAAAAATTTCACCATCTCACTGTGCAAAGCTGGTAGAGACCGATCCAACAAGACTCAGCATAGTCATTGCTGCAAAAGGTGCTTCCACCAAGTACTGACCTCAGGGCCTGAATGTTTTTGTAACCAATGAATTTTGATTTGTATATTTTTTTTGCAGGTATTTCTGGCATGTAACCTCCTTCAAGGCCCTGTCACACCTTGAAAATTTAGCCAGCGCATGCCTGACGTATGCAAAATTTGGCTAAAACGCTGGCACGTGTCAAATACGTTATGGGTAAGTTTGTATACGTTAAGAGCGCGCTGGCATATGTCGTAGTACGCTGGCATACGTCTTTGTACGCCGAGGTGTTAGACAAATTTTCCATGCTTGAAATTTTTCGACGTATGCCAGCGTATGACTCACACGTTCCGCATACGCTGGCCATAAGTTGTAGGCACGTTACGCGATCGTTGACACACCGACACACGTTACTTGTAAGTTACTCATAAGTCGAAACACGTCGAGGTAATGTTTAGCGTACCCGAAACTTATTTCTAACCTATGAGTAACGTGTTGTTGGCACGTTACGCGATCATTGACACACGTTACTTGTACGTTACTCATAAGTCGAAACACGTCAAGGTAATGGTTCGTGTCAGTGTTCCAGACTCCCTGTTTTTTTTTTTTGTTTTTTTTCTTCGGCATGACGGTGATGTTAACACTTCGATTTCTAGTACGGTTATAATATAATATAATTAATAGGCTGCCGTTCAACGATTTAAATCATAACCGCACTAGAAATCGAAGTGTCAACATCACCTTCATACCGAAGAAAGAAAAAAAAAACCAGGGAGTCTGGAACATTGACACTAACCATTACGTCGACGTGTTTCGACTTATGAGTAACGTACAAGTAACGTGTGTCAACGATCGCGTAACGTGCCTACAACTTATGCCAGCGTATGCGGAACGTGTGTCATACGCCGAGTACGTCGAGAAATTTTCAACATGCTGAAACACTCAATCATACGTTCTGTGTACGTATTATGACGTATGCCAGCATGCTCCGATGTCTGCTAACGTGCTCTTAACGTATACAAAACTTACCCATAACGTATTCGACGCATGCCAGCTTGGTTCGGCAAATTTTTCATACGTCGGCATACGCTGGCTAAAACGTCAAGGTGTGACAGCGGCTTCACACTTCGATGTCTCGTGCAGTTATGATTTGAATCGTCGAGCCGCAGCCTATGAATAGCCTACGCCACGTGATCGTCGGTGATACGCTGCCGCGCTATACATAAGTTAGACGATCGTTGGGCATAGGTTGTGAACGCCGACAACACGCTCAGCATTCGTTGGAAAAGTTATCTATATGTGATTGAAACGTTCTGTGTACGTTACTAACATGTTATGCATACGTCCAACACGTTATTATACGCCCAAAACTTAAAAAAACATTAATAGTTCAGCGTACGCCAGCGTTTTACATACATTTTGATACCTTGCCATACGCTGGCTAAAACGTCAAGGTGTGACAGGGCCTTCAGCCATAATAGTGTTTCATTTGATCTTCTCGGTTATGAATTAAAAAGTTCATTTGGAAAAATTATTTCTACATAATTTGCAATTCATCTGAATGCAGCATTGTTAGAAGGGGGGTGAATAGTGACTACTTTTGCAGGCCACTGTATGTATAAAATCAATCAATCAAATCAAATGCCTCTGTCTCAAGATAATGCAACACATAGCCATTAACTTCAGTTAGCTCAACAATTTAGAGAAACATCTCCAGAAAACTTGTGCAAGGTCTGCCAAATAATAAAAACAGATAATGCCTGGCAGACACACAAGAAATAATTCCATTATATTGTGTTGTCGTGTCACTCACTGCAATATAAACATGCCGAGCTGACACTATGCCTCAGTATATCTTCATATGGCTATCAAAATGCTGTGTATGGTTCAACGCAACCCACATCCCAGAAATGAAAACAAACAAACAAAAAAACCAACAAAAAATAAAAACAAAATGACAAACGGCACATTTAAAAAGTAAAAATTCCACGAAACTGTGCCATCAGGCGACCTTCATGATAATGCTAAAGTCAGGCAGTCGCACAGCTTTGATGCATCAAGCAACGCAAGTGACTCCTTGGAAAGTGGTTTCACTCAGCCAAGTCAAAGGAACATTTAAGCAAACATCACAAGGATAATGGGTTTATTAAACTCTCAGCTGTGTTGGACAAAAACAAAGATTGGCAGGATTTACTCAACAGAGAAATGGCTTTGCAATGCCTATATAGCTTTGATGCCTACTTGGGGTGAGAACTGTTGTCAACCTATGGGTTCTGACCCTATTTGGGGGCAATGAGTCATTTTTGTTCAGGTTTCAGCAAGTTGTTGTTAAAAAGTAAGAAAATAAAGCAAAAATAAAGATTACAAAAGAATACAACACTAAAAAGTCAAATAACTTCGTAATCAGACACTATATTCAGGTGTCATTTGTGGTCATATATGCACTGTCAATTAATTATCAGTGACAATACAGGGTCTGCACCTTCAACTCCAGCAAAGGTACTTGATTGCAACTGATTTTTTTTACCTTGCACAGCGTTTTGTGGCCATGATGGTATACATCGCAGGTGCAATCACCTCCACTCTATACATATATTACTGGTTCACAAAAAGTCACATATTAGCTATTATGACAATGGAAGCCTTGCCTGTATATGGCTGTTATTGGAACGCGACGCAAGTGAACAATGTAATGACATCTGGTTACTGGAGCAGTCAAGGTGTCACCAACGTTCCATGTGTGTTCGTTCTCCAAATTTTAGAGTAGCTGATGTTTCAAGGAAAAGGAATGCATTTGGAGGAATAGTTGTAATTATTAATTTCAGTAATGAAAACCCACAATGTGTCCCAATATTTACGAGAAGGGATGCTCAAACGTGCCGACAATAAATAAATTGCAAAGTATCATCAGCCAATTTTGCTCCATAAAATAACTATTTTGCATTCAATAATAATAATAATAATAATAATAACAATAAAAAACCCACCAAAAATTTCACGAACTTGTGAAACAGAATCAAGCGCAATCTTCCAAATGAATGACGAGGTTTATATATTCAGGTGGGGTCAAGTGGAGAGGTCAAAGACTTCTTTAAACAAAAACCATGACCAGCACCATTATTGTACAAGGATAACAGGTTGTCTCCCACCATAATCAATTGTATAAAACCAGTTAAAATAATTATATAATGAAGGCATAATTGCAGGCAAAGCATTCGATAATTTTGTCAAAAAAATTAAAAAGGGAGATGGGACCAGGTTCCTCCAACCCCCCCCCCCACTCCCCCCACTCTTAACACCTCTCTTCCCCCAACTCTCTCAAGATCCATCTATGCACTTATTTTTTGTGTGAATGAGTCAAATAGATAAATAAATAAGGATCAGGGCAACTTACATCTTCTTACAGTTGGCAATTACCTTTATAGACTAAGAAAAAGAGGTCGTTAACATTTAGCAGAACTCAATTTGCCATCTCCGTTACATTATGAAAAAAAAAATGTTTTAACCTCAAACAATGGAACCGAGTGATCTTTAGTCGGATAATAAAACATTTCAACAATGGCAGTTGATATTACCAGGAAAGTAGAGAAAGGGAAACGATACAGACAAAGGAAACGATCAACAGGAAGCAGTCGTCTTCCTTTTCTTCCTCGTTCTTTTTCAACAGGCAGCAACAAGAACGTAGTACAGATCGCTTTAGAAAATAGGAAAACATTTGAAGTTCAGGTCACGACTCAAGACTGCAGAGAGGAACCGACTCCAGCAATGCGGGATACAAGATGAGCGTACGATGACATCTCTTTCCAATAATGGCCAACTTCTCCACATTTAGAAATAAAGGTAAAAAAAAAATTTGAAAACACGAGGTATGTCACAAAGCATAAAAACCATCATATTGCTTTTTCGAAAAACAAATTTGGTCCCGAGCACAGAATGGTCGGTTTAAAACAGTCAGCATAAAACCTCGCCGCAGATAATCAGACGCTGGTTAGGTTTAAGATATAATATTTCATAATTTTATGGCAATACATGCTCAAGAATGTACCTTAAATCCTCTTAGGTTCCAGTGTGACACCTGAAAGAGAGAGAAAAAGAGAGAAAGAGAGAGAAAGAAAGAGAGAGAGAGAAAGAAAGAGAGAGAGAAAGAAAGAAAGAAAGAAAGAAAGAAAGAAAGAGAGAGAAAAAGAGAAAAAGAAAGAGACAAGCCGGGAGGCAACGATGGTTCGTGGGCATTATTGAGGATGCCCGACCGTAAAAACCTAACTCTTCTGTCAAAATTGACCAAATCAAATCGGATTTTTTTATATGTTGTACTTATGGACATGACGCACAGGTTTGAGGAAATGAAATTGCGAGAAAAAAAAAATCGAGAAAAAAAAGTTCAAGTGGGCATGGCTCCACCCACAAGGGGCGTGGGACGCCTCTCATACAAAAAGACAACTAGACCATGATACCGAGCTTGTGTCCAAGTTTCATCAAGATCGCATCAGACATCACAGAGCTATGCTCTGGAGAGAGAGTCACAAACAGACAGACAGACAACAAAAATAGTGGTCACTGCTGGCGCCCGCGATCCAAAAGAAAGAGAAAAAAAACTCGCCGGGAGGTGACGATGGTTCGCGGGCGTTATTGAACAATGCTATGATAGGTACAATTGAGTTTGTGGAAGCTTTTGAGGAAGCCCTACCGTAAAAGCCTATCTCTTCCGTCAAAATTGACCAAATCAAATCGGATTTTTTTTTATATGTTGTACTTATGGACATTACACACAGCTTCTAGGAAATGAAATTGCGAGAAAAAAAAAATCGAGAAAAATAAATAAATAAAAAGTTCAAGTGGGCATGGCTCCACCCACAAGAGCGCGTTGGACGCCCCTCATATCTAGCTTGTGTCCAAGTTTCATCAAGATCGCATCAAAAATCACAGAGCTATGCTCTGGAGAGAGTCACAGACACACAGACAGACAGACAGACACAACGAAAATAGTGGTCACTGCTGGCACCCGCGAACCAAAAGAAAGAGAAAAAGACTAGCCGGGAGGTGACGATGGTTCGCGGGCATTATTGAACAATGCCATGATAGGTACAATTGAGTTAGTGGAAGCTTTTGAGGAAGCCCTACCGTAAAAACCTATCTCTTCCGTCAAAATTGACCAAATCAAATCGGATTTTTTATATGTTGTACTTATGGACATTACACAGTTTCTAGGAAATGAAATTGCGAGAAAAATCGAGAAAATAAATAAATAAAAAGTTCAAGTGGGCGTGGCTCTGCCCACAAGGGGCATGGGACACCCCTCATACAAAAAGACAACTAGACCATAATATCAAGCTTGTGTCCAAGTTTCATCAAGATCGCATCAAACATCACGGAGCTATGCTCTGGAGAGAGTCACAGACACACAGACAGACAGACAGACACAACGAAAATAGTGGTCACTGCTGGCACCCGCGAACCAAAAGAAAGAGAAAAAGACTAGCCGGGAGGTGACGATGGTTCGCGGGCATTATTGAACAATGCCATGATAGGTACAATTGAGTTAGTGGAAGCTTTTGAGGAAGCCCTACCGTAAAAACCTATCTCTTCCGTCAAAATTGACCAAATCAAATCGGATTTTTTATATGTTGTACTTATGGACATTACACAGTTTCTAGGAAATGAAATTGCGAGAAAAATCGAGAAAATAAATAAATAAAAAGTTCAAGTGGGCGTGGCTCTGCCCACAAGGGGCATGGGACACCCCTCATACAAAAAGACAACTAGACCATAATATCAAGCTTGTGTCCAAGTTTCATCAAGATCGCATCAAACATCACGGAGCTATGCTCTGGAGAGAGTCACAAACAGACACACACAGACACAATGAAAATGGTGGTCACTGCTGGCGCCCGCGAACCAACTAATGCTCGGCCTCTCTGCCCGTGTGTGTTCGTATATTGCTCTGTCCGAAGGCAGATTCAGTGGGGCTAAAGCATCTCCACAACAAAGAATGCAATGGGTGGTATGCCTTTGCCTTCACATCGGAAGTCAGGGCAAAAATTTGGAATTTCTTCAGGTTGCTGTGAACTCGCCTTACTCTTCAGGAAAGACATGGTGGAAATCTTTTACATACACCGGCTTATGTTAGTGGATGGGTCCTCAGCTTAATGTCCAAACAAGGGATGGCACAATTTGTGAAGCAATGCCCTGCAAGCGAAGCACCAGTCCAACCATTTGTAGTCTGGTCAGGAATAAAAATCAAGATGAGATAGTTCAAAGGTAAGTGCACTACCTCTGCACCATCCTGTCAGATTAGTCCATCACAAGACCAGTTGAAGGGTTTCAGCACAGTGGCAAAGGACTTAAAAAAAATTTCTTCAGTCAGACTATCCATCAGAGTTTTACTCAGAGGTTTTTCACATTGATAATACGAGTTCCCATCAAAATAACTTCAAAGCAGGAGGCCTTAGGCCTAGCGACTGCACAATGGTTGTTGCTCGGTACTCTATCCTTTTTAAATACCATTTTAAAAGCAGCACAAACCGTTTTTAAAGTGTTTGGTTTGACTCAGTCAGGGTTCAAACCACGGGATTTTCAGACTCGGAGCAGTCGCTCTAACCATTACGCCACAAAATATAGTGTCGCTGAAAAAACACCATGGCCTGTATGTTTGTAAAAGCTGGAAAAAAAATCTCAATTCAAAAGCAACACAAAACAGAACTAGAGGGGGAGCACTCGATAGAGTAAAAACCTTCGCCGCCAATACTGCTAGGTCACTCAAGTGAACCTGATATCCTCTTCATTCAATTTGACGTCAACAGTGCTCACAGAGTTATAGTTTGCAACTTTCCCTTTTAACTTTTACATACTCAATTCATTCGTCATAACTAGATTCCTTGAGACAGAAATTGATTTTACGTGGGTATATCGACCTGAAGTTCCAAAATCAGCCGCAATTATAATTTTGGCATGTTTTTTTGTTGGAAATCACTTACAACATGTAGAAATGCAAAAAAAAAAAAAAATAAATAAATCGAAATTTTGTTGAAAAAAAAAAGTTGCAAAAATTTTTTTTCTCTAAAAATTTTTTTTTGGAGGGGGGGTGGTTGGAAATCACTTAAAACATGTAGAAATGCAAAAAAAAAATCAAATATATTTTCAAAATGCCTGCTATAGCGGCCATATTGGATTTTGGACCAAGTCCAAATCTAATGGCATGATCTTTGGACCATACCTAATCCCCCCCACCAAGTTTCGTCGAAATACGTCGAGGAGTTTTTCCGTAATACTGTTCACAAACAAACAAACAAACAAGCAGTCATAGACTGGTACTTACGAAGTCGTCAACTTGACCTCTGACCTTGTCTAATAAAAGCTGTCTCGACAGAAGGTAGCGACGCAAACCAGAAGTTTCTACGATGATTCTGTACCAAACCATCAAAAATCGAATGTTTTGGATGTTTGACCTCACTGTGACCTTGACCTTTGACCAAAATCTAATCAGCACTAGCCATCACCCTCCTGAATCACGTGGTGTAATTTGACATTGGTAGCTTCTTCCGTTCTCGAGTTATCGTGCCTACAAACAAACAAACAAACAAACAAACAGAAACGGAAGTCATCAATATACTTACGAAATCTTTAGATTTCGTAAGTAACAAACAGAAAGGGGTGAAAAACAGTAACCTCCGATCTTCGATGGCGGAGGTTAATTACAATTCTATGAACACTTATTGAGCCAAGGATAAAACACAGACATACAGGTAGTGAACAAAAAATAAAATAGGAAACAAGTGGGTAAATGAGGGATACCAAGCAACAGCTTACACAAAGGTGTGGCCCATGTGTTACTAAAGAAAATAACATCCCAGCATGCTTAGGATCATGTATAAAAATGCTGCACAGGCCTGATTGCCTACAATAATGGCTGGCATGGCTGCAAGAGGAGACCCTCCAATGCCCCCATCCACAGAGCATGCGTGGTCACCCAATGGTTTGAGGAGCATGACTGATGTTATCCATAGGTCATGGCTTTCTCAGTCAAAAGATCTGAACCCAATCGAGCATTGATGGGATATTCTGGAATGACACCTGAGACAGCATTTACCACCTCCATCAAACAGGCGCGAGTTGATTGACTTCATGGAAGAATGGTTCCGCATCCCTCCTGCAGAATTCCAGACACAGGTGGACTCTATGCCACAGCACATACAGGCCGTACTGGCCGCATGTGATGGTCTAACGCTATTAAGTGACTTTGCACTGGCATTTTCTTTTTTTTGTCCACAACCTGTAGTTCCCATATTGACATGCACACCACATTAATTAACAAACTTCTATCAGACCACAGGGATAGTTTTGCTAAGCAGTCATAAGCAGCAACAGGCTGTCCTTTGCCTTGGGCCACATCTTAAAATCCTGATCAAAGTTGAAAGTCCCCAGAGACTTTGCCAACATGGCGAATTGGAGCCAGAAGTCATTTGCCACTAAAAATTATTTGGTTTCACATGTGTGTCGAATCGTTAGTGAGCATAGAGGAACATAAAAGTGGACAACACGGACATAAAGAAAAAAAATAACTAGCTGGGAGGCGACGATGGTTCACGAGCGGTATTTGACGATGTAGATTGTTTCAGAAATCAAGGATGAGACAATGTGATAATTTTGACCAAGTTATAAAAATGATTAACATGATGTGGTATGAGTGACAGGTTATTAGCTGCAAAATGTCGAAAACCCGGTTTCGTTCAACAACTTTCAAAATTTGACCTTTGCATAACCTTTAATGGTCCACAAAACAATGTTGTGGACATTAAAATAAGGAAACAGGAAACATGCTATAGCTTATTAGAGTTAGTTCGTCGAAGGTCGAAAACCCGGTTCGACTCCCACAACTTTGAAAATTTGACCTTTGTGGCCTTTAAAGGTCAAAAGGTCAAGGATTATGACCTTTGGTGCAAAACTTCCTCTGGACCATTCCAGGAAAAATATAACGTCATATCGGCTATATGGCATTTCGCACTCCTCGGATTATCCATACTTTAATGAAATCAGCATAAAAACAAACTTTACGGGGGCGCCACGGCAAGTTGTTCGAGATAGAGAAAAATGGTTTCAAGACTTTAGGTGGGGAATGACCTCAAGATTATACATAAAAAATATTGTCATCCAAGCTCTCAAAGTTTGGGCGGTCGTATGATTTTTATGTCAAAATTCGCAATTTTCTAAGTTTTTGACCTTGTGATTTTGACCTTGGGACGAAAATGAAAAATCGGACAACGACAAGTTTTAGATAATTCATTTTGCTATTCAAATACTGAGGAACCAATTCCATTCAGTAAATTCCCTGGGAGAAGATAGATTTTTAATCCGACTACCCCTAAAAATGGCTATTTTTGGGCGTGGCTACGCCCACAATGGGTGTGGGGACGCCCATCGCCAGGAAGACAAAACTAGGCATTGATATCAACATCATATTCAAGTTTCATCCAAATCGGATCACATCCCATGAAGTTGTGCTCTGGACAGACAGACAGACAGAAGTACATACATACAGACACACAGACATAACGAATATAGTGGTCACTCTGGCTGGCGCTCGTGAACCAAAAATCCGACAACGTATCCTGCCTCGAGACGCCTCTCATTTCCGACCACCTACTAAATGCACTTATTTTCTTTAATCATCATCTGAAAAGAGCAACCACCTGTTAAATAGATAATTGCCAGGTAATCTGCTCAATATTACAATCAGCAGCTTCATGACAACTGGTTTCGGAAAATTGTTTGCCCAGTAAAAGGATGTCAGAGAACCATAGGATGGTCACAAATTACCGTTCTAAATCAAAACGACAATAAATAAATAAAAATTAAATGGGATACAATTATGCGGTTTGCTGGATGTGAAAATACATTTCTCAAAGTTTTATCATTTGTCATGATAATCATCAAATCTGAATGGAATTGCGGGGACTGCACTCTAACGTGTTCAACATCTTCCCCGCTTGTGCTTGGCTGGCCTATCCGCTTCCTCTGCAGGATGCTACCAGTCTCCATAAACTTTGTGCGCTTCACGAATCGTTTTTCTCAAAGGTGGTTGCCTTCCATGTGTCATCCTGAAACTGCGTAGCCGATTCGGTCTCGATACAACCAACCCGCACACTGCATTTTCTTGTGGGGACGACATTTACAGTAAATGTCACGACATACCTAACCAGAGAGTTTGTGTCAAAGCCACCCAATGCTCGCCTGTTTATACATTTATCGTTTTTAAAAGACTAGTCTAATAATATTTTTTTTATAAAGCATTGCAGTGAAGTCTGATCCAAATAATTTTAAAGCAATATATGTATTTGTATATTGTAATCAGTAAAAAATAGTGTGGTAGATAAAAACATTAGAAAGGAAATAACTTGCACCAAAAACTTTAACATTTTCACACTGACGCTGACCCTCACGCCGGGGTATCGCTCTCGCCCTCTGTTCTTCGAACAGGCGAGCTAAAATGAAAAAGGTCAACAGAACTGAGAAATATTCCTTCACTGGAAGCAAACCACATCGCTGTGTCACATTGAATTTTTTTTAAGTTTTAATTTGGAAACAATTTGTAGACACCATGTATGATCAAACCACAGACTTAAATCCACCAACTAGACTGCACACTACCCATTTAGCGTGTACAAATCCGATGGCCACAATAGAAAGCTTGTCCACCATCATCATTCTGGACAACCCAGCTCAGAGAACCCGGATGTGCCGATGAGTTTTCATGTGATAACTGTGGAAAGGCTTTGTTCGAATCCACAAGTTCCACATTATTAGCTCGGTCTCCCCGCCTTTTTCTGTATTCCATGTATTTACATTCTCTGTTAAAGGTGGGAATGAAGGAAAGTTTGTAAATTATTAAATAAATGATGGGTTTCATCAAATCCAATAACCCAGTGATTCCCTGTGAAATGCTCAATGTAAAATCATATCCAGCATTATGTGATGCAGCACTCAATTTGAAGTAGCAATGATGAGATAATTAATTGATATTTCACCCTTCATCGAAGTCAGGTTATATGGTTGGTTGAACAGTATTTCTAAACCACTTTCGTGCGCCCTCCCCCCACCCCACGTTCCGGCCATTCTTCTGCCCCAAGGCGCACCAGCTATTCTGCCCAACTTCAGTCCCTCGCCCCCCACCCCATGTGGTCGGTTCTCCTGCCTCCCCCTGTCTGCCTGGAGCCTTCTCAGCCCCCTCGAGCTTTCCTGTCTTATGCCGACTCTCCTGCCCCCCCTGCCTCACCGGCTTTCTTGCCACCTGCCCACTCCGGCAGTTCTCTTGCTCCCCCCCCTCTCAGTTCCCTCCCCCAACCCCTGAGCAACACCAGGTAACCCTGCTAGTTATGAATACATTTAGTACCAAAAACTTGCTGACACTGAAAGGATCACAAACACTGCATTGAACATGGCACACTAAATGGGTCGCCCAGCATGCCCACACACTTATATTCGTGTTATGTTAAAAATGCTTCCTAAAACTCGTTTGACTTTTCACGAGGTAAATGAAACTCGTTTTTATTTCTACGATTGTTAGCCCTTTTTGGACTTTGTCTCAATTTTCGTGTCCATGCAACGGGAGCTACGACATTTTACGTCTATTTTACTTTTTCACTTTAATGTTGAACTGATGCACGATTTAACCAGCTCGTCAATCGCTTGGATTAAACAATGATGATGTTAGTCAGTCTACGACTTTGGTTAACTGTAACATGGTAATGGTCTCGTAGTAAAGCATGACCAACTCATTATCGTTTGACATGATGTACTCTACTAGAAGACTCTTATGAAAAGAAATTCCAGTTTCTCCTCCTTCTGTTGGAACAACCGTAGCAAGCGCAGCTTTCCGGCATCTTTCAACTACTTCAAATGCAATTTTGCTCGGAACAATGATGGCCAACAAGCTTTCTAATATGGCCATGATTTAATCGAACCACCTTCTCGTGGTTGAGATGTAACTATGGATCAAATGGACTTCTGCCCAGTGGGTTACAGTTGTTTGTTTTGATATAAGGCTTAAAGGGAGTGGCTGACAAAAATTTTGGACAAGTTTTTGTATCTAAAATCCTACCTGAATTTGATCATGTCAACCAATGTGGTGAAGAAAATGTGTCAATTAGTTTTGGTGATTTGGTTGATATGCTGGATAAGACCAATACAGGGTTTGTACACCTTCACCTATAAAAAAATTCCATGTCATTTGGAGGCTATGTGTAGTATTTCACAGGCCAATTTAACCATACCTTAACTCTTTTATTCCACGCTTCACCCATCCATGGAATGACTTTTCAGAGAGCTGTTCTGTCTCTTCCCTCGATGACTTCAAAAGCAAGCAGTGCACAGTCATCTCCAATTCTGTCCCATGATCTTTATTTCCACCATTAACCTTTCCTGACTCAACCATCTTACCTGCTAGTTTCAGTGTTTGAATCTGCTCCTCCCTCTCCTCATATCCTGTTTGTTCATTTCCTTGACATTTGTCCCAATGCCAGTTCTACATTGCTCTTCCAAAAGCCTTACTCCTGGATATTAAAAATAATAATAATAATAATAATAATAATAAATAAAAAAGTGCCACTTTGTTGGGTCCTCTCCCGTAATATTGGCATTTCCCCCACTTTCCACTATATTCTTCTTGATCTGTTTCATTCTGTGTTCTAACTCTTCTATGAGCCTCAACTTTGGATCCAAGAAAGTACAGCTGAATAAGAGACAGCTTTTTTTGTATACAAAGTAAAGGCTTATGGAAGAGTTAGAACACAGAACAGATCAAGATGCAACAGAACAAAAGTGTGCTGTATCACGTGGTTGGGTTTCATATATCATGACTCACCCGCGAGGGGTGGCAATAGTGTACATCTAGGCACGCAATAAAGCGGAGTTACTGCTACGCTCTCACTCTCCGTGTTCCGCTGCACCTTGGACATTACAGTTGGCGACGAGGATGGGATAGACGAGTCCCGGCGCACGGACAGGTGCCTGTTTTCGTCGGAGACGACTTCGAATTGTTTTCGGAACAATTGGGGTGCTATTTCCACACGAATGATGTGGCCGACGAGAGCAAGCAAAAGTCGATCTTGCTCGCCTCGCTATCGACTACTGAGTGATTTGGTGGCGCCGGACAAGCCCAGAGGGGACACGATGTCATTTCAGGACATTGTGCAGATGATGAAAGCACACATGGCACCAGAGAAGTCATTACAACGAGCTCGATACCAGTTCGATCACCTCGCAAAAGGTACGGGGGAGCGCATCGTGGATTTCATAGCGTGAGTGAAGCATTCGTCCGTGGCCTGCAGGTTCGCGGCGGGGGAGCGTCCAGCTGGACTCAAAGATCGCTTTATAAGATGCAAAAATGGTTTCGGCGATTCTACGCCTGAGGGGTGAAGCCATTACATTCAACTCGGTGGTCGACACTGCTGTCGAGCAGACTCTCGGAGATGTTCAGGCCATCGCCGGCCACAGCATGCCAGATGGACCGGGGATCCACGCGGTGTCGCGAGCGCCCCGGGACGCACGCGCGACCTTCAGTGCGGGCCAGGGCCAGACGTCACCGCGCGGCCGCACGAGCGGTGAGGTGACCCCAAGGACGTGCTTGGGATGCAGAGGTCGACACCTGCGGCGTGTGTGCCCGTATAAAAACACCGTTTGTTTACATTGTCACAAGGTGGGTCATCTGAAACGTGTGTGCCGAGGGGCGTTGGCCACCGTTACGGTCATGGACGGCAATGTGCGAGGCGACCCCAGCGACCCGGGGCGGAACCTGCAGCCGATGATGAACCTGTTTTCAATTGGTCCTGCGGCGGCACGCCCGATGACGGTGGAAATCGAAGTGAACAAAACGCTGATCACATTTAAGGTTGATACGGGAGCGGCTGTGTCGATCATTGGCGAACAGACCGCGCGTAGACTCAACGGCCTGAAGCTTATCAGGTCAAACCTCAGGCTGTACACGTACATCCGCGAGAAGATAATGCCAGTCGGGATGGCAGACGTGTCTGCAGTCTACCAAGGCCAGGTCGTCGCGCTTCCGTTGTACGTGGTGCGGGGGAGGGGGCCGTCTCTCCTAGGCCGGGACTGGCTGACCCGCATCAGGCTAGACTGGGCCGCCGTTCACCTTGTGCAACCTGTGCCGAGCCGATGGGAGGATCAGTTGGAGAAGATTCTTCAAAGACATCAAGGTTTGTTTTGCGACGACCTTGGGAAACTCAAGGACGTGCAGGCAAAGCTCTTCCTGAAGGAGGGGGTGGTTCCTCGTTTTTGTAAACCACGACCGGTGCCGTATGCCCTGCGGGACAAGGTCAAAGGTGAACTGGATAGGCTGGAGGCCTGTGGAGTGATCGAACGGGTGTCGTACTCAGATTGGGCCACCCCGGTCGTCACGGTGCTGAAACGGAATGGAGACGTCCGATTGTTCGGGGGACTTCAAGTCCACGGTTTAGCCGGGGCTCAGCGTGGAGCAGTATCCGCTGCAGTCAATCGATGAGATATATGCACGATTGGCAGGGAGTCAATACTTCAGCCGGGGGCAGTTGTTGACCTGCGTGATGCATATTTTCACCTGGCGATGGATCCCGGTAGTAGCGACCTTTTGACAATCAACACGTGTCAAGGACTCTATCGATATACCCGACTCTGTTTTGGGATTGCTTCGGCCCCGGCCTTGTGGCAGAAAGCCATGGATCAGGTTTGCATTAGCCTGCCCGCTCAAACCTACCTGGACGATGTGCTCATTGCGGGGAAAATGGCGGACGAGCACCTTGCGAACATTGCCCAAGTGCTGACGAAGCTGGAAGCGTGCGGCTTGCACTTGAACAGGGACAAGTGCGCGTTCTTCAAGCAGCGCTTGGAATACCTCGGGCACATCATCACGCCGGGGGGGCTATTGAAACGCCCTCGGAAGGTGGAGGAAATTTAGCATATGCACCGCCTCGCGACATGACACAGCTGCGCTCATTCATTGGTATGGCACAGTATTACCAAAGATTCGTGCGCGGGCTCAGCTCGCAGCTTGCGCCGTTAACGCGGTTGCTCAGGAAGGACGAGCGCTGGGCCTGGGGGCATGCACACCAGGCGTCGTTCGACCGCGTCAAGCGGTGCTCACAGAGGATACGGTCTGCGTGCACTACGAGCCTGCACGTCCGCTCTTATTGGCATGCGACAGCTCCGCATACGGCATTGGGGCAGTGCTCTCCCAGAGGATGGACGATGGTTCTGAGCGGCCTGTTTGTTTTGCATCCCGGACCCTGTCCACAGCAGAGCGGGAATATGCCCAGATCGAGCGCGAGGCTATCAGCCTCGTCTGGGGTGTGCGGAGGTTTCATCAATACTTGCAGGGGCGGCATTTCACTTTGCAGACGGATCACAAACAACTTCAATTCATCCTGAGACCCGAACGCGGGGTCCCGGTGGTGGCGGCCACGCAAATACAGCGGTGGTGTCTATTTCTTGCTGCCCACAGCTACAATATTCAGTTCTGAAGCACCGAGAAGCATGCAAACTGCAACGGGCTCTCGCGCTTGCCTTGCGGAGCGTCCAGCTTCGTCTGAATCAGCCGATCGGGTTGATGTGTTTGCACTGAGCCAGGTCCAAAGCGGGCCGATCATGGCCAAACAGGTCGGGGTGGAATCTGCTCATGATCCAGTGCTCGCCAGTGTCGTTCAGGCGATTTCTACAGGGAATTGGAGCGATCTACCTTCAACACCGGCATTTCAGCCTTTCGCGTCATGCGCATCGGAGCTGTCGTTGGTCCAACGGTGCGTTATGTGGGGAATGAGGGCGGTGATTCCACCGAAGTTCAGGCAGCAGTGTTTGGAAGAACTACATGTCAGTCACCTTGGCATGGTGAAGATCAAGAGTCTTCCCCATAGCCTGTTGTGCTGGCCAGGGTTGGATAAAGACATTGAGCAGATGGTTAAGCATTGCGCCACGTGTCAGACAGATGCTGATAATCCGCGTCGAGCTTCGGGACTATGGCCGACCCCAGGCAGGGACTGGCAGAGGGTCCATGTGGATTTTGCGGGGCCGGTTAAAGGCAAAATGTTTTTGATTGTGATCGATGCGTTCTCTAAATGGCCAGAGGTTGTAGTAATGCAGCATACATTGGCAAACATTACGGTAGAAAAACTGCGGACGATCTATGCTAATAAAGGAATAACCAAGATTCTGATCTCTGATAACGGTCCACAGTTCATCGCAGGTACATTTGATGAGTTTATGCATCGCAACGGTATTCGACATCTAAGGTCCGCACCGTATCATCCTGCCACAAACGGGCAGGCGGAATCATTTGTTAAAATGTTGAAATGGCCTTTGCGTAGGGGGTGTTCCACCTGTGCAGACTGTGGGCGATGTCTTTTTGCTCCAATACAGGAACGCTATTCATCCTGCCACTCGTCTCTATGGATGGGCATTGCGGTCCAGACTGGATTTGCTGCGACCTTGGGGGGGGGTTGGGGGGGGGTCGGTGAGTGGGGCGGTGTCGCGCCCGACGCTGCTGCGCGGTTTTGATGTGGGACAGCGGGTAATGGTACGCGATTATTACCATGATTCCAAATGGGTGCCGGCTATGGTCTCTGTGGTACTGGGGCCGGCAAATTGCATCGTGCGGACTGATGGTGGGGATGTGTGGAAGCGGCACGTGGACCAAATGCATGATCGCTGTTCAGCATCACCGCCCCCCCCCATGCCGAGCGACATGGGGCGCCCACCTGTGATGTCGCCGTGGTCAGGCGTTGTATCGCCAAGGCCAGACGTGCCGACGCCCGCGGGGTGTCAAAGCTTGTCAGCCGGGGGCAGTTGTTGTTGCGGATGGGGCAAGTCCGGCAAGGGTGTCACCTCGACCTAGCCGGGAGGCGTCTGAGCCTGGGCCATCTGGCGACGCTGCCCGCCCAAAGCGGGTCAGAAAACTTGGAGGAGGATTTTGGAGGAGAAATACTTGTCATTTCATCATTGGAATTGTCATTTTACGAGGGGAGGAGTGTGCTGTATCATGTGGTTGGGTTTCATATATCATGACTCGCCTGCTAGGGGTGGTAGTAGTGTACATCCGGGCATGCAATAAAGCGGAGTGACTGCTACGCTCTCACTCTCCGCCTTCCGCTGCACCTCGGACATTGCAAAAAGGAACAGCACAGAGAGGGGGAGGGGAAGGACGTGGGAAAGCAAACAGCAGGGCTGAGGGACAAAATAGATAGAGAAAGACAAACAAGGGATGCTGGTGAGAATGAGGGATAGGGGGGATGCAGGGGGTGACAAAATGGATAAAGAAGCAAACTCTGAGTAAGGAAAAAAATTGAATTTTGGAAGGAGATGGGCTTGGGGGGGGGGGAGGTGGGGTTAAGGGGAGCAAAAAATATCATAGTTTTGGACAGGGGATGATCTGAGATGGTGGTGAACAGCTGTCTTAAAACACCTGGAGAGAAAAATAAGGTTGAAGAGAATGTGGAAGTTAGTTCCACGGGTGGGAAAAAGAGAAGACCGAATGAGTGGAGGTAAGACCTAAGTCACATTTGCTCTACGGCGAGGATACGGCAGCCGTACGCCCTCTGAATTGACAGAAACGTGCGGCGGCCGCAGAGTTTCTGAGGTGGCCTCAGGGTGGCCATCTTTTACAGGCCGTAGGGGTCGTCGTGGAATTATAACGCGGAGTTATAACTTTTTTTCATTTCCACGTTCGCCATAGCAATTCGACAAGCCAAAAAAAAAAATGGTAAAAAAATAAATAAACCCACTCGTTACCGTCCGTCTGGCCACACGTTCGTCTTAGGGCCCCCCTGCGGTCGCCTTGCGGGCACCTTGAGGCTACCTTGCGTCTGCCTTGAAAATTATATGGCCGCCGCATGGCCCCCTTAAGGTCACCGTGCGACATCAAATCAAAGATCGTACGGCAACCCCACGTTTTCAGTCTCCACAATTTCTAAATACGCCGTGCGGCTCCCCGAAAAATAAAAACATATGTGACTGCTACATTGTGTGACCGTGGAAATACTGCGGCCGCTGTATAATTGCTAGTGGCCGTAGATTTTGGAGACCCCACGGCCGCCGTGGCAAATGCGACTTTGGCCTAAGCAGTGATTCTGGATTTTGGGAGTTTCACCAGAAGGGGGTTGCTGGTGGACCACATGCACCCTGTTGGAGCCCAAGGGAAGAGGGGGGGAGGGAACAATACGTGAAAAAGGCAGAGGATACAAGACCAGAAACGGAGGCGGTAGAAGACGGAGATCACCGACCTCCTTGCGGTCCCATAGTGACAAGCCCATAGACTCGATTTCATCGCAGGAAATTCCAATGATTTTGAAGGCCTTGGTTTCCATGGCATCAAACCGAGCAAGGTGTGAGGCAGTGGCACCAGGTCAGAGGGAAGAGCAGTACTCCATAAAGCTGGAGATGAAGGCCTTGGCGGTGGATAGGAGTTCAGGTGTGCAAAGGAAGGACTTTGCACAATGCAGGATGCCCAAGTTGGCAGCTGGCTTTGGAGGCCAACTTTGAATTGTGGGTTGCCCAAGAAAGATCATGGCTGATAGTGACACCCAAGAGTTTGATCGACTAAACTTCAAGAGGATTGTGAAGAAAGCAGATGGGAGGCTTTGCCAGACAGTTCTTTCAGAGAGTGAGTGAGTGTGAGATGTCAGGATTGAGAGTCATATTCCAAGTTTTTGAGCTGTTTGAGATTTTTATCAAAGTCTGAAGAGGGAAGAGGCTGCTGCCTGCCGATCTGAGGGATGACAGAGGGTGGAGTCATCAGCAAATAGATAAAGAGGATTTTCCAAAGTCAGAGAGATCTTCAATGGAAATTAGAAATAGGATGGGGCCTAGCACACTGCCTTGGGAGACTCCAGCCTTGACAGGGGAGGAGATGAAAGGATTCCCTTGAAAGCCACACGTTGGTTATGAAAGTAGATGAAGTCAGTAACCCGAGTGGAGTTGGCCTTGGATGCTACAGACAGAGAGTTTGGAGAGCATGGCAGGATGCCAGACTGTATTGAAACCTCAAGATATGTCAAGAAAGATGGCCCTGATCTCATGTCTGACATTGAGGGCCTCAATCCATTGTTGGGAGAGTAGAAGCAGCATGTCCAGAGTAGACTGACCAGGTCCAATTCCAAATCTATGATCTGAGATGAGGCATTGGAGAAAAGGAAATATCTTGTGTCAACTGCGATGATGGATTCCATAACCTTGTTGATGATTGGAAGCAAGCCGATAAGTCTGTAGTTAAGGAGATCGGATTTTGCATATTTTTCTGCAATGCAGTGGTGTTTGCTGATTTCCAAGCCGAAGGAAGATGACCGAGAGCAAATGACAGGGCGAAAACAGCAGCAGGAGGATGTGCAAGAGCAGGTTTTTAGGACAAATGAGCTGATGTTGTCCGGTCCAGGTTCATAATCAAAGGTTGCCAGAAACTTCTCCACCTTCGCAGGTGCAAAAGACAGAGTCCAGGAGCAGTTTGTTATGACTGGGGAAGGTGGGTACAGAGAACAAGGTTATTGTGGACGCAAGACATGGAAGCAAACAGAATTGATGCATCTAGCTTTCTCACGAGCGTAGTCGGTTGTGGTGCCATTTGAAGTGAGGGATCGGATGGACAGGGGAGAGCATACTCCACAGATGGACTTAATAAGGTGTCCCTAGGTTTTACAGGGAGAGAGATAAATTTTCAGCCAATTTCCTGAAAGGCATTTCAGAAAGAAAAAAAAAAAGTTTGTTGTGGATGTATAGGATGGGTAGAATGTTACTTTCTGTTTCAGCCACGAGGAGTATAAATGAACATAACCTCAATACGAGTGATCTAGAACGACAGCCCACAGAATATCAAAGCAAAAGAATAATATGCACACGGAATCAATTGTAATGAATTAGATTCCTTCGCTTTACCAACAAAATACTGAAGAATTTTTCCCCCCCCCCTCATCCAGTGATGTTGCAATTGGGAAAGTGCCCTTAAAATTAGTAACAGCTAACATTTTCCTTCTGATGACTTCAATACAGTAATGTATTTGGTCTTCTGTTTGTATCATATCCTGATGCTGTGTGTAGTGTGCTTCTTCGTTGACAGACCTCTGGTAGCTTATACCTGTTGTTGCATTTGAACCTGGGGAGTAATTGCTGAAATCTATTGATCTGGGTTCTTCCCGACATCCTTGTTTTGTTCCATTCACACTTTTTACTTTTCCATATTTCTCTATATTCATTCCAACTCTTGCTTTTCCTTTTATTTTATCTCCTTCACTCTATATTTGTCTTTCTTTATCTATCAATCGAGGAGAAGTGAATTTTTGCAGAAATTTTTCTTTAAGGCTCACTTGGCTGTGCCGGCATTGGTTTGAGGGTTGAGGAGTTGCAGCTGAAACCCAAATCCGATCCAGGTTTCTCCTGATGACTCCATCAACATTTAATGTTCAATGGCTGCACCCACGACCTCATGTGCACGTTGGCTAATTCTCCAGACATGACTACCTTGCTTTCATCGATTAAAAGAAAGACAAGGTGACAAAATTCTTGCAGGAAAATATACAACATTCTCACCTAGGATTATGTCCTCTTATTCTCCAAGAGGATCGAGATAAAAACGATAATTTAATTTTTTCTTGCACTGCAGGACTCTTCCATGAACCTTGGACACCACAGGCAGAGAACTGATACATTGGTTGATACATTTTCTAAAGGTCAGTTTGATACATTTGAAGTCGTTAAACAACAAAAAATAAAAAATATATTTCAAGATTTTTTTTTGAAATGATATTTTAGAGCCAACCATTTCCCATTTCAAAAAAGCACATTTTCCACTTTCAAAAAAGGCTAAATTCTGCTTTGTGTCATATCTGAGCCCCCAGGCTCTTTTCAAATGGGGCATGGCTAAGTATACCTCACCCAACTGAGTTTGTCCGCCACTCTTCCTCGGCGATGCCTCTGGGCAGTGTATTTTGTTATTAGTACCATGTCCGAATTAGTTTTCGGTTTCAAGTCACAAAATCTGTGAATTCCATCCATTTTCCACAATCATGCAAAATCATTGCCTCCAAAATTTAAACCATGAAAAAGTCATGACCATTTCCATTTTTTTCATTTTCCATGCCTTTTCAAGACTGAGAAAAATTGCAAAAATTCATGGATATATGAATAAATATGCAATATAAACTTTAAAGGACGGTCTGGTTCATGTGTTTAAATCTTGAGCTATCGACACCGATTTTGTGAAATAAAGGTCTTAGTACACACAAGACTCCATTTGGGTTGTGGAGGTTGCAGAATTGGCGGACATGAATCGGACCTTACATTGCATGAATATAGATCATTGTTTCGATTGTGCGTGTGTATATATATACATATATATATATATATATATATATATATATATATATATATATATATATATATATATGTATATATATATATATATATATATATATATATATGTATATATATATATATGTATATATATATATATATATATATATGTATGTATATATATATATATATATATATATATATATATATATATATATATATATATATATATATATATATATATATATATATATATATATATATATATATATATATATATATATATATATATATATATATATATATATATATATATATGTATATATATATATATATATGTATATATATATATATATATATATATATATGTATATGTATGTATATATATATATATATATATATATATATGTATATATATATATATATATATACATATACATTGTTACGGAAATGGCCCTTAGTAGGCTACTAAATATAGGATTCGCTCAGATCCCCCATTAAATGCATGTTTAGCTAGGCTGTTCGGTAAAATGGATGTGACATGTGTGTCGGGGGGTGTCGGATGCATGTTTATTGTTCGTACAGTGGTGGTGTGCCGAGAGCTTCTTCTTCCTCCCCTCTCCGGACGAGGGGAGTGACCCGGAGAGGGAGGTGGAGCTGGGGGGAGGAGGTTGTCGGCTTCGTAAAGGGGGAGGAGCCAGTGGCTTGCAAGCGAGTGAACGAAAAAGAAACTGTGGTGAAACTGTGAGCGCCGTGGTGGAGCCGATCGGCTGTACATGGGACAGCTGTGTCTGTTTTTCGTGAGGAACGAGCCGAAATAAAGGCAGGGAAGGCAACAGAGAAACGACGAGTGTCGAGTCACGACCTGCTGGATGAGCAGGGGCTTCGAGGCGAGCGAGAAAAGGAAAAGCAGTGGTGAATCGGCCGGGAGAGAAAACTGAACCTGAGGGTCAAGTCTGCCATCGGCCGAGAAAAAAGTGGAACTGAGAAACGACTGGTGGGAGTCGTGATCTGCTGTGTAGGAGACGGCTGTGTCTGTGATCTGCTTTGTGAAGGAGGCAGGAGAAACGACTAGAGCAGGGGTTCCCAACCTTTTTTTACTGGGGTACCATTTCACATGTTCGTGGTCCCATCGGGTACCACTGTACAAAAATTAATCTAAAATAGTGTTTATTTGCGATACAGATACGACAATGGGGAGTTAAACAATACTAACAATTCACAACTATGACATTGAGCAATCTGATCTGAACAAAAGAATGATACAGTAAGTATCTATTTGATTGTGTAAATCACTAGAGGCTGCCTGCACGTCGAGTGGGCGATCGACTTTCATGAGGTCCTCGATACGTTTGTCGATCCGCCTGCCGGAGCCCAAACACCTCAATTTGGCCTTGTCTGGTGAACAGGCCAGGCCTGGATTTGTATGCTGGACCTTGTGAAAAGCCAGCTGGAGCATACCACCGTGGATCTTTCGCTCTGGTGCAGTTGACCTCGCGGGGTCTGAACGCACGAGAGTGCGTGCGTGAGGTCTGCGACAAAAGGGCGAGCGCCATTTTGCCACGCGGCGTGTTCGAGCTGGGGGCTCGAATCCGTGGTCATCGGCTTGTTACGAGCGACATTCGTGCTTTTGACACTTTCCTCTCGTCCATGAAACATCATCAAGTACTCTGTCTTGTCTGCATGCTGTCTGTCTTGTCTGCATGTTGTTTAAGGCATATCTCGGTAGGGACCCCCTCAAAACCTGTAATCCGTAGTTCCCTAGTTAAGAACGGAGTAAAGATTGTTAATAAAAACATTGTCGTGAATATTTTGCTTGTGTTGTGTTCCTCGATGTTCCCCAATAAATCTGGTTGGTTCGTATGAAGTTGCCGCTATGGATCAATTTGTGTCGCGTCGAGGAACGATCCGTTTGATTGGCATACAAAACCAAAATGATTACAGACTGGCAGAAAATGCTCGGCATCTGACAAAACCAGTTTGTAACCAGGTTATATTTCGCCAACTGGTAAGGTCCAGGATTACGTTGGTATCGCGATTGAAGACGTGTAGCCCGAGGCCTGTGCCAAGCCAGCCAGCGTTATAAACCCCAGAGACAGCCGGAGTGGGTTGAGAATCCCTCCGTCGCTGATTCCTTAACAATATATATATATATATATATATATATATATATATATATATATATATATATATATATATACATATATACATATGTATATATATATAGTCATGTGCCACTTAACGACGGGGTTACGTTCTGAGAAACGCGTTGTTAAGCGACGTCATTGTGCGAACATCTCTTTTTTTTCTTTTTTTTTTGAACATTGTACTCACACAAACCTACACACCTAGGCTATATGGTATAGCCCATTGCTCCTCGGATACAAACCTGTACAGCATGTTACTGTACTGAATACTGTCGGCAATTGTAACACACATCCAAGAGAGACGGAAGACAAGTTTGTTTTACCTTTGTGCAGTTCATGACGGCCATCGGTGTTGTTAGCAGCAGCTTACAATCTCCTCTCACATCGATTATAATCACATCGATTATATAATTATAGAAAGGTGAAAAATTAGTGTTTGGATTTTATAAATACGTAATCATTGCATCGATGTTATAATTTACAAATGAAGAAACGAGCACCTGTCAATTGTGATATATATTTTCAGAACAGTGCAATTGTTTAAACAACATAAAAATCTTCACTGAAAACAAATGTCTTTTATTGTCGACTAAGAACAACGATTTATTCGCGGAATTCTTCAATTCAAAGGTAATTTACTTGCGAGAAGATAAACGTGCAAACATTGGTTCAGTTTGAAAGCCGATTTCCTTGAATCCTGATTTAGCACGATCATGATTTTTTCGCGATGACATTTTATGGACCTCAACGATCGCATTACAATGGGGCCACACTGTCATTTATTATCATTATGAGGTATTATGTACTGCACAGTGTACATAATTGTATGTGCTATTTTTTATACGAGGCAACATCACTGGCGATAGGAATTTTTCAGTTACATTTTTTTTTTCAGAGCTGGCAGAGCGTCGTATATGCGATCCGTCTTTGCGATCCGTCGTTGCCCAGAACGTCGTAAAACGGCGCATGACTGTACATACATACATACATACATACATACATACATACATACATACATACATACATACATACATACATATATATATATATATATATATATATATATATATATATATATCCTGGTGTTGGCGCAGTGGTTGGGGCAGCGGCTTGGGATCCAAAAGGTCCTGAGTTCAAGCCCCGTTGGGCCAATGAATTAATACACCAGGGAGTTGACTCAGCTTGTCATCCTTCTGAGGTCGGCGAAATGAGTACCAGTGTACTCGGCCGGTGTATACCCCGGTTAAAATAGGTGTACCATATCCCTGTGTCGTAAGAGGCGACCAGGGTTGCGCCAGGAATGGCATCCGGCGTAAAACATGTGCCAACTCACTATGCGGATCATTCGCTGTGGCGACCCCTAAAGGGAGCAGCCAAAAGAAGAAGATATATATATATATATATATATATATATATATATATATATATATATATATATATATATATACACATACACACACACACACACACACACACACACACACACACACACACACACACACACACACACACACACACACACACACACACACACACACACACACACACACACGTAATGTGGGCTAATAAATGTACTGCATTCTGCAGACTACAAATTATCATCGTATCGTACTATAACGTGCCAGAGACAGATTTGGTCAAATTGTGCTTTATGCGATAAATTTATTTTCAATGTATGGTTTTTTAAATGGAGGTGGTGCACATTGAGGAAAAAAACAAAACAATTGAATTTGTTTGAAAATAAAACTTTTTTGCCACCTGACATCAATTAATATTCCAGTGCTGTATTGTTTTTATTTTTATTTTTCAAGAATTGCCACCATAGTTATCATGCAAAGTAGACGTATATCTTCTTCTTCTTCTTCTTCTTTCGGCTGCTCCCGTGAGGGGTCGCCACAGCGGATCAACCGTATGATCCGCATAGTGATTTGGCACATGTTTTACACCGGATGCCCTTCCTGACGCAACCCTGGTCGCCTCTTACGACACAGGGATATGGTACACCTATTTTAACCGGGGTATACACCGGCCCAGTACACTGGTACTCATTTCGCCGACCTCGGAAGGATGACATTCTGAGTCAACCCCCTGGTGTATTAATTCAGTGGCCCAACGGGGCTTGAACTCAGGACCTTTTGCATCCCAAGCCGCTGCCCGAACCACTGCGCCAACACCAGGCTGCAAAGTAGACGTATATAGCAACTTGAATGTGTCCCTCAAATGAAAGACCACCTTGAGCTTGGTACTCACTGAAGTTTCTCAAGATAGGATCCATTGTAATCATGTTATTAAGCAGGAGTAATCTCAAATATTAATGACACACGTTTTGCATTTTGTGTAGGGTGGGTGGTTGTGGGGGCAAAATAAACACTTTGTTGAAGATACACTTCAAGCTTCTCATGAAGTGCATCATAAAATGACTTCATAAAAAAAATTTTTTAAATGCTAAAGCAATCAAATACCTTAACTAGAACATCACTCAGTAGAGCGCATACCTCCATCAGGCTGAACAGTTTACGTTTTGTATCCAGTATCCCTCTGATAGACCGGATTGGCATCCAGACCCGAACTGAAATCTAATCGTTTGTTCTAGTCACCAAACCAACTCATCAACCTTGTTTTGTCATATCTCGTCCACAACTTTTTGAAATATAATTTTACAATATATATATATATATATATATATATATATATATATATATACATACAGATTTATATATCGTATTGTATTTTAAATGCAGATCCTCACCAAATTTGAGGAAATTCTTCCTCATCACACACCCAACCTCTTCACCAAGTTTTGTCCGAATCTGTCCACAACTTTTTGAGATATCGTGCAATATTTAATTTTTAGCTCCATATCTCAATGGTGAAGAATGACTAAAAATTCTAGTAGCCGGATCCGTATCTTCACCAAAATCTAAACGATTTGGCCTTATCACACACAACCTGTCCACCAAATTTCATCCAAATCTGTCCACAACTTTTTGAACTATCCTGCTCACAGACAAACAAGAAAGATGTCAAGCATAGCACAATACTTGCAAAAACCAAATAGACAATAGTTGCCATGGAAACAGCAATTTGGTAAATTTGACTTATCAAGCGTTTTACATGATGGAATGTTGTGCATAACAAATTTGGTTGATACATTTTCTAATTGCCACCTAATAAGTGATTTACATGTTTTGGATGGCATTGACCTTAACCTCCGACAAATTTTGACCTGATTTTATAAACATACAATATAATACACGTATGCCTGGTGTTGGCAAAGTGGTTAGGGCAGCGGCTTGGGATCCAAAAGGTCCTGAGTTCAAGCCCCGTTGGGCCACTGAATTAATACACCAGGGGGTTGACTCAGCCTGTCATCCTTCCGAAGTCGGCGAAATGAGTACCAGTATACTGGGCCGGTGTATACCCCGGTTAAAATAGGTGTACCATATCCCTGTGTCGTAAGAGGCGACCAGGGTTGCGTCAGGAAGGGCATCCGGCGTAAAACATGTGCCAAATCACTATGCGGATCATACGGATGATCCGCTGTGGCGACCCCTAACGGGAGCAGCCGAAGGAAGAAGAAGAAGACAATATAGTACACGTACAAACAAGCTGTGTAAGTTTCAATTTGATATCTGGAAAAAAAACTCCTGAGGTTTGGCAATAATAAAATCACAATGATATCCCATTTGATCATATATCATTTGAAACAGATCAATAATAGTGGGGTGAAATTATTGTCATAAACACAGTTTTGGCTTTGCCACGTGGAGCTTTTCTCTGCCACGAACCAACCTGGAAAAAATAAAAGTCTACATTAATGATATTTTGCACCCCCATATCTTAGTACTGAGGTGGTTTACCATTGGGGAGCCCTTTAAAAAGGACTGATGACCCTCAGGTGTCATAAGATGACCCTTATTGCAGAAGGTCCTCAGACAGAAGGTCTAACAGAGTCTAGGGGGTCTTTGTGGACCAAGGGTTCGAATGGGGACTACAGGGTCTGAGATTATAAATATTCAAAAGCATCTTAACAAGTCTTAGGGTAATAAACAATCTTAATGGTCTTAATGGGTGTAAAGGTTTCAAGGATATAAAGGGTCTTAAAAGGTCCAAAGGGTATAAAACGTTTTAAATGGTCAAAAAGGTCATAAAGCTCAAAATGGTCCAAACGACTAAAAGGCATGTTCCAATAGTTTGTAATTAATAGATGTAGTCACAGTCCAACTCACATTTAAACAGTACATACTCACATGGGTCAACCAAGACCACCTCAACGAGGTTCACTGGCCACCCGTGATTTTCAGTTTTACATCCAATATATATATATATATATATATATATATATATATATATATATATATATATATATATATATATATATATATATATATATATATATATATATATATATCAATGGAAAAAATTGAGACCACTGCAAAATTATCAGTTTTTCTGGTTTTACTATTTATAGGTATGTGTTTGAGTAAAATGAACATTTTTGTTTTATTCCATAAACTACTGATAACATTTCTCCCAAATTCCGAATAAAAATATTGTCATTCAGAGCATTTATTTGCAGAAAATGACAACTGGTCAAAATAACAACAAAGATTCAGTGTTTTCAGACGTTAAATAATACAAACAAAACAAGTTCATATTCATTTTTAAACAACACAATACTAATGTTTTAACTTGGGAAGAGTTCAGAAATCAATATTTTGTGGAATAACCCTGATTTTCAATCACAGCTTTCATGCGTCTTGGCATGCTCTCCACCAGTCTTTCACGTTGCTGTTGGGTGACTTTATGCCACTCCTAACGCAAAAATTCAAGCAGCTCGGCTTTGTTTGATGGCTTGTGACCATCCATCTTCCTCTTGATTACATTCCAGAGGTTTTCAATGGGGTTCAGGTCTGGAGATTGGGCTGGCCATGACAGGGTCTTGATCTGATGGTCCTCCATCCACACCTTGATTGACCTGGCTGTGTGGCATGGAGCATTGTCCTGCTGGAAAAACAATCCTCAGAGTTGGGGAACATTGTCAGAGTAGAAGGAAGCAAGTGTTTTTCCAGGACAACCTTGTACGTGGCTTGATTCATGAGTCCTTCACAAAGACAAATCTGCCCGATTCCAGCCTTGCTGAAGCACCCCCAGATCATCACCGATCCTCCACCAAATTTCACAGTGGGTGCGAGACACTGTGGCTTGTAGGCCTCTCCAGGTCTCCGTCTAACCATTAGATGACCAGGTGTTGGGCAAAGCTGAAAATTGGACTCATCAGAGAAGATGACCTGACTCCAGTCCTCTACGGTCCAATCCTTATGGTCTTTTGCAAACCTCAGCCTGGCTCTTCTTTGCTTCTCATTGATGAAGGGCTTTTTTCTTGCTTTGCACGACTTCAGCCCTGCCCCTAGGAGCCTGTTTCAAAAAGTCCTTGCCGTGCACTTCACCCCAGCTGCCGTTTGCCATTCTTTTTCTACGTCACTTGATGTCATCCTACGGTTGTTGAGTGACATTCGAATGAGTTGGCGGTCATCCCGGTCAGTGGAAAGTCGTTTTCGCCCTCTGCCAGTCTGTCGCTTTGTTGTCCCCAATGTCTGCTGCTTGACCTTGTTCTTATGAACCGCCATCTTTGAAATTTTAAGGATGGAAGCAACGTGACACTCACTGTATCCCTCTGCCAGTAAAGCCAGAATTGAACCCTTCTTTTCCTCACTCAAAACTTTTCTTTTCAACTCTTTTGGCATGGTCAATAGTTATTTCTTTATTCCAATTACTTTTGAGGTACTACTAGCACTGTTTATGCCATCCAGCTGGTCCTATTGCAAGAGGATAGTGATGACCACAGCAGTGGTTTTTAAACTTTTCCATGTTAAATAAGATTTGGTTCAGGTTATCACCTAATCAGTACCTCACTAAGTAGAATGAGGTGTGCCTGTGTTGGAATACAACAGACACTGGAATGGAATGGCTGCCATACATGTAGAGATTCTGATTAAAAAAATTTTTGGAGTGGTCTCTTTAATTTTTTTCCAGAGCTGTATGTGTGTGTATATATATATATATATACATATATATATATACACATATATATATATATACACATATATATATACACATATATATATATATACACATATATATATATACATATATATATATACACATATATATATACATATATATATATACACATATATATATACATATATATATACACATATATATACATATATATATATATACACATATATATACATATATATATATATACACATATATATACATATATATATATACACATATATATACATATACATATATATATATACACATATACATACATATATATATACATATATATATATATATACATATACATATACATATACATATATATATATATATATATATATATATATATATATATATATATATATGAGTGACAAGAGCAAAAATCTGCACCCCTTTCGAATTTTTCACATTTTTTGCCTCGTTTCCAAATAAATTGCATTCAATCAGACTTTTTCTACCTTTATGAACACATTGTAACCCACAACTTCCAAGTGAAAAACAAATTCTACAAATTCCAAAAAATTTATTAAAAACACAAAACTAGACTATCTTGGTTCAATAAGTGTCCACCCCCCTGAGTAAATACTTGGTGGAAGCACCTTCAACAGCAATTACAGCTCTGAGTCTGTTGGGAGAGGTCTCTACCAACCTTGCACACTTTGATTCGGCAATATTTGCCCATTCTTCTGGACAAAACTGTTCAGGGTTCAGTGAAGTTGCATGGGGAGCAATGATGGTCAGCAATCTTCAAGCCATGCCACAGATTTGATTGGATTTAGGTTGGGGCTCTGACTGGGCCACTCAAGGACATTATATCTGTTCCATAGCCACTTCAGTGTAGCTTTTGGTTGTTGTCATACTGAAAAGTGAACTTCGGTCCCAATTTCAGCTTTCTCTCAGATGGCAGCAGGTTTTCCTCCAGGATTTTTCTCCATCCATTTTCCCTTCCATCCTAATGGGTGTCCTAATCCCTGCTGATGAGAAACATCCCCGTAACATGATGCTGCCTTCACCATGCTTCACAGTCGGGATGGTTTTCTTTAGGTGATGTGCTTTGTTGGATTTGCACCAAACATAACATTTTGCTTTTCAGCCAAAAAGTTCCATCAGACCACAAAACTTACCACATGGCTTCAGAATCTCCAGTGTTTTTTTTTTTGCATACCTCAAACGGGACTCAAAGTGGGCTTGTTTTTTTGAGTAATGGCTTCCTTCTTGCCACCCCACCATACAGGCCAGACTTGTGGTGTGCTTGGGAAATTGTCACATGCACACAGTGACCAGTCTTTGCCATAAAGGCATGTAACTCTTTCAAAGTTGCCATTGGCCTCTTGGTGGCCTCTCTGATCAGTCTCCTCTGAAGTCATCCAGTTTGAAGGGTCGGCCTGATCTAGGCAGGGTCTTGGTTCCACACGCCTTACACTTCTTAATGATTGTCTTGACTGTGCTCAAAGGGATATTCAAGACCTTTGAAATATTTTTATACCCATCCCCTGATCTGTGCCTTTCCACAACTTTATCCCAGAGGTATTTTGAAAGCTCCTTAGTACTCATGGTTGAGTCTTTGCTGTGAAATGCATTACCCAGAAGAGGAAACCAACAGGAACAGCTGATTTTATTCTGAAATAATCAGAATCACTGCAATTTAACACAGGTGGAGGCCAATTAACTTGGTGTGTGATTTTGAAGGTGATTGGTTAGACCTGAGCTAATTTACAATTGCTATTATAAGGGGGGTGAACACTTATCCAACCAAGATATTCTAGTTTTTTATTTTTATTAATTTTCTGAACTTTGTAGAACTTGTTTTTCCACTTGGAAGTTGTGAGTTACGATGTATAAATAAAGGTTGAAAAAGTCTGATTTAATGCAATTTAATTCCAAGGAATAAGGCAATAAAAGGTGAAAATGTTAAAAGGGGGTGTAGACTTTCTATAGGCACTGTATATTTTACTATCAAGTGAATCGGTTGAAAATTGATGATTTATGGGACCTTGATATTTGACCTATTGACTTCAAAAACAATGTTTCCAGCTTGCCACTACCTCTAACAGGTGGTGAAGTTTCGTGAAGACGGGAGTAAAAATGTGACCTGTAAGCGATTGACCTACAAACGGACAGACAGACAGACAGATCAACAGAATAACAGACCAGAACAACCAATATACTTATGAATCTTCAATTTCACAAGAAACAAAGACAGACAGGGGTGAAAACAACCTCCGTCCACCTTTGGTGGCAGAGGTAATGACAGCAATTGTACTCGACACCACACCTCTCAGCATTTGTCCTTAAGATCCATACAAGCAACACCAAACATTGTCCTTATAAAAAGTGCTTTATCATAAGATTTAAAAGAAAGAAAGAAAAAAAAAACATGAAACTTCGAACACAGGCATGGGTCTGATTGCAACCCTTGTTTAGTCATGATTACAAAAATGCAATAACGGTTTGCAGATCTCAGATCAACTCCAATTCATCAAAGCGAACTACCTTAAAAGTGAACATTGTGAGTTGTTTCATCAGCCGTTGTATTGGATTATATCTGAATCACTTTCACGATCTCAAAATCTGGCTTGTTCATTCCCAACAGAAGCAGATTCTGCAGGATTCCTCAATAAGATTTAACACAAACATCGAGAAAACCAAAATGTGTTTAAAGGTTATTATTTGTGCCCATGTGTGAGCAGCAGCTGCACGTACCGTAATCACTGTTCTCCATGACAACGATGAAACATGTGGGATGAGAAGAAAAAGAAAAGCAATGAACGCTTATGGTGAGCTGTAAGACATTGGTTCAAAATAGCTTATGTAATGGTATAAAATGACTAATATCAGCAGAACCATTGAAGACAATAATCTGATTTGCCAGCATAAAAGTGGGCCCCAAAGGACGGCTCATCACAGCTGAGAAATTTCCCACTTTGTTCCAAATTATCTTCGACGTTTGAACAATAAGGAAATAATGTTATTGCAACAAAATGTGTACTTAATTCAAGATGCAACCCAAAAATGTAAATCAACAGCACAAAAATGTTTTTCTTATTATTACTATTTTTTTTAAAAAGGAAAAAAAATAAACTTGAAGAAAAATAAAATAAAAAAAAGATAACCTTATGACCTCAATAATCAATCCCAAATTGATGCAAGCCAATGGCTCAAATTTTGTCCACATCACATCATGCATAAACAGACCACCTCCCGATCTCAATTGTATGACCAAAAGGCCAGAAACATGATTATAATCACATACAACATGGATAGTGCAGAGGTAGCGGCATTAGCTTAGAGCTGCCTCGTCTGGGTTCGATTCCGACCAGACTATAAACCGTAAGACTGCCTCTTTGCAGGTGTTCTTGCAACACAAAGTGCACTATCCACAGGATAGAAGTTAACCGATCTTTGTCAATGCAATTTATTTGGATTTTGCATGACTGACTCACAAACTCGTTCCATCTGCTAGCTTGATCATCGTTGGTGGACATTAAAGACCCTACGGCGGTGTTCTTTGTGAAGAGTAGGAATGTTATCACCGAAACCCTGAACAAATTACTAATTTGACCAAAATCAGCATCAGCCAAACAGCAGGCCTGTCTATCCGATTTGTGAAAGACTTTGGCCAAGCTTCCCCCTCATCCACAAATCCAGGGCCTCAGTACCACCGAAACGGCCTCATGTCAAGTAAGAGAGTTTCCATTACCTTGCTAGCAGTGTCCAGGGCACAACATTTTGAATTTGGCCAGAATCCCAGTGATAACTCATTTATTGCATCAAAAATTTCAGTGGAATCTAACTTCCACCAGCTATTGCGAAGCAGTCAAATCCCCAGCTTAATGTCCCAATTGATGGTTGCAACACTTATTGTTGCCAAAATTTTGCCAACATTTATTGTTGCAACACCATGACTGCAAAGTAATTCAATGTTTTTCAGACATTCAAAGTTGGGATGGCCGTAGAGTTTGATGTATCGGCATCTAAAAGACAGCATTTTAAAATATTTGACATCGACAACTGAATGTTTTGCTCCAAGTTGTTCACAGCAAAGTCTCCCAGAGTTTCACCGGATCTGACAAAATCCAATCAGTGTTCACTGCCTGCTCTGAACGACAGCATTAAGTTGGGAAGGAAATTTTGGAGAAGCAATTGGAAATTCTGAATGGCTAAATTTTTTTCCAGTACCATCAAAACTGCAGGGGGGTAATTCATTGGTGAAACACCAGTGCAGTCATCTTCAGAGCATTCCAGTCACCCCTTTTGGGATGAGCACTCCTGGAATAATGAAGATGACTGAGGGGGGGGGGGAATCTTCGCCTTGTTTCAGAATGTCTCTGTCTGGAAACAACAATCTGAAATGATATAGTACTGCACTCAAAACTATACTCGACTGTTTCTGGACTTCAGACCAGACTTTGGTGGGTTAAACTGGCTTTATGAGTGCTCAACCATCCCACTTCTCTCAGAGCATATTTCTGGTGTGGGCAGTAATTATATTTGTCTGAAGGCCTTCGAGCTTCTGCATAGCCGGATGACATAGCTCACTCTCAGGGCAGTTTTGGATGCTGTGTTCATAATAATCTTCCCATTTCTTTTTGGGATGCCTAAGGAGGCAAGTCATTTGCTGAAAGATGTATTGTAGAATCCTCTATTTCTACTGGAAAGTAGTTTATAGACCATCCTCAATGTTCACAATCGGCTAGGCCTCGTGTGAATTGATGCTCGGCAGCTTTAAGGCATCTCAGTTTCCTTTGTTGTCTTGTACACTGCTGCTTTTTGTTAGCCTTCCGTGTTGTTACTGGTTTCACACCAAATCTGTCCACAAGACTTTTGCAAACATGATTTTCCAAGTTTTCGAGTTGCTCATCAGAGCTGCTTCCTATTTCTAATGGCAGTTCATCATGTAATTGTTTAACAGTTTGCCAAATTTTATCTTCTGATGACCGAGGTAGATTAATATATCCCTCAACATCGAGATCTCTGCAACTGCGGTGCGCTTCTTCTTTAATCATTCTTTGGTGGTGGAAGCTGTTGCCCGTCAATTTAGAAGCACTGTGGGGTTTATCCTGGCCTCCTGCCTCTTGGGGTGGGCATGTCGACTTGCTCAACTTACATCTGCCTGTGATGCACCCATTCCACACTTAGATTTTCTCTGATGTAACGACATTTTTAAAGCCTGTTTTTCCACATATTGGACCAGTAGCATCGGATGTTGCCAAATTACTCCTCCGTCTGTTGTTCGGTTCCAGAGGTCGTTACCGTAAAGTCAGTCCATTTAGTCCAATCATCTGCCCCCAGGGGTATGATCCCTTTTAGGACTTCAAGCAATTGATTTAGTAGATCTATAGGCGGACAACCTGTCACAAGATCACCGGGCTATTTCTCTGACACCAGTGGTCTTTCCCAGCCGTCAACTGTCTTTTCAGCAGTCAAGTGGTACTCTTCACCACCAGCCAACCAGTCCACATATACCAGTTCATCACATCTTAAACTAATTTCATGGCAAAAGCATCAGGGCCTTAATGAAATCCCAGGCACAAGGGGTGACAGGGCTGGTGCATGCTTCACCAGATCTCAAAAGACCACCTCCACTTTTTACTAGAAAAGGAACTGTTTCTTGTGCGGATCACTGTGTAGTGCCAAGAAGACAAACGCATAGTCAATGGTACAATCTGTCATCGGTAGTAAGGTGAATGGCAGTGACATGCATACGAAGGTTGTTGAAGCAGCTAAAAATTGTAGTGACCAAGAGATGTTGACCAGGCTCAGCGATATTCCGAAGGGAGGCCTTGGTGCGATTGAAGCTCACCATCATCGGTCTAAAAAATACTTTTTAAAGTATATAGGTGAACACCTCACACTGACACAAAACAAAGAATCACAAGTGTACAGTTTGGTGAAAGGGGCAGTAAAGCAGCTGATTGAGGAGTTCAAACCGTCCATTTTAGATGCCAATGAGTTTTTCTTGCTCAACGCTCAAATGATGGTTTCAAAAATTGATAACAAAGAGAGGGGTGGAGAATCCTGAAAGCTATCAGACGAAGAGATTCAAGAGACGGCTTTCCAATGAATGGCCAGAGTCACCGTTTATTCCCCAACTAGGAATGACGGACCTTGTTTGCTCGGGTACAATTTCTGTTGGAAAGGCCTTGAGCAAAGCTCATGAACTGATCCAGCTGATGAACGAAGTAGTGGATAATGATGATAGATGCCGAAGGGAAAAAACAAGCTCAAATGAGCTAAGATCCTCATCCTCTTAATGATGACTTCATAAAAACGAATATGACATCATTGTGATGCATCAGGTTTGCGATAAATTATCTGCGCTAATGCCAGGGTTGATTCCCGCAAACAAAATCCAAACAGCTTGCCTAGTTTCGGAGATAATGGTAGAGGCGATTTCCATTTGCGGCGATATTATGACGTCAACTTTTTTTCTAGGAAGAATTTCCAAAATCGGAGATGGTTACTGCCTGCGCGTGGGCTTTCTGCATATGCAGGGCAAGTTTCACCAAGATCCGATGAAAACTCTGGGTTGTGAAACAAAAAAATGTCAAAAAATAGGAGTGACGTCATAAAAATTGATATGACGTCATAGTGATGCATCATATGTGCGGTAATTCATCTCTGCTAATGCCCTGTTCGATTCCCGCAAACAGAATTCAAAAAAGGTTGCCTAGTTTCGGAGATAATTTTTTTGGCGATTTCCATTAGCGGAGATATTTTGACATCACAACTTTTTTCTCGGAGGAATTTTCAAAATCGGAGATGGTTACTGTGTCTGTGCAGGGTATTTTTACATATATATATATATATATATATATATATATATATATATATATATATATATATATATATATATATATATATATGCCAAGTTTCAGGAAGTTTCGATGAAAACTGTAGGCTGTGAAACAATAAAGTCCACAAGAACAACAACGTGAGTAAGACTTAGAGATCCTCCACGAGGATCTAAAAAAACATCGATGATGTCATGGAGAACACCATGGTTCACTAAGCAGTGGACATTTTGCAAAGAAGACCATCACAGATGCAGAAGCTAGACGGCAAATACCATGTCTGTACAGAAATGTCTCCATATAAACTGGGGGATTGGATTGATCCTCTGTTATACAAAACAGTTCACTGGCTCAACCAGATGTATTCAAGATAGATTCCAACCTCTGGCAAGCCAATATTGCATGTGACAATCACATAGGCAACTTTAGTCAAGTCCCCGAAGCACCTTGATCAAGCTGTGTACCTCCATCCTCAATTTGTAAGCAGAAAGTTTGACGCAATGTACACAATGAGCTATTGCATTTCATATAATGAACTTTGGTGCATCCTTACGTCGGCAGCAGTGCACGTCAACTCAGCATCAGACTATATACATATATATATAAATCACCAAAGATCATTTGCAGAGATGCAGGTGACCATCTCATATTTGCTGCAGCTGACAAATGGGACCACAACGAATGAACCATTTATGGAGAGAGAGGGAGAGAGGGAGAGAGGGAGAGAGGGAGAGAGGGAGAGAGGGAGAGAGGGAGAGAGGGAGAGAGGGAGAGAGGGAGAGAGGGAGAGAGGGAGAGAGGGAGAGAGGGAGAGAGGGAGAGAGGGAGAGAGGGAGAGAGGGAGAGAGGGAGAGAGGGAGAGAGGGAGAGAGGGAGAGAGGGAGAGAGGGAGAGAGGGAGAGAGGGAGAGAGGGAGAGAGAGAGAGAGAGAACCACTCATGCCATGACCAGTATTCTTGGGCAGAGTGAGAGCGACCAAGAGAAGCAATGGCCACGGATTCCAAAGATGCCCAGGCGAACCTTGACTCTGTATTTTGTACAGGGTAATCATATTATGGTATGACACCAACAAGATCCTTTTCTTCAATACTTTAGAGCTGTTTTACAAACAGTTTAGATGATAAATATTTCATTTGTATTCTGCTCCCATATTTTTGCAGGTGGTGATCTGTCAAGGATTCGACCATAAAAGAAACCCCGATTTAGGCATGAACCACAATTTCAACCACCCATGTCATCCAATGAGATACAGGAATTAAAATACAACATTGATAGGAAAAAAAAAAACAATACTGACTGCTGAAACCGTTTACAACATTGCAAGATCTGGCTTGCTACAAAACCGAGGACAGAGTCGGGTCCCCTCTTGGGGTCCTTTCCATACTGCTCTCAATGTCTGTCCCCCTGACTCACTGTCAAACATATCATTCAATCCTATCATCATGGCAATGCCAAAACACCACCACATCATCCTCAACATTGAAACGACTCAAAGAATCAATGAATGCTCTTGGTTGCCCGCCAGACTCCTGTGGTTCTAAATGCACGTGCCTTAAAAACGCAAAGCCTTGTATGGCGCATGGAACTGTGAAGGACTGTGCCCAGATGACAACAGGAAGAATCTCCGATATGTGGAAATCCTCTGACACATGCTGCACTATATGACAGTGAAGCAGACAATGTGCAGTTTGAGAGTTACCTTGAGAAACGAGTTCCAATTGGCCCACCATATTGACAATGACATCAATATTTATCTAACAGTTTTGCAAATACTTTTGTTGCATTTCCTTGGCCCAGAAAACTTTGGTGAGACACCAAAATCATCTAACTACATTCTATATTAAGTGATCAAGATGACGAGTCAAGATGTCAGCAATCTTGGAAAATTTCCCTCACTTTTCGGCTTGTCATCACTGCTTTTTGGTCTCAATAAATCAAAGATCAATTCTAGCTATGTGAAGAAATGTTATTATTCCAGCCCCGATTGGTCAAAAACTAAGGCCTAATCAGAAACTGATCAGACGGACATGAACCAATTGCTTAAACCTGCTTTTCGCTTCACATGCACAGGGTAATTCATTTTACTATGCCATTTACCAAATGCCAACCCAATGCCAACCCAACTAACAAAAAGTTATGGATCCTTGTGAGCAATACTGCATTATGCAATTATGTTACAACTTGAATTTTAAAATATCCATAACAAAAATAAATGGAGAACACAACATCTATGACCAAACTCAACTCAACTGCATTCCAACAACAATCCGGTGCTGCTGGAAATGTCTGGGAGTTCTGCTTCATGGCTGTTTTAGATATTAACCGAGTCAGCCATCGTATGTGTACATATTAGTTGCTTATCAAAAACAAATAAACAAACAAAAACACAAGCATGTTGAGCCATGCAGCCTAAAAGGTTCAACAAGCCAAAATATATACTGTATTTGTCAGGACTTGAAATACCATTTGCTATCAACAGAATTACTCATATAAAATAAATAAATAAATAAAGGGTATATATGTATATAACCGGATTTACTGTAACCTTTACATGACAGCAATTTGGGTGTGGTGGGACAAATCGCCTTTGGCATTTTGAGAATGTTTAACCTGCATGACTACCAAGACCACCATGATGTCTTTAAAGGATGATGTGGATCAAAGAGCATGATGATAAAAATGGCAAAATCCTTTGTAGTGAACTTGCTTACCAGTCTTGCAGTATGGATAAGCATTCCATGCTTCCTCTTGGAAGGTAAGTGCTGATTCAGGGGCAACCAGTCGAACAAACCCTGGAACCTTGCTGTGATGAGAATAATGAAAGATTGAGGAAGAAAAGGAACATGGTCGTCTCAATGAATCAATAGGTCTTGAAACGACAACAATCTCTCGATTTATGAACGCCATGTGTTCCTGAAAAGTAGTCCATGGATCGGGAGTGATTTTCCCAAAGCTAAAATGGTCTAATGTGGGGCGCGGGGGGGGGGGGGGTGATGACTCCCATCATCCCAATATTAATGGAGAATACAATAATAATAATATTAAACACGATAATAATAATAATTTACAAAAAGAAAAATAAGTGATAATAACAAGTGTGATGTATGTATGTATGTATGTATGTATGTATGTATGTGTATATGTATGTATGTATGTATGTATGTATATATATATATATATATACAGTATGTATATATATATATATATATATATATATATATATATATATATATATATATATATATATATATATATATATATATATATATATATATATATATATATATATATATATATATATGTGCCTGGTGTTGGCGCAGTGGTTTGGGCAGCGGCTTGGGATCCAAAAGGTCCTGAGTTCAAGCCCCGTTGGGCCACTGAATTAATACACCAGGGGGTTGACTCAGCCTGTCATCCTTCCGAGGTCGGCGAAATGAGTACCAGTGTACTGGGCCGGTGTATACCCCGGTTAAAATAGGTGTACCATTTCCCTGTGTTGTAAGAGGCGACCAGGGTTGCGTCAGGAAGGGCATCCGGCGTAAAACATGTGCCAAATCACGATGCGGATCATACGGATGATCCGCTGTGGCGACCCCGAACGGGAGCAGCCGAAAGAAGAAGATATATATATATATATATATATATATAATGAAATTGGAAATTATCCATAACAAATACAATTGTAACGCCACGTCTCTCTCGCCCGCCTCTCTCCCCCCTCCTCTGTCCCCCTCCCCTTTCTCTTGCCCCCCCTCTTACCCTTCTCTCTCTCCCCCTTTCACCCCCCTCCTCTCTCCCTCCCCTCTCTTGCCACCCACCCTCACCCCCTCCTCTGTCCCACCCTCCTCTGTCCCCCTCCTCTCTTGCCCCCCTCACCCCCTCTCTCGCCCTCTCTCTCCCCTCCTCTCTGTAAGTGTATTCGCAAATGTCTACCAAGCACAACGATTAATTCCAACCTCGGGAAAAAACAGCTTTCAAACCCTTGGGAAATAGCTGTTTCCCTCGGGAAAATTCAAACCTTGGGATTAATTAATAATTTGAATAATAATCAAACCTTGGGAGTTTGGCACATACCCAGGTATGGCACATACCCAGAGAAAGGCACATACCCAGGTCCCCAGTGTAGATTGTGACGTCATACCAAACGAAGAAGAATTGTGACGTCAATCCTTCAAAAAATAAATAAATAAACAAATATCAATTGTGACGTCATATCACCGTGTCCTGTCATTGGTTCACAGATACATGGCCGTAACGTGGAAACCGCTCGTCCGATCAATATCAAACCATGAAAAGGCACATCCGCGGGTCCCCGGCAATATTCCTGGCAAGTTTCAATCCGATCGGACCGGTGGTCGTCCGGTTATTAATAATTTGGGAAAAAATTGGCATGATAAGGTGAGAAGGTGAAACGACACCTTCAGCTGCCATATATACACCTTTTCAACACTGAAAAAGCAGTAAAATGGCCGTAACTTCGGAACCGCTCACCCAATCAATATCAAACCTCGAAAAGGCACATCCGCGGGTCCCCGGCAATATTCATGGCAAGTTTCAATGAGATCGGACTGGCGGTCGTCGAGAAATGGCGGTCGCAGACAAACAGACAGACAGACACAGAGATTGGTGGAATTATGGATAGATTTATCATAACCACCGTTGTATTTGCAAGGCCAAAATCACATGAAATATCCGTAACGCAGGCACCAGCATGATTTCCTTGGAATCTTTCTCATTTCCTACCAATACCATTTTCATACCTTTCTTTCCACGAGTATCACTTCCTTGAGCATTTATCTTGCTTTTCGGAGCCATAGTTATGGATTAATAATGCATAAGAACGAAAAAATAGAGTAAATAAAATACACTTTAACACTGTACTTCAGGACAAATGTGACGGCATAGGAGAGAGCAAGGGAAGCGATGCTCTGATGCTATCGTCCCAGATGCAAAATGAGTGGTGCTGTGGCATTTTGTAGCAAGATGAGTGTTTATTTTAAATTCCATGATCAAAATTTTTGAGCAAAGGTTCATCAGGTTATGTTTTGATTTCCTCGTTTCAAACAGAGTTGACTAAAGCTGAACAAAAGTTCATAATGTCGAGTTTTCAGGTCATAAATCAAATTTTTGGTGTCAAAATCTTTAGTATGTGAGATTGAGTGTTTGTAAATCGGGAGATTAATGTACTGCACAAACACTCGTGTACCGATGATGAGGCATAACTGTATTCCAACACAACCTGGACACCATCACACAGACCTCTGAATATGGTACATTTTTTGGGTGTATTGGCCAGACCCCCCAATGCCGTCTTCATACGATTCATTCTTAAGAACCTCGATCCCATCTCCTCCACCAGTCTCGTTCTTACTGGCTTCAGCCACTGAGAAGAGCTGACCCACTTGATACTGCATTTGAATTTGGGAAAGGAATAGGAAGAAGAAACAATAACAGCAACCCTTTCATTTCATTTATTTTTTTACTCGCAAAACTTCAAGATTTTTCTTTGATGACTGTTGAAATAAAAATACAGCTCTAAAATTAATTGTCTCTGCATTGCTTGGAGGAAGGTACATGATTAAATGTACCCACAGCCCTCATTTTCTTCACATCTTGGAATTTCGTACCATCAGCAATCCTAACTCACTTTGTCTGGTAACTCCAAACATGTGAAAGAATGCAGGAAATGCATAAAGGAAAAATTCCATAGTCAGCAAGACTGGGTGCGGCAAAACACGTACCTCTTCCACACTGCATGGCAGCACAACACGACTGGGGTTTTCGGTGGGGGAATAGATGGAAACGAAAAGGAATGATTAAGCAGTAATCATAAACTTCAATATCACACAAGGTAGGTGGAGTTTCACATGCAAATCTGTCGATGCATCACTACTACAAATGAAGAGGGAAATAGTGGCTCAGAAAAAAATAAAACCCTGACAACTGTTCCTTGTTAGCTATGTTCCCACAACTTGTATTCTGGAGTGAAGGCTCATAAAAAAAAGAACAGAACATGACCTTGCAGTTAGCCTGAGGGTTTAACCACTCCAATAAAATACAGAATAACAAAGAATCATAAGCTCCACTTGGTCACAAAACAAATGGAAGCTATCCCTGTAAAAGATAAAAATTTAAGTAAAAGGTTTACTGGTTTGGCATTTAATTACAGCAATAATCATGACATGCAGTTTCTGCACTGTTGGTCTCGAGAACATTTCTTCCGCTTTTATTTCCAGAAGGTCGAGTAGAGACAAACAGTAGAATAAAAATTTGAGAATGGCAACTAAAATGTGTGTGTGTGTGTGTGTGTTATTGTGATATATGTATATATATATATATATATATATATATATATATATATATATATATATATATATATATATATATATATATATATATATATATCACAATAACACACACACACACACCAAAAGTTTGGATTACTTCAATGATTTTCAAACTTAAGGATAAATTCATCAAAATACCCATGACAACAGCTATATGTGCTTATTTCACAGTTCTGTAAGGTTCGTTTAGTTTAGTTCCTCTTGTTCTCTGTTTCCAGGTAATCCCATGTGGACTTGATGGGACTCAGGTCGAGATTCTGGGGTGGCCATTGTGGAAAAAAAATATGATTTCATGTATTCTCAATTATAATTGTTGCTGGTACTTTATATATTTAATTTTTGTGCTATAGTCGAATTGGCTGTCAGTGAGGTTTCCCTTTACCCAAGAGTCTTTTGACATACATATTGATAAAAGGAATGTCTTACTATGAAACAGGCTGACCTGGTTGATAACACTGCAACTTTTGCCATGATTGTGTCATTCTCTCCCTCCTACCTAAAGTGGACATGCATTGCAGCACTAAGTTATTTTTCCTAATGCTTATCAGCTAATCCTGCAGTCGACTTGCCAAATGTCTCACCTCCCATTCTTTGGAATGTTAAATTGTATACAAGAAGAATTGCTCTGGGCTTTTGTTTCAGTGAAGTCCATTTGAATGTTTCAGTGAATCATTCAATGTTCTTCCTCCGTATATACAAAATTAAAGATTCTCCTTTGGTATGCTGATCCAACTTGTGGAAATCGAGTTATTTTCCACCAAACCATTCTAACACTTCGAACACACCAGCTGCAGCCGAGTTCTCCAAATACTGCTTTACCATCTTTTCCTACTTTAGTGTTTTGGATCATTATCTTGGTGGAAAATGAATCCTCTTCCAATTTAACGATTGCCATTAGGAACTGCATGGTGCTGCAGTATCTGCTTGTACTTCAAAATTGGTAGCATTCCATCAATTTTAATGGCAACAAAAGTGGCAAAATAATTTGAACACAGGGAGCACTGTGATTGGCGAGGAGTTGGACCAATCCACACAGCAGAATCGCCCCTAACAGAACTTAAGGCAGTTACCACTACACCACTTTTAATGCCTCTAAGGAAGAGAACAATCTTGTTATCGAAATATCAGCCTTTAATGAATAATTTATTACTAGCCGAAACCCCGTCACAGACGGATTCCGTTCCATGAGCCCAATATGACAACCAGTGGCGGCTCTTGTAAGAGCCGAATCCCAGTCGGTGTACTCCATGGCCTTACCTAATGAGGCCCACAAAACGTCCTTGTACACGACATTTTTACACTACTCCTTGTGAAGAAGTCCCCCGATTTGTGCACGTGTCTACTTTGATGTCTACGTGTCTACTTTGACGTACACCATGTCAAAACTTCTCAGGTCACAGTACCGAGAAAAAACATGACACGACCGCAAGGAGGAGCACAAAATTGGTCCTTCAGTATTAATACATAGACTAGCCAAAACCCCGTCACAGACAGATTCCGTTCATTCAACCACCCTCACCAGCTCACCCACACTCTAGGGACATGGACTGGACAGGGCGTGCTTTCCCCTCCTACTCATCCCCCGCCCCTGCCGCATTCCCCCCCGCCTCCCACCCCCGCCTTCAGTATGCTTACCCCCGCCCAAAAATTTAATTACCCAGCCCCGCCACCGCCTCTTCACTCCCCGTCCCCCGTCTCTTGATTCCCCACCCCACTTGCCCCTGGGCCTCCGCCCCCTGTCCACCCCCTCACACTCAACCCCGCCAAATTCACCCCAGCCCACTCATCCCCCACCCCATTCCCCCCATCTCCCGCTTTCAATTTGCTTACCCCCACCCAAAAATTTGCTTACCTTGCCCCCCCCCTCTTCCCTCCCTGCCCCCGTCTCTTCATCTACTGCCCCCACCTCTTCACTCCTCGTCCCCATCTCTTCATCCTCCACCCCCGCCTCTTCACTCCCTGACTCAGTCTCTTCATCCCCCACCCCCGCCTCAACGAAAAGTGTTTATTCTGCTTCAGGAGTTGAAAGTTGACTCTTGCCACTATGTGCTATGCACTCTTACAGGTACGAAGTCTCTTTCAGTCCAGGTCACAGTCCCGAGAAAAACGTGACGCGAACGTGAGGAGGAGCACAAAATTGGTCCTTCAGTATTAATATATAGAAGATACAATGTTTCTTGTTACATTTTTTGTGTGAAATTCACATTCTGAGGTAGTCAGCATGTGCAGAAGAGGGTTTTACATTGCAGACGCTATTTTCGAGGAGTGGAATTACACCTCCAAGCGGTCACGGTCTGTCGACACAGACGTAATGACGTCAGCGAATGACCGATGATGTCATGACGTCCTGACGCCTCTCAGCGGTGACGTCACACGTCGCCATGTAAACGAATGCAAAACGAAAAGTGTTTATTCTGCTTCAGAGTTGAAGTTTGACTATTGCCACTATGTGCGATGCACTCTTGCAGGTACAAAGTTGCTTTCAGTCCAGGTCACAGTACCGAGAAAAGCGTGACGCGACCGCTAGGAGGAGCACAAAATTGGACCTTCAGTATTAATATATAGATTTTACACCACACACACCTCTAACTTGGGCACAGATTGAGATCCAGAACAGCAAATGCTGCAATATTTTAGAAACAAATCCTGTTAGTAACAAGCATCTGCCACAGAAATGCATGGTCTCTGCCCTGCTAATTACCAGTTAGGAGGTGAAGTTGGAGACAGGAAGGATAAATTAAAACAAAAGGAGCAACACTGACTCCAAAATGTCACGATGACATCACGCCCATTAGGGGGTTCGAATATTATTCTCTGGGTCATTCCTGGGAGATTGATTGGCTGTCTCCATGTTGTGGGCATGTTCGAGAGAACTGTCCGGGGCTATACTACAACTCCTACATCCTCTTCAATCTCATTCTTCCCTCCAGGTCATCAAAACAGCTGTTTCCCACCATCTCAGATAATCCCCAGGCAAAACCAGAATCTTTTCTACCCTCATTAACTCCACCAAAATCCCTCCTCCAATTTTCGCTTCTGTATCCATATTTTCCAACCCATGCATCCTCTCCTACCCCTCAACCATCGCTCGTTAAAGTCTCCCTCTAACTTGGCCTTCAACTCTGCTGTTGGTGTCCTCCTCTCCCTCCTCTCCCCCCCTCCCCCCATTTGCATGTCATTTACTGATCCATTCAGTGTACTTGCTCTTCAATGAGCCTCACCTAATGAATATATATATATATATAAATATATATATATATATATATATATATATGTATATATGTAGATATACAAAACCAGTCAAAAGTTTTAGAACACCCCCATTTTTCCAGTTTTTACTGAAATTTAAGCAGTTCAAGTCCAGTGAATAACCTGAAATGGTACAAAGCTGAGCGGTAAACTGCCAGAGGTTAAAAAACAAGAAGTTTAGGTTACCAAAAACTGAAAAATAATGTAAATTTCAGAGTTGTTAAAAAAGGCTCTTTTCAGAGAACAAGTAATGGGTTAGCAACTACTATTAAGCCTTGATTAATAGCAAAAATTAAGCCTTGAAAGTTGATGCAAACAATTCCTCCAGGTGCCCCAACTTTTGTTGATTAGTTACAAACCCTCCGTCTGTATAAAAGCAGTGTTGGAACAGACTGTGCTGCTATACCCTCTGAAGCATTATTTGGACAATATTGCACTGCAGGAAGTAGGATATTGCTGTCATAATGGCAAGAAAAAGGAAATTAACAAAGGAAGACAGACAGACCATTATAACCCTTAAAAGTGTAGGTCTTTCCTTTAGAGAAATTGCACAGGAAGCCAAGGTGTCAGTGAGTACAGTTTCCTACACCATCAAAAGGCACTTGGGAATTGGAGGAAACTATGACATGAAGAGGTCTGGCAGACCCAAAGCCACAACACAATCAGAAGACAAGTTTCTGAGAGTCAACAGCTTGTGTGATAAGCGGCTCACAGGACAGCAGCTTCAAGCACAGCTGAACACTGCTCGAAGTCAGGAAGTCTCAGTTTCAACTGTGAAGAGAAGACTTTGAGCTGCAGGTTTGACAGGTCAAGTGGCAGTAAGAAAGCCATTGCTAAGACGGCAAAATAGGAAGAAGAGGCTTGCCTGGGCCATGAAGCACCGCCAGTGGACTACTGAAAACTGGAAGGTCTTATGTACCGATGAATCAAAATTTAAAATTTTCGGTTCATCGCACAGGGTTTTTGTACGCCGTCTAGTAGGCGAAAGGATGGTTCTTCAGTGTGTGACACCAACTGTCAAACATGGAGGAGGAAGCGTGATGATCTGGGGCTCTTTTGCTGGATCCAGTCGGCGACTTGCACAGAGTGACTGGCACCCTGAACCAAAAGGGCTACCACAGCATTTTGCAGCGCCATGCAATACCCCTCTGGTCTACGCCGAGTTGGTCAAGGGTTCATCCTACAGCAAGATAACGACCCAAAACATACCTCCAGGCCATGTCAGAACTACCTTAGAAGAAAAGAACAAGACGGTAGGCTTCAAATCATGGATGGCCAGCACAGTCTCCAAACTTAAACGCCATCGAGCTGGTTTGGAATGAACTGGACAGAAGGGTGAAAGCAAAGCAACCGACAAGTGCAACACATTTGTAGGAATTTCTGCAACAGTGTTGGGAAGAACTTTCCGAACAATATTTGATTTCCATTGGAGAAAGAATGCCATGAGTATGTTCGACTGTTATATCTGCAAAAGGTGGCTACTTTGACGAGTCAAAAAATCTAGATTAATTTTGTTCAACAAAACGATTCATTGATTTCTTTTTTATCTGCAATTGTTTATTTGTTCTCTGCTTTAATTTCAGAGTACAACGAAACATTAAACTGATTAAATTTCAGTAAAAACTGGAAAATGGGGGCGTTCTAAAACTTTTGACCGGTGGTGTATTGATGTATATATATACATATACATACATATATATACATATATATACATATACACACACCACACACCACACACCACACACCACACACCACACACCACACACCACACACCACACACCACACACCACACACCACACACCACACACACACACACGGAAAGGAGGGGGGGTGGGGAAGAAAAAGAAAAAGAAAAAAAAACAGGATGCTTACAAAGTTGATATACATTTACATTGGCCTGCGCACAAAATATAATTGATCCTGTTTGAGGCGGTTTGCCATGCCCACAACTGCCCATGTGATGTGAAGGTGGATTCAGTGTGGTTCGTCCTTCATGGCTTGTTGGTGTTGGTGTTGGTGTGTGTTTGCAAACTTAACTCTCAGGTTTTTTTTTAGTTAGTGAAAATATGTTTTTACCAAGTATGTTGGTCTGTAGTGTCTGTCACATGATTTTTGGCCACAGTTTTCAAGCAATTGTTCTGCATTTTTGTATGTATGTCGGTGACTGGCCAAGGACAGCAACGCTCAATTATGGTGAAGATCCGGATGCGGACCTGAGAATTTTTAAGAGATTCATCACCACTGAGAAATAGGGCCAAAAACGACATGTAGCACATCTCAAAAGCTTATGGGTGGATTTGAACAAAACTTTGTGGACAGGTTGGGAGTGTGACAAGAACGAATAGATTCAATTTTGGTGAAGATCCAAATCTGGATCCGGATACGAGAATTATTTACGTGACTTCACCATGGAGAGACAGGGCCAAAAACTGTCTAGCAGAGTTTTTCTCAACCTTTTTTGTCCCACGCCCCACTTTGATTAAAAAAAAAAAAAAAAAAAAAAAAAAAAATCGTACGCCCCACCGTGATTGGAGACGCTACAGTATATACTACATATGTATTCAAAAGGCTTCATTAAAACTTTATTGCAAATTTTATATTCAATTGCTATTCACTTCAATGGGAGCCCTGCCCTCGACGCTGGCTGCAGATTTGTTTGATTTGAGGAACCAATTTTGTCAGTTTCAGCCTTAAATCACCACGTTTCGTGATTTCCAGTCGATTTCTCTTCACTTGCAGCAAATCGGTTACAACACTAAATTTATCAATACTTCCCTTGCCAAAGTAGTTGAGTTTGGATATTTCTTTTCGCTCTCCTCAGACAGCCACATCATAGTTCCTTTGATCTTGAAAAGAGTTTTCACAGACTCATCTTGTTGCAAATCACATAACTCCTCTTGGTATTGCTCTGGTACTTCAGATAAATCCACCAGAAATGGCTGAGTCAACCAAGAAGAGAACTCATGGCAAAGCTATGAAAACGATCATATATTGATTCATTAATTCTGAATCCTCATGCCCCACCTTCAGAAACACTGGTCTCGCATATCTCAAAAAAATTTATGGACGAGTTATGACAAAACTACATGGATGAGTTATTTAGGTGACAAGAACAAGCCGATTCGACTTTTTGGTTCAGATCCGGACCAGATCCGGCCTATCAGCAGGATACAAAATTTAAACTGTTCAGCCTGGTGGAGATATGCGCTCTACCGAGTGCCATTCCGTTTCGCCAAGTGTCACTCGATGAACGATTTATTTATTTATTTTGGTCTTCTGTTTGTTTGTTTTTAAAGCTTTCAGAATCGTAGTGAGTGTGATGGACACATTGAAATCTGCAGGCAGGGCCATCATTCGCACTGCCGGTAAGGCAAAACATTGGATGATCCAGGTGTATGACAGTCACGGTTAAGGTGGCTGGCTTAAAATATTTATGTACAGTATATGTATTACAGGGTGAACACCACCAATGCAAGGCGTCATGACAAAGTGAGGCACGTCATGACAAGGTGAGGCACGTCATGACAAGGTGAGGCCCGTCACAACAAGGTGAGGCGTGCCACTACAAGGTGAGGGGCCACTACAAGGTGAGGAGCGCCACTACAAGGTGAGGAGCGCCACTACAAGGTGAGGAGCGCCACTACAAGGTGAGGGGCGCCACTACAAGGTGAGGGGCGCCACTACAAGGTGAGGCGAGTCATTACAAAGTGAGGCGAGTCATTACAAAGTGAGGCGTGTCATTACAAAGTGAGGTGCGTCATTACAAAATGAGGCGAGTCATTACAAAATGAGGCGCGTCATTACAAAATGAGGCGCGTCAAAAGAAAATGAGGGGCGTCATTACAAAATGAGGTGAGTCAACAGAAAATGAGGTGAGTCAACAGAAAATGAGGTGAGTCAACAGAAAATGAGGTGAGTCAACAGAAAATGAGGTGAGTCAACAGAAAATGAGGTGAGTCATTACAAAATGAGGCGCGTCAACAGAAAATGAGGTGAGTCAACAGAAAATGAGGAGCGTCAACAGAAAATGAGGAGCGTCAACAGAAAATGAGGAGCGTCATTACAAAATGAGGTGCGTCAACAGAATGCTTTTGAGGCCGTATACCTACCATCAAGTATTGAGTGAAGGGGGTAAAATGGGGGAATTTAAACCGACAGGAGATGGAAGGGAGGATGGTATGAGAGAGAAAGGAGGGTCAAGGAGTGCAAGAAGAGAAAGTGAATTAGCCTGGAAGCAGACATGAGTTAAGGGGTTGTAAAAAGGGCATGTCCAGAGTATGGGCAGGGTTAAAAACTACCAATAAATCGACGGCCCCTTAAAAAAAAATTATTTTTTAAAGGATGTACACGAACTCCTGCATAAAAAAAAAATACATACATATTGACGAATATAATTCAATATTTATTCAAAGAGATACAATTGGACACCAACTCGATCGCCGTCATCAGACGATTTGTACAAAAAAAATAATAATAATTAACGATCAGACACAGGGACAGCTCGACGAACAGGGAAACTTGGAATGGACGTGTAGGTATTCGGAAAGATCACGTCAGACGATCGATCGAACGGTGAAAAGACCAGAGAATGGCATCGTACTGGCGGACAAATGGCAGAATGAATGGTGGCGCTAAATCGAAGGCGACCAAGGAAGTGCGTCCACGACGGAAAAAGGACAGTGGGCAGAGACGGGGAAAGAGGGGGAAAATCACATCATGTCCAAAATGACACAATAATTTTTTTTTTTTTAAGAAAGATTTTTAAAATAACAAATCGCTCACTATTCCTTGATGGATCGCGGGTAGTCTTCACTCATGTTGATTCGACGAGCACCACGTGACCAGAAACGAGCACCACGTGACCAGAAGCGAACACCGTGTGACGTACCCAGGTGTTTCCCCGTTCCAAAAGTACGCCATCCAACGACCTTTCCTGTTGAGCTTATAATTAATTTTTGTTAACAAAACGTTTTCTGAAATAATACCTCACATTAGTTGAATAAACGTGAAGGAAAAGACTTACGGAAGCGGTAACCGAGTTCATATTCTCCCGTAAACATTCGAAGTAGTCGCGCAACTTCATACACCGTCTAAATATAACTTCCGCTTGTAATCTCGTTGAGAAACAAGTCAAGAAACCTAAACGATCACGAAAAGCATAAGAATTAAGATGAAAAGCAAGAAAATTGAAGAAAGGGTCGATAAAAAGACGAGTTCGAGTGCTATTTATATGGGAACAGAAACCATGACGTCATATTATGTCTGTTCAGACATTCCCAGCTCATTACATTATAGTACAGTAGATTAAAGAAAAATCGTTCAGATTATGAAAAAAGTGTGAAATTTGGCATACATGTCCATTTTTATATGTTCTTTCATATAAGAGCAGGACACACCTGATCAGAATACATTTACGGCCGCCATCTTGAATTTCAAAATGGCCGTCCCCAAAAATAATATTTTACGATATCTCGGGCACCAAGAGACGTAGCAAAATTAATAAAGAGTCTAATCCAATGTTTTCACACACAAGGAATCCAATAAACACACTTAAAATGCTCTATTGTCAGTCTTTCTGCTTTAAAATGACATATACACTGTCCCAAGTATAGTTCATCTGGTAAAGATATACTTCTGACTTCAATCTGTCTGATTCCATGTTCCTGCACAATGGCGAAGTTCAGTGCATGGGAGAGATGCACAGAAACATTTGCATGGTGGTCTGCATGCCTTTTTGCAACCGCATTTGATCAGCTCTGTGCAGGATTTGGCCGCCTCGGCAACTGCTGTCCAGAAAGGTATCCGCTGTTCAATGGCGTTCTTCGTCCATCCCCAGTCGCATGGGCTTGGTAACTGTTGCTTAGATATCAGCGCTTGGCTCCAGATGTGTCCTGCCTGGTATGTCGACCTCTTGATATGTTCCGTGAGGACTGCCTTTGTGGGAGGTAGGCGATCTATTTGTCTTCCTTTCGCGAACAGAAACTTCCTTGCCTGATTCACCGTGGTGCATTCACTGGTTCTATCATAAAGATGTATGACGAACCTTTCCAGTTGACACACATTCTCATCTGAGACTGATGAAGGCTCTTTGGATAAACTCAAGAAAGTGTCCGTTATATCAGGGAAATTGGTCCAGATGTCCCAAGCGGTTTTCTTCCCAATACCACCGAATGACGACAACGTGTCACAACCAGTGAAGGCATGGAAGAACAGAAGAGCTTTGGCCTTATTTTCACCAAGACTGTTTGCAATCGTGTGAGCCAGTATTAACCTGTAGTGTTTCTTGTCTCCATATGCAACCCATAGTTCGTCAAGGGATAAAGCGTGAAATATGGCAATTGCAAGGACAGCAACATCAGTGTCGACTGACCTGATCAGGATTCTGTGATGGCATTTTTGTGCACAATGGAGAGCATGCAAGAATAACCTCATATCGGCTTCTTCATGGTTGCATGGAGCAAGAGAAGATTCTATGTTGCACTCTTGGGAAGAGATGACATTGGTATCTTGTGTGCTATGTAGCTCCTTCTCTTGTGTGGATAACTTAGCGACGCACTGTGACAGGTAATGATACTGCTCACTCTTATTTTGGTCCACGTGAAGAAAGCTCTGCCAGTTCCGCAGAATTTGCGTATAATTTGTGACAATAATGCGGCTCCCCATTCCCCTCCTCTTTCTCGTTGAACTCTTCAAACTGTTGTCAATATACCGATCCCATATAACATCCAAACGTTTTGTGTTTTGCAGGTTTCTCAGTACATAAGGCAAGAACTCATTTTCAGCATAGTCTCCGAATGTTGAGCAGGACTTAAGAAGCAGCATATTGACTATAACAGATCCATCGAGAATCTTGGCATCTACCTCTGGTGTACCACACTCAGAAGCCGTACTAGTAGCCAGCTTGTCGAAACATCTAATAAGGTCTGATTTAGTACACTGCCTCAGTTCTCCCATGTCTGATAGAGAAGGTGGTGATCCCTGGTTTTCATGACTGAAGAATTCATCCATGTCCCCTTCTCGGGACTGACAAGATATGTACATTCTGCCAAACAACTCACAGTTGCTTTTCAGAGTCCTAATTTGGTGTGATGTTCTGGAGTGATTTGAGGGTGAAGTCTTGTGGAAGGGAGCCATGTTGTTCTTTGGTATGATGTCTGAAATTGGTTTTACTCGCTGCTCCAAGCGTTCAGCAGCATATGTGTCATATTTTGACTACCCATTTGCTTCCACATTCCTCAGCCTAAAGATTGCATCTTCTGTCATCACCTCCTTTGTGTCCAGCATGATCAGATCATTTGTATCTTCTGTGAAGGGATTACCTAATTCTTCAAATGTTGCAACCACAGCTTTGATGTGTTGGGCAAATTTCAACTGAGTGTATTGTCCCTGATCATGGTTCTCTGTAGATTTTGTGGAAGTAATTCCAAATGAATTCTCAAACTCGTCAATGATTCGAGCCACTTCAGGACCAGTTGTAATCCACTTCATCAAAGCAGAAGGATTATCAGTGATTCCAATCACACCGCCATCTCCTTTGATGTGATCATTCATCTGTTCGTGGGCTTGGTCCATAGCCATAGTAGAGAAAGTGTGAGGTGATCTCTGCACCACAAAGTTACCCTTCTCAAATTGCTCATGAACTGACGGCACTTGCTGATGAAGCTGTACCATGTCCTTGATATGGAGAGGGAGCCATCTTGCATAATTTGTATTATCCAAAGAAAACATCCATGGAACAATTTGTCCAAGGCACTGAACGTACAACTCAAAGTTTGCTTCACGCAGAGAACGCACAAATTGCAAGAGTAGAACTTCAGCATCCAGAACCAAAGCCCAGTATTTGAATTGAGGAACCTTACTGCAATTGACTTGATTCCAAGTTTCAAAATCCATTGTGTCATCATCTGGCCCAAGTGATTTGGCATGTGATGTACGCAGATTTCCGAAGGAGGTGCAAAGCTGCTGCCATTACTTGGTGTACTTAGCCAGACCTGGTGACATGCGAACCCTTCAATATATCATCAGCTCAATCAGAGGTTGTAACTTCAGACTGCACAAGAACTGCTGTCCATCCGCTACCACTGGGGAAATCTCTGAGTAATTTCAACACATTCATCTCTATGTAGAGAGCTCCCATTACCACCACAAATTTATCCTCGCCAAAATGGTCTGGCCATGCCCACTGGATTTGTTTCGCAATGGAATATAATGGCTGATCCATGGTTATCACAGGTATTTGATCAGGGTGCAAATGCTGAATCATCCTAGCCATGAGACGCATACCATGTGATATCATAGCTGGCCTATGTGCTGGTTCTGTGAACAAAGGCATCAACACAATGGGTGACACTGGTCTGATCTCAGCTGATTGCCTATTGGCATGGTAAGCTGCCCATGAGACAAAGTCTTTGGTATCAAGTTCCGTTTTGTTTGATACAAGTTCTAACATTGCACTCAACCAGCCGTCTTCTTTCTCTCTGGATGTGGACATGATGCTTGATTCAGCTTTTACTTGACCTGCAACAACTGGTGCATACAAGTCAGTTTGTGGCAGACCTGCTGGTGCTACTTCTGAATATTCTACCGGCAAGAGAGATGCTTTTTTCTTGGCAACGTCTGTGGTGATGAGCACTGGATCTCTATTGATTCCTGGTTTGTCTTGTGTCAGAAACTGGATGATAGAAATGACTGTGCCATGAAAGGAGCCCATCACATTCCGTGATGTTGGATTGTGGTCAATATTATCAACAGCCCCAACAGTGAATACATCACTCTTCAATCTTGAAGGACAAACGCAGCCATCTCGGTCGAACTGAGCACAGACACTTTTGTAAGGCTTGTTGTTATTTCTTGTGTTCTTTCACATGATATACACATACTACGACTGGATAGTTTATCAATAAGCCCTCTCTGTCTTGTTTTAGCATGAAGCTTTAGACCCGTATATATGACAAGTGGTGTCTCTCTTGTTTTGACATGCCGTGATTAAGATCCAGATGAATCTCTCCAGGTTTTCTTTGTGTTGAACACTATTAGCTCAGACAGAGATAAGGCTGTTTTTGTTGAGGCATCTGATGCTTGCTTTTGATGTTGGACACTTGGTCCTCTCAGGATCATTCTGACAAGAGCTAGGACACTTTGTGGGACAACATCATTTTCACATCCAGGTTTCATGGATCCATCAACAGCATATTCTTTGGCGAAAATATCCTTCCTCAATATTTGTGCTGCACGAACTAAGTGGTTTGCATCATCATCATCATTGTTGGAGCAAACTATTTTAATCGCTTCTCCAATGTCGGAATTAAACATGAGGACCACATCTCTTCCTTGAGTTTGAGCTCTCATATCTGGGATTAAGCACAACAGTCTCTCCTTCAGTCGTGTTGCATTGACCTTTCTAGAAAAGTCTAGATCTTCTTCTGTTAATCTTGACTCGTAAAGTCGCCCCATATCTGACAATCTGAAGACTGGCAACGTTTCAACTTGGCAGAATTCTTCTATGTACGAAATTAGCTCACCAACTATTAGACTATCGACTTTAGTGCTTTTGGTGTCTCTTACATGCTGAGCATTATGTTTTCGCACACGGTTGGTGACGGAAGTCAGACATGATCGATGATACCTAGCATCTAAGGCATGCATGCCACCTTCGGAGAGCTTTCCCAACAGTTTCCTATCTTGTAACACATGTGTATATCGACGAACTCGAATATCAATTTTGTCAGTCCTTGCATCATGGAGATACTCCTTTGTGTCATCTTCTTCACAAAAGAAACAATTAAATGTCTTTGCCATTGAACCCATGCTGCGTCACCTGGTCTTAACAGGACTTGTCTCGTATTCCAGGTTTTCTTTTAACTTCTTTTTCTGAGCACGTTGGAGCTTTTGTTTGTCAAACCTGTTTCTGCAGCTTTTGTGCCATACCACCTGGTTTATTCTGAGCGTGGCTTCAATGCCATCTTCACTGTCCCACTTCACAATGTCAATGTCCTCTGGTAAGGCATCAATTTGATGAAACTCCAAAATATTCTCAGCAAATAGTTTGTAGCCGCATTCTTTATCACTTCCTCTATATTTAGCTATGCTGGGATTAACAAGCATTTCTTCGGTGTCCTGTTGGCAAATTGCACACAATTTCCAGTCAATCAAGGCTGTTTTCTCTGGGCATTGTCTTTTAGAAGATGCACCTTCACCAGCATCGATTATCTTGCACTTTTTGGACATCGTTATAGCAGGTCAGTGCAATGGTATCACCGTATCAAATGTCCTGAAAAAGGGGGGAAAAAATGTTAGTCCACCACCATTACAATTTACAACATATATTTCTGCTTATACACATCTATACATGCATACATCTCTTTATTTTCAGACAGCAACTGATTTTTAGTGCATCAATAGCAATACAGATCATATTCACGCATGCAAAGAGTGATAGTGATTGGCCCACGCACAGGGACGTTCTCTGGAACGCATGGATCGACTGACAGCTAGAACGACCGCGGACCATAGTTTCAGAGCGAATGACAGACAGACTCTTAGAATTATAACACCTTTCAAAACATTATATTGAAAATTAAATTGGATAAAGCCATTTCTACACGCTCATAGCATTTGGATATCAAACATCGAGCAACCACTTTTACGTATTTAGTTGTTTATGAAAGGGTCTCATTTCGATTTTAAGGCAGAAAGACTGAAAATGGAGCATTATAAGTGTGTTTATTGGATTCTTTGTGTGTGGAAGCATTGGATTAGACTCTTTATTCAAGTGCTTAGGCCTCTTGGTGAACAAGATATCGTAAAAATAGTTTTTGGTGGTGGCCATTTTGAAATTCAAGATGGCGGCCGTAATTGCCGTCTGATCATGTGTGTCCTGCTCTTCTATGAAAGAGCATATAAAAGTAGTCATGTGTACCAGTTTTCACACTTTTTTTCACATTTTGAAGGATTCTGGTAAAATGTTATCTTAATCTACTGCACTATTATAGGGGATATCATCATATCATGACAGTCACGGTTAAGGTGGCTGGCTTAAAATTTTAGGGTCTCGAGTTCAAGCCCTTGTCCTATCGTTAAATAAGCAGCAGGTAGGTTGACTCAGCCTATCATCTCTATGAGGTCGGCAAAATGAGTACAGTACTAACTTATTGGTAACAGGAGCGCTGCATCAGCGGCACAGTGGCACTTCCAGAAAATAATGCAACCAGCAGCCATAGGTTGTTAGACGACGACTACGACGACGACTATGACTACTTGTGCAAAAAATGTTCAGTTAAATTAAAAGTACTGTCCTTTATATTTAATGCAGACATGTTCAGTAATAAACTTGACCTACTCCAGCTAAAGATAGACCACTGTATACCAGACATAATCATGATGATGATGATGATGATGATGAGGATGATGATGATGATGATGATGATGATGATGATGATGATGATGATGATGATGATGATAGAGGTAGCTGTACCCAAGTTCAGTCGATTCAAACTGTTGGAGCCATCTGTTGCCGTCACAGGTGATGATCGACCTTTTCTCCAATCTTGATGAGGAAGGTGTTTGAAGAGTAATTGTGTGCACGAGGACATCATCAAATTTCAGTAATTTATCAATTAAATAACGATAAAGTAAGGGCGTCGATGAAGAACGGTACCGTACATGTATGGAGAACGTCATCATGCACGATCGAGTGCATGGGTCCATTGGGTGAGGGGATGGACAGACGGACGGACGGACATATTGTGTGCAGCCTGCGGTTGCTGGAAGCATCATTTTCTGGGGGCAGTGCCTTCTATTACCTGTACCCCACTGGTACTCATTTCGCCGACCCACCTGGTGGTAATTCAACGGCTGACAAGACGAGAACTCAAGACCAACATCTGAAGCCAGCAATGTTAACCGTCAAGCCAACACCAGGCTCAGATCAAGCGGATGATAAAAACGGATGACAGGACCGGATGTAGGCATGGGCAAGTTGGGCAGTTGCCCAGGGGCCTCCACAACCAGGGGGCCTCCACATATTTCATGAAAAAAAAATTGTAAGGAAAAATGTATTTGTGAGTGCCTGAATGGTAGTTGGTAGTTAGTGGAACAGATATAAGATATTCATCTTATCTCATTCTCTATTTTATTGGGTCGTCGATCAAGTCGAAAAAAAAAAAAATTTTCAAATATTTTTTTGGGGGAGATTTGTTCTACCCTTATTATCAGTATTTAAAATGGTGATTTCGATGAAACTTGGTTGGTAGGTTCATACCATGACCTAGTTGTATGCAAATGAGAACCGTTGCTATGGACACCACCGTTGCCTCACAACGGGACTTTGAAATTTTGAAAAATCATAAAAAAATTATTTTTTCGAAAATCAAAAATCGGGCCACGAGCGACTGTGGGCAGTACATTCAGCCATATTGTCAAAAATTTCCAGCCGGATCCTATGAAAACTGTCGGAGAAGATAGACTTTGAATGAACCCTGATCGAAAACAATAAAATACGAAGTTCGTTATATCTCAGAGACTATGAGTCAGATATACATGAAACTGGTATGGTAGGTTCATGGTATGTCCTAGTTATGTGTGAGAAAGAACCGTTGCTATGGACCCCTCCGTTGTCTAGCAACGGCCGAAAAACCTCTAAATGTGGGGGTATTTTCACGAAAAAACAATCTGCAGCATTAACCCTTGAAGCTCGAATCATGAATTTTCTTGTGCTTAATCCTCAGGTCATTCCCCATCGAACGGGCCCATCACATTAGGTTCTATTGGGTAGTCGACTTCCCATGTCCGCCTACCGGCTTGAATATAAGTCAGTTGACTTCTGTGGGAGTATGGGACTTTGCACGTCTCTTTACTATTATTATCCTCGAATTTTTCAGGCTACATTTATGGTGCTTGCATTTTTAAGGTTACTTTAATAGTTAGCTTACGTTTGGTTAACCTGGCTCTAGCCGTTTGCACTTTGCTCTACAAAACTGTTGAGGTATATTCAGCTGTCAGGACTTTGCAAGGGTCAAGTCTCATAAAGTGCCTGGTGGTCTCATCAGTGGTCTGTAAATATAGTAGGCCGGGGGCCAGTGGGACCTACCTTGCACCCCGCCCCCCCCCCCCGCGACAATTTTTCACTGATACCACAGTGTTCATATATATCCCAAGTATCAGAAAAAAAGATGTTCCCAGAAAAATAACTCATTTGCACTGTACTCTATTAAGCTGTTTCCATGGCAACCAATAAAAAATAGACGAATCTCACAAAGATCGGCAAAATGTCAATATCTCTGTCAAATATAAACATAAAATCACAAAATTGGTGTCAAATTAAAGCTTATGCATTTACTTATGAAAATATATTTTGTTTATGCTAATTAGCTCATTTGTATAAAAATTAAATTTGACTTAAAGACAATAATTCCCACAAAAATGCAAGAATTCCCATTTTCTTTCCTTGTAATTAACACACATATCAGTTTTTTGTCAAAAAAAACATTACTTAAGTATTGCCAGGTACAAGCCAGGTTGGGAAAAATATATTAAAATTTTTGAATTTTTTAAAGTAGGCTAATTAGCATAAAATACAAAGCACAATGAATCGTTCGAAAATCATGTGAAATCAGATTAATCAATATAATTAATTACCTGGGCCTGATGTAATACATAACTGCGACTTATGATGTGTGTTGGTGTTTAAGGGAAACATAACTATTTTCTGTTTGAGTTAAAGTTGTGGAAATAATTTTAAATGCATTGATATGCTAATTAGGATCCGCCATTATGGAAATTCTCATTTTCGTAAATATCTCAACTTCTGGTACATGGAAATTTGTAAATGAGGAATCTACACATATGTTTGGAGGGTCAAGGAATAAGGTGAACATATTTCCTGTTGTCAGAGATGGAGAATAATGTTTGGATAGCTTAATTACATGCAAAAATGGAAACAGCTTAATAAAGCATAGTGCAAATGAGTTATTTTTATGGGAACATCTTTTTTCTGATACTTGGGATATATATGAACACTGTGGTATCAGTGAAAAATTGTCGCAGAGGGAGATGCAAGGTAGGTCCTACTGGTCCCCGGCCTAGAGGTATTAGGTACTGGACTAGATTGTAGTTTCTATGATTGATCATGATTGACCTGCTTACTTAATCACTACACCATTCAGATTCTTTATACTTGAAACATGGGAACTTCCAACTTTGTAGATTCTTATAGTTTGATCATGATGTTTAAAGATGTGCCTGCTTGCTTATTCAAATTCTTTATGGTTGAAACATAGGAACTTCGCAGATTCTTATAAGTGCTGAGCCATCAATGATGACTGCATCTCCCCTTGGTTCTCTGTCTGGGATGTTCACTTGCGCTTCAAGAATTTCGGCCAGCTGTGACTTCAAAAATTTTTATTTTTATTTTTTATTTTTCAAAATTTGGATTTTCAACTGGCCAATCGGGTAGATTTGATCAGAAAGCCCTGCAGAACAGAAATGCCCAATTTGATGCTTGTATCATAATTTGCACGATTTTTCTACTATCTACTACACTATAGGGTGGGCCTCCACTACTGAAGGCTGCCCAGGGGACACCACATGTCTAAATCCGGCCCTGACGGATGATACAGCTGCCCTGCTGGCTCTAATAGGGTTCTTGTGCTGGAGAGACATAACCTCAGTAAGTCGGTTCCATGGTGTAATGGTAAGCACTCTGGACTCTGAATCCAGCGATCCGAGTTCAAATCTCGGTGGAACCTTCATTTTTATATACCAGTCTCATTGGTGTAATGGTTGGAGCATCTGTTCTGAGTCTTGGGAGGTCAACGGTTGGAACCTGAACCCAGGTGGTTCATCCTAAACTCTTGATGTTCAGTGTTTCCTGGAGTGTTTGCTCGAGTGCTTAAGCCGCTTGGCAAGCGTTCTGCAAGCTGATTGGTAATAATGGAACACCCCCTGGCCAAACTGCACAATGCCAGTGGTGCAGATAGTATTTCTGAAATAAGGTTTTCAAATTGTGGAGTGAATAACTTGCTCCAGTGTTTACCTGTATTTACCAATCAATTTTTCCAAACAATGGAAAATCTTCCAATGGTATTATTCCAGTCCGAAAGATAAGCAAACCAGTGAGTTGAATGATTACTGCCCAACATCCATGACATCTAATGTGATGAAGTATTTTAAAAGGATATTGTTGAAATTTTTCGAGAAGTCAGGCAGGCTTTTATGACTCATTTAAATTTGCATATCAGACTAATAAGGGAGCCAAAGATGCTGTGTTTCATTATCTCCAAAGACTGTACCTAACTCTTTGCTCATGTGCCTTCTTCTTCCTTCTCTCCTTTTTCTTCTTCTTCCGATGGCAGCTTGGCTGCCAGGTAACTATCATTTTATTGGGGCACGACTATGCTGCTGATGCTGTGCCCCTACACGAATATACTGGTTCTCATTTCACTGATCTCAGAAGGATGACAGGCTGAGTCAACCACACCTGGTGTTAATTCAGTGGTAAACAGGGCTCAAACTCAGGACCCTAAAATCCAAAGACAGCCACCCTAGCCAAAAAGCCAACACCAGGCTTATGTGCCACTTGACTCCTCGCTAACATGAGGGGGCTTCTCACTAACGCCACCTGACTCTTTGTCATAAACATTTCCTCACTCTTCCTCGTTGACATCTCCTGGCCTCTCCTCGCCAACATGTCCTCGCTCCTCGCTGACGTGTCCGGCTAACATCTCCTGGCTCCTCCTCACAAACATCTCCTAGCTCCTCGCTGACATGTCATGGCTCCTGGTTAACATCTCCTGGCTCATCCTCGTAAGCGTGTCGTGACTCCTGGCTCGCGTCTCCTAGCTGCTAGTTCCTCCTCGCTAACGTGTCATGACTCCTGGTTAACATCTCTTGGCTCCTCCTTGCTAACGTGTCATGGCTCCTGGTTAACATCTCTTGGCTCCTCCTTGCTAACGTGTCATGCATGATTCCTGGCTAGCATCTCCTCACTGTCGCTCCTCCTCGCTAATGTGTCGGTGGCACTAACATCTCATGGCCCCTCGCTAACATGTCATGGTTCCGAGCTAGCATCTCATAGCTCAAGGGTCACCAATGTACGGCATGTATGCCATGAGTGGCACGCAAGATAATTTTCAGTGGAACGTGCAATAAAAGTCCAATTAACAGTGAATAAACTAAGTTGAAAAAGAAACCCAATTTAAAAACCCGAAACCCGAAAAACTGCTCTGTCAATCTCCAAAAACAAAAAGAGCTATTATTGGGGAACATAATTTAGAGTCTAAGTTCTGCTACCCAATGAAAGCTCTTTGATGGAGGAAGAAAAGATGATTCAATTGGTTTATTTACTACATTAAGTTTAGCGGGTCCAGCTGATCTTGATTCACAGGAAATCTCATCATAAGTGCCACTGATCAAGTTGTTTTGGACAAAATGGCAGTTCCCAAGAAAGCAAAGTTAGATGTTCACTCATTTCAGCCCTCTTGGAGAGATAAATACGGATTTGTTTAACATAAAGACTGTGCTGTTTGTACTTTATGTTGTGAGAACGTTGTTTGCCGCACAGCAAGTATCCAATGACATTTTCAGACAAAGCATGAGCAACACTTCAAGGATGAGGCAGACAAGGCTGAGTCAATCAAATGGACCATAGTGAGGTACGGAAAGCAAAGTAGTCTCTTTACTAATGTCTGCGTCAGTAAAAATCAAGCTACAGAGGGAAGTTACAAAATCACACAAAATGTTGCAAAACATGGAAAGCCATTTACAGGTGAGGAATGCATAAAAGTTGTTCAGATGTTTTCTCAGTTGTTCAGATATTTTGTTCAATGGTTTGTTCAATAAACACACAATCATCTCCAGAATCAGACGTATCTGTCTGCTGGATCAGTTGAGACGCATAAGCGAAATGGCAGAAAACGTTAACAAACAACAGATTGAGGCGTTGAAAGATGCAGTGGCATTTAGTGTTGTGCTTGAGAGTGTGGATATAAATAACGTACTGTGGTTAGCAGTTGTTGTGATATACTGTGACTCAGACGAAGTTTTAGAAGAGGTATGCTGCCTAAAACCCATGCATGACATAACAGGGACAGATATAGTGAAGATGTTTGGTAATCAATTTGAGGAAGAGGAATTGATATCACAAAAATATGTCTGTGACAACAGACAGTGTCCTTGCTCTAGTCGGAAAACAGAAGGAACTCGCAAAGATCATTGAGGATCAAATTGGCCACCCGACGGTACATTTTCATTGCATTGTTTTTCATCAAGAAAATCTTTATGCCAAGATTTATAATTCTGAGCTTCATAATGTGATGACTACAGTGGTGAAGATAGTGAATTTTCTAGTTGCTCGATCTGCCTTGATGCACAGGCAGTTAGTTTCAAGCTCTGCTTGAGGAGATGTACAGTGCATACAAGGATATTCCGCTTCACAGCAATCTTTGTTGGCTAAGCCATGGGAATGTTTTGTCATGCTTTGTGGAACATCTTGATGCAATCAAGATCTTTTGGTCAGAAAAAGGTGAAAACTATCCTGAACTTGTTGATGACAAATGGGTCGCGTGAGTCATGTTTCTAACTTACATCACCGCACATCAAAATGAACTCAACCTCCGTCTGCGGGGTGCAGGCCAACCTGTTATGGGTCTTTGTGAAACGTGGAAGGCATTTCTTGCGAAACTTGCCGTTTTTTTGTCTGGACATTGACACCTCCACTTTCTGCTATTTCCAACAGCTTAATGAACTATCAACACATTGCGCCATCAGTGTTGCCATGATGGTAATGTATATGCAAGGACTCGCATCAGAATTTTTGTCAGATTTCAAGATTTCCAAAGTTTTGGTCTGATGTTTTCCTTCCTAATTAAACCAGACAACTTTGATACCAGCGACATGGATTTGACAGTTTCGGTGGATCGGTGTTGAGGATTTTGAAATGCAGCTCATCGAGTTACAATATCAGGGTTATGGGGCTGAAAGTTTAGGGAAGAGAGAGAGAGAGAGAGAGAGAGAGAAAGAGAGAGAGAGAGAGAGAGAGAGACAGAGAGAGAGAGAGAGAGAGAGAGAGAGAGAGAGAGAGAGAGAGAGAGAGGTCACAGGGTCTCTATCTTGACCTGTTGGAAGTCTCTGCCTGTGAAGTTTGACTGTTTAAAGAAAGTGGCATTTTCACTGCTCTCAGAATTTGGATCTACATACCTCTGTGAACAGATATTTTCACATATGAAGGTAGTTGTCTATCGCTCCTAGATCCGGTTAACAACTGAATACTCAGAGGTTTGTGTCCTGCTTAAAGTGTCAAACTAAGAGCCTGAGATTGGAGAACTCAGCAAGGGAAGGTGAGGGTAAGATCTGCCTTTTAATTTATTCATTAATAAAAATGATAAAATGTAAGAAGGACTATTATTGATGTTAAAAATGTATCAATGGCACGCAGATCCTTAAGTAAGAGTGAATAAGTTAACTCTTGGCACGCCACTTCTGAAAGGTTGCCGACCCCTGATCTAGCTGTTAGCTCCTCCTCGCTAGCATCTCGTGACTCCTCATTAGTATCTCGCAGGTCCTCCTCGCTATATCACCTGGTCGCTCCATACTCACAGTCTCCTGGCTCCAACGCGGTGTCGCATTCTTAGAGTCCACATTTTCCTTTTATTACAAATTGACCAGAACAGGGCTTGATTGAGACTCCACTTTATGTTGTAGCCTATAGCTCCACGAAATCCTCTGCGGCCAGAATTGCTTCATGTCCTGGGGTCTGAAGCATTCAATTCTGCTTCCTTGAGATAGGATGGAAGTTCAGTGTTCATCTCCTGTGCAGGGTATTCCGGTTCGAAGCCTCTCAAGCCTTTGAAGTTAATTGATCTGCTCAATGTCCAAGCTCTCAAAACGTTTATGGGAAGAATAGGTGGAGGACAGACAAAAGAACATACACTACACTCATCCCGGGACAAAGACGGGACGTGCAATAGAAACTGACATAACACACCATTAAAAAAACAAATAAACCAATGTCACCCACAGGGTGACCCGTATCTTGCCAAAAGGTGACCACGTGTGACTTCTTTAAGGTCACACTGAGGTGAACAGAGCTGCTATCCACCAGGAGCGACTCCTTGAGGAATATCTGCCAACGAGAGATTCCGATGAGAATCGTTCTACAGATTAACCATGAAAAATATGTGTTTGCCTCATAACGTCACCAAATGACGTCATAATGTCTCAAGCTTGACATATCTAGAAAGCACTCATCGGGGTGTTCAATTTGAGGTACTACACGATATGGTTCCTAAAACTTGAAAATTTGACCTTGGGGTCAAATATGTTTGACCTCAGGCGCTAACAATGAAGGTCAAGGCCAATCGCCACCAAAAGTTAAGCAGCTGAGCGCCAGACCATGAACTATATTCCCATGAAGTTTGAAGACGATCCGATCAAAATTACTCAAAAAATAATGGTTTCGTCGACTCCCCTGATTTGCGACAAAGTGACCTTGACCTTTGACCTTGACCTTCAAAATTTTATGCGCTGAAAGGGACCTCTATAGGCCTCTGATATGCGAAGTTACAAAAATTTCCAATGATAACTGTGCTCTGCAGAATTTTTTATTCGTGATTACAGACAAACAAACAAACAAACAAAATAAATAAATAAATAAATAAAACACCATACAAGCTGACTAACATATCTTGCAAAAACTTCGTTTTGGCAAGATAATAACACAACTTCGAGAGGAGGCTACACTAAAACTGGACACGCTTGTTTTTAGATCCTCGTGGAGGATCTCTAAGTCTTACTCATGTTGTTGTTCTTGTGGACTTTTTTGTTTCACAGCCGACAGTTTTCATCGAAACTTCCTGAAACTTGGCATATATATTAGATGTAAAAATACCCTGCGCAGACAGTGACGATCTCGGATTTTGAAAATTCCTCCAAGAAAAAAAGTTATGACGTCAAAATATCTCCGCTAATGGAAATCGCCTTAATAAATTATCTCCGAAACTAGGCAAGTTTTTTTGAATTCTGTTTGCGGGAATCGAACAGGGCATTAGCAGAGATTAATTACCGCACATATGATACATCACTATGACGTCATATCAATTTTTATGACGTCATTCCTATTTTTTGACATTTTTTGTTTCACAACCCAGAGTTTTCATCGGATCTTCGTGAAACTTGCCATGTACATGCAGAAAGCCCACGCGCAGGCAGTAACCATCTCCGATTTTGGAAATTCTTACGAGAAAAAAAAAGTTGACGTCATAATATCGCCGCTAATTGGAAATCGCCTATCCCATTATCTCCGAAACTAGGCAAGCTGTTTGAATTTTGTTTGCGGGAATCAAGCCGGGCATTAGCACAGATAATTTATCGCAAACCTGATACATCACAATGACGTGATATTGGTTTTTATGACGTCATCATTAAGAGGACGAGGATCTTAGCTCATTTGAGCTTGTTTTTTTTTCTCGGATGAGTCATCACCTCTCCTATTATTAACACGTCTGTCATTACAAGGATGGACGAGGAACTTTGCTGCAGGAACAGGCCATTCGGCCCGTCATGCTTGCGCTACCTCCCTTCCATCCACACACAAACTACCTTCAAGTCCTCTCAATATCCCTGCATTGAGAGGGGATTTAGATGGGCACCTGTACCTGGATGCTTTGGAGATCGAGGGGTGTGGGGATATTGGCGAAGTGTGAAGGTATAACGGGTAGCGGGTAGCTCGTATGTGGATGTGCGACAACACTGCGGTTGGTGCAGAGCAGGCATGATGGGCCGAATGGCCTCCTCCTGCAACAAAGTCCCTCGTGTGAACTCCACGAATGCCTCTGCCATTTGATACTTTTTGGTAGCGATCATCTTGATGCGTTTCGCCTTTCTTTGTGAATCCAATCACTCGTGTGGTGGCAATGTCTGTTGACGGTGTATAGCTGGAGTATTGCGCAGTTTGGCTGATTTCCCCCTTTTTTGGCGAATCATTGCATTTCCCATCGAAACCGACGTGTAAAACGTGTGTGATGTAAACGGAGCGTCAGTAATTTGTGAAGCACCGTTTAATTATTCACCACAACTCGGACACAAGTCGGCGTCCGTCATGGCTGCGCCCAATGTGTGCCAGCCGAGCGCGGCTCACCTTGCGAGCGGACGAGTCAATCTGGCGATGCTGCGGGAGGCGGCGCGAAGGGAGTTCCTTGATTTGCTGGATGCTTGTGCGGGCAGTAAGGTACCACGGGTCATGGACACTTCTTCGGACCTGATGATATTTCTACGGCTTGGGCCTGGTAACGTAGTCGGCACACGGATTGTGCACTGGCCGTCAGCAGAGCGCTATTAGGGTAGTGGTGGTAGTGGGTGGCGGCTGGTGGTGGTAGTGAGTGGTGGTTGGTGCCGGATGGTGGTGGTTGTGAGTGGTGGCTGATGGTAGTGAGTGGTGGATGGCGGCTGGTGGTAGTGAGTGGTGGATGGCGGCTGGTGGTGGTGGGTAGCGGCTGGTGGTGGTGGGTAGCGGCTGGTGGTGATGGGTGGCGGCTGGTGGTGGTGGGTGGCGGCTGGTGGTGATGGGTGGCGGCTGGTGGTGATGGGTGGCGGCTGGTGGTGATGGGTGACGGCTGGTGGTGATGGGTGGCGGCTGGTGGTAGTGAGTGGTGGCTGGTGGTGATGGGTGGCGGCTGGTGGTGATGGGTGGCGGCTGGTGGTAGTGGGTAGCGGCTGGTGGTAGTGGGTAGCGGCTGGTGGTAGTGGGTAGCAGCTGGTGGTAGTGGGTAGCAGCTGGTGGTGGTTGTGAGTAGTGGATGGTGGTGGTGGGTGGCGGCTGGTGTCCAAATCGAGAAAAAAAAGACAATTTTGAAAAGATCTCCATCAGGTTTGAAGATGAGCAACCACCCAAAAGGGAGCAATGCACCGATCCCATGGAGTTTCAAAAGTTCACATCAACAGGAGGCAAGGATCGATGGGAGGGAGGATAAAGGAGATAAGTGGTCCTGTCGAAAAATAAATAATGTGATTCGTCAAACTAATTATTCTTGCATATGGCAGCTTAGCTGCTGGGGTAGCTATAATTTATTGGAAGCGCGACTGTGTCGCTGATGCAGTGCCCCTCTACCAGTACACACTGGTACTCATTTCGCCGACCTCGGAAGGATGACAGGCTGAGCCTTTCCCCTGGTGTATTAATTCAGCGGCCAATGGGGCTTGAACTCAGGACCCTAGGATCCCAAGCCGCCACCCTAACCACAAAGCCAACACCAGGCTAATTCGTCAAACTGAAACGTCACATCTGTTATCGCAACTACTAGAATAGGAATTTTAATTATTGGCAGTTGTTTCAAAACTACAACAGTTTTCATAAAAAAAGTCAATTTCTTTAAACGCATCACTGGTTTATTTATTTTTGCTGCAAGATCTTGGCTCATTGAAGAGTGAGGTGACAGAGTGAGAAGGCAACGTACAGAGACAGCATGGCAGTGGGGCCACATCTGGACTTGACAAGCAAGGGAATGAACAAATTGGAAAAGAGGAGAGATATGTGGGGAGGGATTACGGTAGCTTGCAAGAAAGTGAGGTCCAGTGAGGTTAATGGGGGGTATAAAATATCGCAGGTAGGGACGGAGGATTACATTAGATGGTGAGGCATTACCGATGGTGGCGTATGAACTTTAAAATAGTTTGTCAAGTTTATACTTAAGGAATTTAAAAAAAAGAAAAAAAGTACAATTCATTAGAGAGTATTGGTGTTACCGAAGCAGTTTCTTGGCAAGGATTACACTGGGTGGTTTGTCAATGCCTGCCCAGCATCGTTTGTCCGTGCTCTAAAATTTTAAATGCTGAACGTCAAGCACGGAAGCAACACATACCACTTTTCAAATTTACAACTAAAGGCTTTGTTATGACTTTTGGGGTTTGAACCACTCACCTCCCAAGCTCAGAAAGGACGCTCTAACCATTACACCGCCGAGAATATGCATGTGGAGTTTGACTTTAAAGTTTCCTTTTGCAACTAATTTTCCATGTTCTTTTATAAATTATTTGCAAATTGCCATAATGTTACCACCATCGAGATCCCAAATTAATTCATTTGATCAAAGATATGGACATGCATTATCTTATGTGCAAAGCATCCATGTTGACAGAGGAGTAATAAGGAAACAAGAAGACGACGTCGTGCATATAGTATGATACTTGCAAAATCCGTGAAACAAATTTGACTTCGAAAATGATTGGTGGTTGAATTAAATGACCAAATATGGAAATCCTCTTCAAATTTCAAGTGAATCGGATGAAAATTGACAATTTCAGAAATGCGGCCCACGTTGACCTTTTGTTCTATGTTGGCCTCAAAAGTAATTAGCTGGTTCAATTCAGTGACCTGAAATATAAATCCTCTTCAAATTTCAAGTCAATCGGGTAAAAATTGAGGATTTTAGAAATCTCACCTCAGTTGTTGACCTTTGGCCTATGTTGACCTTTTGACCTCAAAAACAGTAGTCTTCTTCCTAATGACAAACTCCACCATGTGCTGAAGTTTTGTGAAGATCGGTTTGAAATTGTGACCTGTAGGCACCAGACAAACAGACAGAATAACAAAATCGACTGAGCAATATACTTGAAAAATCTTCGATTTTGCAAGTAACAAATGGATGATTATGCTTATGAAGCAGGTAATGATGCAAATGAAGTTTGTTCAAAGGGTGCTATGTTTGCTGGCAGGCGATCGTGTGGGATGACCAGCTGACTGGTCCATTTGGCCTCATTGCAGAATACTCACTACTCAAGGTAACTCTGATGCTGGTCTTACCAATGGCTCGTATTGATGCCCTTTAACCTTGTCCCTGACTCTTACTTGTCACCTTGTGCTGAAAGGAACATGAAGTGGACAAGATGTTTGCACTGCGTTCGGGACAACTTCCTGCAGCCAATGTACAGCACATTATTTTTCTGCTGCGGCCGAAGCTCGAGTTGATGGAACTTGTGGCTGAAAATATTCGGTAACCAAACTTGACCTTTCCCCCTTTCCACCCACTCCTAATCCTTGCTTGCAATTATGAAAATCCAGAGTGGTTCAAATTTGACCTACACTTGTGTTTCTCCTGAGACTTTTTATTCCTCCTTGACAGCCAAGCATCACCATATCGTGCAGCCATTGGTCTGGACATTTCAATGGCCCTGATTTTTCATTGACCAGGATGTTCATAAGCATTAGCCATTTCACCCTCTTTGTTATCTCAATCACTGCCATTTTGATAATCAGCAGATTCATTCTAGCAGGAAACGCATGATTAGATTGCTTTATATGTCTTGCTTCCCAACACTAAAGATAATTCAAAAATCAATGTGTGTCCATCTTGGATAAATAATTCCAGGTAAAATTCAAATTGCACTTGTATTTTCTTTGTCTTTATCACTGCTTTCATCGACATGGTGATCGGTGCGACTTATCCACTAGCGAATTGTTCTTGCAACATTCAACCTGACAAAAGCTTAGCTGGAACTTTGCTCCACTTTATCCACAATTGTGTTCCAGCCCCTTAAGACGATGCAATGCATCAAGTGGACATTTTTGTTTAGGCAGGCTAACGAACCTAACAATTATCTGAACATGGTATTGATTGAAAGAGCTTGTTTTGAAACAAATGCTGATTGCTGTAGGTTCGGTCGGTGTCCCAATTCTTGAGCATTTAAGATAATCCTCATGAGGCTTTTTAGTATAAAATACCACGGATACATGGGGTGATCTGCCTTTTGCTACCAGCAGACCAGAATTCTCCTATTATTCAAAACAAATTGCAGCAACAACGGTAACCTGAATTTTTGCTGAAATCTCTTGAAGTTCTGTCATTCAAACCTTTAGACCTCGCTATCAGCTATGATTTTTCTTGGGCAAACCACATTTCTAAGTTGCCTTCAAAAGCCAGTCGCCGATTGGACATCCTGAGTCATGTAAAGTCCTTCCTTGGTATGCCTGAACTTCTTTTCACCTACAAGACCTTGATGGAGTACTGCTCTCACCTCTGGGTTGGCACTCCTTCCTCGCACCTTGCTCACCCTGACACCATGAAAACCAAGGCCTTCAAGATCATTGGACTCTCCAGTGAAGAAGCTGAATCTATGGGCCAATCTATTTCACATCGCCGACAGGTCGGTGGTCTCTGTCCTCTGCCCCCTTCTTTCTGATCTTGCACCTTCTACTCTTTCCATACTCTGTCACCTACCCCCACCCCCCAGGTTTCTTCAGGCCACACGTAGTCCACCATCAACTCCCTTCTAGTGAAACAATCAAAATCCAGAATCGCTGCTTACCTCCAATCATTCATTCCTCTGTTTTTCCTACTTGTCGAACAAACTTCCACATTCTCTTCAATCTCATTTTCCCTCCACGTCTTCAAGACAGCTGTTCACCACCCTTTGAGATAATCCCCATCCTGCACCATGATCTTTTGTAGCCCCGTTAACCCTCTCCAAGCCCACCTCTTTCCAAATTTACAGTTTCTCCTTCCTCGAGTTTGCTTCTTTATCCATGTTGTCCACCCCATGCGTCCTCCCCCTCATTCTTCCCCACATCCCTTATTTGTTAATGTCTAACTCTATTTTGTCCTTCAACCATGATGTTGGTGTGCTTCCCCACCTCTTTTTCTGCTGTTGCTTTTGTTCGGTTACATCCTGATCCGTTCAATGTTCTAGCTCCTCCACGAGCCTTGACTTTGTATCCATAAAAGAACATTGTGTGAATGGCACCAAACATTCATGCACTAGAGCAATCCCCCGTCATGAACTGCAGCATCATCAGTCCCAACTCCAGCTAAAATAAATTAGGTCAGAAGTCTTTTTTTTTTGAGCAATCTAGACTCCAAATACACATTTTCAGTGCCTTCTGAAGGTATTCATGCCCCTTGACTTTTTTTCACATTTTGTTGTTGCAGCCTGAATTTGAAATGGATTAAATTGTGAATTTTTTTTTGTCACCAATATCCATAAAATACTCCATAATGACAAAGTGAAAACATGTTTTTTTCAAATTTTGACAAAATAATTGCAAATGAAAAGCTGAAGTCTTGCATTGATAAGTCTTCAACCCCTTTGCTATGACACCCCGAATGGAGCTCAGATGCATCCAATATCTTTAGTTCATCCTCGAGATGTAGACTTCCATAACTTGATGGGAGTCCACCTGTGGCCAATTCAATTGCTTGGACATTATTTGAAAAGATACACCTTTCTAGATAAGGTCCCACAGTTGACAGTGCATGACAGAGCAGAAACTCCACCATGAAGTCCAAGGAATTGTCTAGAACTCTGAGATATAATTGCGAGGAGACATAAATCTGGGGAAGGGTATTAAACAATTTCTAGAGTGTTGATGGTTCCCAAGAGCACAGTGAGCTCCATAATTAGGAAATGGAATTACCCAGACTCTTCTTAGAGTTGGCCGTCCGACCAAACTGAGCAACCGGGCAAGAAGGACCTTGGTCAGGGAGGTGACCAAGAACCCAATGACCACTCTGACAGAACTACAGAGTTCCTAGGCTGAGATGGGAGAGCCTTCCTGAAGGACAACAATCTCTGCAGCACTTAACAAATCCAGGCTTTAATGGGAGAGTGGCTAGACGGAAGCCACTCCTGAGAAAAAGGAACACGACAGCATGCATTGAGTTTGCAAAAAGGCATGTGAAAAACTCTGAGAACATGAGGCAAAAGATTCTCTGATCTGATGAAATGAAAATTGAACTCTTAGGCCTGAATGTAAAGCATTACATCTGGTGGAAACCGAGCACAGCTTCTCACCCATCTAACACCATCCCTACTGTGAAACATAGTGGTGGCAGCATCATGCTATGGGCATGCCTTTCAGTGGCAGGGACTGGGAGACTTGTAAGGATAGAGGGAACATTGAATGGAGCCAAATACAGGCAAATCCTTAAGGAGAACCTGCTTCAGAGTGCATAAGAACCGAGACTGTGGCAAAGATTTACATTCCAACAAAACAACAACCCCAAACATACAGCCAAAGCAACACTGGAATGGCTTCAGAACAAGAATGTGAAAGTCCTTGAGTGGCCCAGCCAAAGCCCAGAGTTTAATCCCATTGAGAATCTGTGTAAAGACTTGAAGATTGCTGTTCAACGACACTCCTCATCCAACTTGACAGAGCTTGAGCAAATCTGCAAGGAAGAATGGGAGGAAATCCTCAAATTGAGATGGGCAGAGCTGATACAGACATACCCAAGAAGACTCAAAACTGTAATCGCTGCCAAAGGTGCTTCTACAAAGTTTTGACTTTTGGAGGAGGGTGGGGGGGGGTTGAATACAGTACTTATTGTCGCAAGACATTTCAGCTTTTCATCTTTAATTGATTTGTAAGAAATTCTAAAAACATGTTTTTGTTTTGTCATTATGGGATGTTTTGTGTAGATCGGCGATTAAAAATTTTAAATTTAATCCATTTGAAATTCAGGCTGTAACACAACAAAATGTGACAAAGTCCAGGGGTGTGAATACTTTCTGAAGGCACTATAAACAGGGTGGCCATAAAGTCTGTAAACATAGATAATATGTTGTTCTGTTACAGTTTGAAGATGTCCTTGACGAAAGACGAACGCGTTGAGGTGATACTGCTGAGTGGACGCGAGGGCTGAACCCCCTTGATTATTTCTTCTGGGGTATGCTGAAGGCGCAGGTTGATTCAGTGAAAATTAGACACAAATCATCTGAGGCAACGCATCATGGATGCATGTGCAGGGATCGATGGAAATGCTGCATTAATGCACCGCGTTCATTGAAATTTTGCACAGCGTATTGAACTGTGCCTTTCTCATGAGGGACAGACAACACGTTAAACATGTCATGTATTGTAATGTTAATAAAACATTTATTATGTATATTCGTCTTTGTTTCCAGGCTTTATGGCCACCCTGTAGAAGAAAGTTTTCTGCTCGGTTTAAATTATTTTATTCCCATTGGATAAAACGTGACATCTGATCCTCTCGTGCTCTACACCAATTTTATTTTTTAACTAAGATATGGAATTTTGAAAAGTCCATCAGACACTTAAATTAATTACACAGAGAGTGTTGCTGTTTGGGGGTAGGCTTCTAGGTTATTACCCCGCACACGCCAAACAAAAAGCAGAGTTAAGCAATTCACTTTGTCCGTCTGTCTTTGTCTACAAATGTCAGTTTGTGATCGAGGAACTACTTAATTTCAATTGAATGTTGTATTTTGAACATTAATCGGAAAACGCACCTGCAGTTTAGCAATTATTTGCCTCTGAATTTGTCCCTGTTGTGCGTGCCTCGAGAGAGTGAGATAATGTTTTTACTCTGTCTTCCTGTCTAACAATCAAACAAAATTGAAAATCATTCCAAACAGGAAACTTACTGTTTTTAGCGACATCATAAAGTACACAAACGGGCACAAATAACTTGCATAACGTGTTAAATAAGGTGGTGTAAAAGCCGCTACATCAACGGTGGTAAATTTCCCATTTTTTTTTCCTTCAACCTTTAAAAACTTTATTTTATTTCAATTGAATTGTATACATACTTGAACACTGAAAGAACACAAATCACCTTTTTAGCACTTTCAAAACCCTCTCGTTTAGCAGTACTTTGACAAAATATTACGGAATTTTACATCATCTCGACCAATCAAATTTGCTGCTCACAGACCCTGCCCATATCCTTTTTTTTCCTCAAGACTCTGTGGGGTAAGGTGTTCTATGAACTTTCTACAATTAACTTTTATTCGGCTACTGCCATACCCTTCATAGAAAATCTTAGCTTTGGTGTGCCAAAGTTTCAATTAGATTTTTGAACTCTGTCCGACCACGTATCATGGTTGCAATTGACCTCTGCTATTTCACAAAATATTGATGGAATTATTTTTATACTGTCATCGAGGCTCATGGAAGAGAAAAGTTAGAGGGCAAAGGGTCACCAGACAAGGTGGGCTGAAGGGGAAATAGCAGGATAAGAATGCTTGGAGATGCACTATAGCTTGAGACTATTTGAAGGTGAAAGGGAGGGATATGTTTTTGGCAGGTGTAGAAAAGCTCAGAGGTTAAAATACATTTTAGTGCCCTGGATATCCCAACTCAAAAACACGACATGCTCTTTGCAGCGTAATCTGGCCGGCCCACCTTTGTAATTTGATACTTGTCTGAGTGGCCTCCAAGCCAAAATGGTGAAGTAAATATAAAATTGATCACAATCTTTACATTTTGCAAGGATCTTTACCAGCTTCCCTTCCGCTTAGGCCTCGTGATGCAATAACACTACATTGGAATGACAGCAAAATTGTCTTTTCTTGCGGCGGCTGTCAGGGATGTTTGCTGGAATTACTGGGATCAATTCCGAGATTAAGATTTTCAATAATGGCTGGTTTTCGAGTTCCTCATTTCCAGATTGTATCATAAAATACAGGGTGAGTCAAAAGTAGCGCCCGATTTCTGTTTTTTCGGCTGCCAGATTCTTTCTGGGAAGTCATGTTGTTAACCTCCGCCATCGAAGATGGACGGAGGTTACTGTTTTCACCCCTGTCTGTTTGTTTGTTTGTTTGTTTGGGAACAGTATTACGGAAAAACTCCTCGACGGATTTCGACGAAACTTGGTGGGGGGATTAGGTATGGTCCAAGGATCATGCCATTAGATTTTGGACTTGGTCCAAAGTCCAATATGGCCGCTATGGTGGCCATTTTGAAAAAATATTAGAATTTTTTTTGCATTTCTTCATGTTTTAAGTGATTTCCAACCCCAAAAAACAAAATTTTGCACCTTTTTTTTTTCAAAAAAATTTCGAGTTTATTTTTTTGGCATTTCTACATGCACGTCGATCTAGTTTAGTTTATTCAATCGTGGTTCAGTAGAGTCTGATCCGTTTTGACCTACAATGAATAGGATATCAGGTTCACTTAAGTGACCCAGCAGTATTGGCGGCGGAGGTTTTGCACTCTACCGAGTGCTCCCCCTCTAGTTAATAATTGTCTTGCAGATTATTAATTTTATCCCAGAAAGTGGATCGGCCACCGCGGTCCGATCAAGTGGCCGGCACGCTCCCCAGACCTTACACCTCCAGATTTCTTTCTTTGGGGGCCCATGAAAGACCTTGTTTATCGTGAAAAGCCTCGTACCATTCAGGAATTGAAGGCTCAAATCACTGCAAAGTTTGAGGAAATTGATATCGAACTCTGTAGACGTGTGTGCCGCTCTGTGCCTGCTCAGCTGCAATTGTGCATCAATCACGAGGGAGGGCACTTTGAAAATTGAAAGTAAAACAGCTTGGTCCAGTTCCGTAATATTTTTTTCTTGAATAAATGGTTAGATAAACATGTCATTCATTTATTTCTACCTTCTTGTACACTGTAATACAAATGGCAAACAAACAATCAACTGACAGAAATTTGGCGCTACTTCTGACTCACCCTGTATATCGCCTTGATAAAATGACGTGGATATCCCTGGCAACTGATATTTTGATTCAGTGTGTGACTAACAAATTTGTTTGGAATTGCTCTTAATATAAGGTGTCTGTGTGCAGGGAGGAGAGGGACAGTGGTCGTCGGGAGTTCAGTTTGGTGTTTGTGCCACGGGGATCTCTACTTTGTGAGAAACAGCTGAAGGATCTGGGTGTCTATGGCAACCTTTCTCACGTTAAACACTTTGGTTTGCACCTCATCCCATTTGACAGTGACCTACTTTCCATGGAAGCTGAGCTCTCATTTCGGGTAACCCTTACACAAGCTTTCTCTGCAGGCCATTCATCCTTAAGCCTTGCAAGCCACGCTCGTAGAGCCGGTTTTTTGTTTTTTTATGAAGGTGGAAAACAGGTTGTGATTGAAAGTTCAAATTTACCTCAGGAGCAACTGATTTGGGAATAATGCAGGACAAAAGAGTCACTGAATTCCCTCAATGTAAAATCATTGCTCCATTGTCATATACTGTATTCCTGAAAAAAATACTGATACAATGTAAACACTCCCCCCTCCCATCACCCCCCGTTGCCATTTTAGTTCCTCCGTTGTCAATGGTGAAAGAAAGTGTTTTTTAACTTGAGAATTTGTTACATTCTAAACACCTAATTGTACAATTCTCTGTTAAGTATGGAGAAATACCGTGATAGCCCAGTTTATTGTTTAACTTCCTTCTGTATCCATTCCGTCCATCCCATGCATCCTTTCCTCTGCCCCCCCATTCCTCCCCGCACCCATTGTTCGTCTGAGTCTCCCTATATTTTGTCCTTCAACTCTGCTATTGGTGTTTCCCTCCCTCTCTAAGGTTCCTTTTGTCCTGTTGTGTTCTCACTCTTCCATAAGCCTTGACTGCATACAAAAATGAAGCTCAACAATATTTTTAGGTTTGTCACTGATGATGTTGCCATCCATAATCAGTCTTTGTCTGTTCGTCAAATGTCTTTACACTGTTCAATTTGTTGGGGAAAATGAAATGGGTCACAGAGCTTCTTGCATTTGAATTACCCTCGGCCCGAGGCTGCAAATAAAAATAAATGCCTTTCAGGAAATACTTACCCTCACCTGCATCTTTTCGAGGGGCTGTTGAGCTCGTATTCTTCTTGCAGACATTGACATTGAGGGGAAGTTCCTGCTTTGTCTGCCAAAAATGTAGGCCGTTGTGTTCCAGTACTTCCAGTACTCGACAGTGTCAGCAAATGTCATACTTGTGACGAGTTGTTTGCCTGGTGATGCGAATCCAGAATCCAACGATAGCTAGGGCTGAAAGCTCTCGCGGGTCTTACTGGTTGGTTGATGGTTTCTGCTAACTAAGCAGGTTGTCATCAGCACTGTTATGGCAAAAAAAATTAAACCGCATGCTCAAAGGCCTTTGTGGTTCCTTGTG
>NC_140964.1:66511231-66573731 GCF_056783735.1 Eptatretus burgeri
TAGAATTCAACCAAGTGCACAGAATCTGTCGGATTGGCTGAATACGTGAAAAGTTCAACAGACTACAGAATCCTGTTTGTATGCAAACACAGACAGCAAGCCAGAAAATGTGTCCCAAACCCACCTTTAATTTTTCTTTCCAAACACAAGTGCAAATGGAAGATGTCATGCATGAAACTGAAACGGCAACAAATACAGCCCCACTGACAGCAAAAAAAGATGAAAGAAAAATATAACACAAAATATCAATAGATATACAATGAACAACTGGGAGAACGCCAAACAATCAGGAAGATATAAAAAAAAAAGTTGGAAAGATTGGGCATAGACAAAGAAGGCCAAGAAGTGGTCAGCTCAACTGGGATGGAGAACAAATAATTATTAATACCCAAGACCAGGGATACCACACAAATGGCTTTCAGAAAATGGCAGGACTGAGTCAATTGGACAATTGTAGGTTCTGCAAGGTAGAAACGGAAACTACGAGTCCCCTCCTATTGGGATGTAAATGGTCATTTCAGAACTGCACACACAAAGGCACAACAGAGTTTGTAGAATAATCCACTGGCACATCTGCAAAAACTTCAATATCCCAGTCCCAGAAAACTCGTGGAAATATGAACCAAAAGTGATAATTGAGAACAAGGACGTAACGGTCACATACGACCTGATGATCCCATCGAGCGTGAACATAGAAAACAAAACATTGCGACCGGATATAGTACTTGGGTATAAAAGAAAGAAAAAACGGCATTGCTAAATGAGGTTTCAGTTTTCAGCAATTTTGGCCTGAACAATGCAGAAATCAAGAAAATGACCAGATACCAAGACTTCAAAAATGAAGTGAAAAGATCCTGGAATCTGCAGAGTGCCGAAATTGTACCAATGATCACTGGAGCAACGGGAATGATGAAAATTACCCCCGTGCGGGAGTGACGGTCATCTCTGCGAGAAAATATATAGCCTCCTGAAGGTAGGGCAGTTTTTGCAAACTTTGAAGTCACGTGACGCGTAAACGAATATCGAAAATCCGGCCCGACAAAATTTAGATATTGTCCCATCGATTTATTTGCCACAATCAAATTCAAGATCGCTTGAGAAATGGCGGAGGAGATAGAATTTGAAAATCGTCATTTTCGCAACGGACGGACGGACGGATCGAAGGACATCTACACCCATATTATTAGGTCATGCTCGAAGAGATGACCGAAAAAAGAACCTTACAGAGATCTGAAAAAAAAACATCCCTGGGAATATTGCTACAAACAAACTGCATTTGGAAGCTGTCTGGGGCTCATTGACGATCTTGAAAAGAGCCCATGGAACAAAACTTTGAGAACACAACTTCACAGCTTGAACCGGAGTGGAGGTGGATACTTCGAGACCTGGGAGGACTTTGTTCACACACACACACACACACACACACACACACACACACACACACACACACACACACACACACACACACACACACACACACACACACACACACACACACACACACACACACACACACACACACACACACACACACACACACACACTGTATTTTCTAGGAACAATCATTATTCAAGGAAAGATTATGATAATTTCTTGTGATGATTCCACCTTGTTCCATACTTTTTGGAGTAACATCCCTCTAGACTTTTGCATTAAAAAAAAGAAGCGTTTTTATTGCTTGTTTCTTTATGCTTTTTGAGAAATGTGTTTACATGCTGGAGAATTTCATTGCTATTGCATGGAATTTTTATTTTTATTTTTCGGATTTGTGTTATATTAAACACGAGCAACCCCCATCCCCCCACCCCACCTTTCCCCTTCGGGTGGAATGATTTAGCTCCAGAGGGGGAATTTGAAGTGGAGTGCAATCTTTGCTCAAGATAATTAAGTGACTAAATTGATGTAATGGTAATTTCTGGTTCTAAAATGATTGCAAAGAGTATGTGACAAGAGCACCTTTATTAAATTCTGTATGTTATACCACTGATTTTCAAATGTTGTAGTACAAACTTTATAGACGAGTTCACATTTTAATGGTACTGTACATACTTTATCGATGATCTAACATTCTAAAGAGTACATACTTTGTATAAAAAAACATGCGTGTGCTTTTTACAAGGATTACAAGGAAATTATGCGCATTCGGCCCACCATGCCTGCACCACACCAATACCAGATATAATAAATCCATCAATACCTCTTCCCTTCGTGTGCAGCCGTTTAGCTGCTGCACTGGTACTCTTTTCGCTGACCTTGGAAGGATGACAGGCTGAGTCAACTCCCTGGTGTTAATTCAGCGGAGAACGGGGCTTGAATTCAGGACCCTACGATCCCAAGCCACCACCCTAACCATTAAGCCAACACCAATGCTGTAACTGTTGATTGGCCCCATGTATGCCCTGCACAAACAGGGCGGCGGGACAGAGACAGCTGATCGACCTCCTGGGAGCTACCCTGAATACATCGGATAGGAAGTCTATCGACTTCCTTATAATATTCCACTATTAACCACATCCATATATAGTGTAGTAGATAGTAGAAAAATCGTGCAAATTATGATACAAGCATCAAATTTGGCATTTCTGTTCTGCAGGGCTTTCTGATCAAATGTGCCTGATTGGTCATTTGAAAATCCCAATTTTTAAAAATTTGAAAATAAAAAATAAAAAAACTTCAAAAAAATTTGAAGTCACAGCTGGCTGAAATTCTTGAAGCGCAAGTGAACATCCCAGACAGAGAACCAAGGGGAGATGCAGTCATCATTGATGGTTCAGCACTTATCAATGCCCGACCTCCACGCACTTCAAAGATATTTGATGACTTTGCTAAAGAAGACATCATCCCAAAGGTGGAATCCTATGGTGCCAGGTACGAGAGGGTGGACGTAGTGTTTGATGTGTACAAGAAGTCAAGTCTGAAGTCTGAGGCAAGGAATCAGAAGAAGAGTGACAGGAACCAGTAAGACCCCAAGTAACTGGAGAAGCTTTCTTCAAGATGACAACAACAAGACTGAGCTGTTTCACTTCCTTGTGGAAAAGATGTGTGAAGCACAGACAACAAGCACAGTCATTGTCACAAAAGGAGAAGATGCCATGAGCAACACAAGGAAGTCACTGGATGCTGTGTCTCCATGTTGTCATGAAGAAGCTGACACTCATATTTGTACACGCCAGGGATGCAACGACGGATGGTAGCAAGTCCATTATCATTAAGGCTAATGACATGGACGTACTAGTCATAGCAATATCTGTACTGCCATCCTTACAGGAACTAGGTCTTGAGAACATGTGGATTGCCTTTGACCAAGGAGCCAAGGCACGATGGATTCCAGTCCATGAACTAGTTTCTGCAATAGGGCCTGAGAAAACTAGAGGGATCCCATACTTGCATGCGTTCACTGGATGTGACGTCGTGTTTGCCTTCCACGGTAAAGGGAAGAAAACTGCATGGCAGACTTGGAACATCTTTGATGTTTCTGAAACATTCACCAATCTCAGCCAGCATCCAACATTGATTCGTGATCTTGACTTTTTTTGAAATTTTTTTTTTTTTTCAAAATTTGGATTTTCAAATGGCCAATCAGGCAGATTTGATTAGAATCCCCTGGAGAACAAATGTGCCAAATTTGATGTTTGCATCATCATTTGCACGATTCCTCTCAAAAATTGCTGTCATCTGCCCCACTAATAGGTCTGATTGGTCCTTGAGCAAATGTTTCTCATGTCACCACCAATATCAGGCTGATTGACAGTCGTAGTCCCGCTCACCCCTTTGTTCCATTCCTACTCCTTTGCAAAGGAATGCAGTTTTGTGTAGTTTTTGTGAAATCCTTTCAAGCCATTAAAAGTTTCAATTGTTTGCACCTTCACACTATAAAACTCAGTAGATTCATGTTTAAACCAAGTTCTTAGCTTAAACCAATTTTGAGTTATTCTGTCAAAAGAATAAAAATAATAATAATGACAAACATGCAATTTTGGGTCTCTCATTTTTCTAGTTCAGCAATTGTGTCCCAAAGTTAAATGAGTGTTATTGCATGGGAAATTCTCTGCAGATGACTTGCAGGTAATTAATAGGTTTATAAGTTTTATCTTGGAAGATTTCTTTGAGGATTTATGTTGTCAGGGTCAGATATGCGAGCATGTGCCAGAACAGCGCGTCGCTGCGTCCACTTTCCGCCGGTACTCCAGGGGCCTCCGTCTGCCATCCCCCAGGCAGATGCCAGGCCCATCCCCATCTCCTTGAGATGATGGTCAATCTGCTGCAACCATGAGGCACGTGGTCGGCCCACTGGCCTCCTCCACTCATGAGACTCCCTCGCTGAGAGAATCTGGTGAGCAGGATCAGCGTCAGGAAAACGAGCCACATGTCCATACAGCCGCAATTGACGCTCATGGATTATGCAGGTAACAAATCTCATCCGAGTCTCTCTCAGCAACCGCTCGTTGGACACAAAATCCGACCAGCGATAGCCAAGGATTCTCCGAAGAGACCTGGTACCAAAGGAATTAAGTCTCCGTCTCAGATCCTTGGTCAGAGTCCAAGTCTCGCACCCATAGAGCAAGACTGGAAGTACCAAGGACCTGAAGACTCGGACTTTCGTCCTCCCGCACAGGTACCAGCAGCGCCACACCCCATGATCCAGTGAATCCATGACTCCCCAGGCCCAACCCAGACGTCTCTTGACCTCTGACTCGCAGCCAGCAGAGACATGAATATCACTGCCAAGGTAAGTGAATCTCTCCACGACCTCAACATCCTGACCACAAACAGACACAGACAGGACAGCAGCATCCAAGATGTCACCGAAAGCCTGGATCTTAGTTTTGACCCAAGAAACCCGTAATCCCAACGGCTCCGACTCCTCATTCAGCACCTCGAGGGCCCCCAAGAGGATGTCTAAAGTCTCCGCAAAGATGACTGCATCATCTGCAAAGTCAAGGTCCGAGATCTTGACATTCCCAAATGACGCACCGCAACTTGATCTCTCCGACATCCTCCCTAAAATCCAGTCCATACAAGTGCTGAAAAGTGTGGGGGCAAGTACACATCCCTGAAGAACTCCAGAAACAACTGGAAATAAGTCAGAGATGGTACCACCACACTTCACAGCACTCTCAGTACGAGAGTAGAGTTCAGACATCAGATCGATCAGTTTTGGTGGCACCCCACGAAGACCAAGAATCCTCCAGAGGACATCCCGATCCACTGAATGGAACGCTTTACAGAGATCAACATACGCTGCAAGCAGCCCCTGCCGAAACTCTCGTCTGCGTTCGGTGAGGACACGAAGGGCAAGGATACGGTCAATCGTTGACCTCTTTGGTGTAAAGCCTGACTGCTCTGGACGCTGGTGCTCAAGCAGATGGTGGCGAACCCTATCAAGAATTATCCGAGCAAAGACCTTGCCCGGCACTGAGAGCAGCGTCACCCCTCGGTAGTTGTTGCAGTCTTGGCGATCACCCTTCCCTTTCCAGAGAGGGACAACAAGGCCCCTCTTCCAGTCAGTTGGGATGATGCCTGTGTTTCAGGCAGAGCACAAAACTGCATGCAATGACACGAGTGCAGCATTTCCACCAGCCTTGAAGTTCAGCATGGATGCAACAGATCCCTGGAGCTTTGCCCCGTTTCAACTGGTTCACCGCAGCCCGTGTTTCCACAAGCGAAGGTGGACCACAGTTGATTCGAGGGTCAGCAACAGGGATTGTAACACCCTTGACATCCAACTCGACAGCTGGGGGATCAGCCTGGTACAACCGCTCAAAGTAACCGGCCCAGCGGGCCTTCACTTCAGACTCCTCTGTCAAGAGCTTACCACTCTCTGCTCGAACTGCAGTGCTCCGAGGGATGGGCTTGGATGAACGTAATGCGCGAATTCCCCTGTAAGCGGGATGAGGATCACCTGTCCACAGGTGATGCTCTACTCCCTCACAGATTCCTCGCACATAGGCCTCCTTGTCCACCCTCAGTGCACGTACAGTTTTACGCCTCAGCTCCCTGAACAGCTCAGCTCTGCCATTCAGCCTGGCCCTGCGACTCTGGTCAATGGTATCCAGTGTCCCTTGAGAGACAAAATTCTTCTTTGCCCTGCGGTGAGCTCCAAGGCATCCACCGGCAACATCAAGGACTGTGGTCTTGAAGGCGCTCCACAACTCTTCAGGACCCCCCAAAGCACCCAGACCCCCCAAGTGTCCACTCAGCCTGTTCGCAAACTCCTCAGCTACTCTCTCATCCCTGAGCTTGGCAACATCCAGCCTAGGCTGGGATGGTACCATTCTCTAGGATTTAAGGTGCAGCTTTAGAGTTGCTACAACAAGCCTGTGGTCAGTATTGAGGAACTGAGCACTCCGGTAGACCCTGCAGTTCTGGATCATCCTCCAACGACCGTCAATGAGGACATGGTCAATCTCCTTTGCCACACCGCCAGCGTTGGAATACCAAGTCCAGCGATGAGCTTGCGGGCGCTGAAACCATGAACCAGCCACCCTAAGTCCATGACTTCTTGCAAAGTCAAGGAACTTAGTGCTATTCTGGTTCATAGTTCCTGACCCATGGGGACCAACACACACCTCATAACCATCCCTATCAGTTCCAGTCGATGCATTGAAATCCCCCAAGACTAGAAGTGTATCTCGTCTGGGGCACTGATCAACCACAGACTCGAGTGTGGCGTAGAATGCATCCTTCACGGTGAGATCACTCGCCTCAGTCGGAGCATAAACAGAGACCAGGGAAATGACACCTAAGGAGTGATGAAGCCTTAATCTCATAATACGTTCGTTGACCGCTGTTACCTCAATTATCATTGGGGTCAGCTTATTGGACACAGCTACAGCAACTCCTTGGGTATGGTAACCATCAGAGCGACCAGACCAATAGGAGGTGTATCCACCCACCATTATCTCGCCGCAATCCGGTCTCCGAACCTCAGAGAGAGCTGCAATCCCGATGTCCAAACGCTTGAGCTCAGATGATAACAGAGACAGGTGATCATCCTCTCTTAGGGATAGGACATTCCAGGCACCCACCCGAAGGGACCGCCTCAGGTTAACCCAAGGAGACCGCCGTCTGGTGGACGACACCTCAGCACCACTCCGACACACTCTCCCGCAATCTGACCCAGCGATGTTACCCCGTGGTTTCCCTCCTATCATCAAAGATTGGGGGTCCCGAAGGCTTTGCCCCAATCCCGTCATCCGGTGAGCTGCCCTGCGAAGGGAAGCTTGAGTTGAGCCATTTGTGTTGTTGTGTTGAGCCATTTGAGTGTCCGGGCCATCCCGATATAAGAAGTCTACCGACTTCTTGATAGTTCAGTTAGATCCTTGGTATATGTCATTGCATAAGCGTGAAGTAATTAATTGTGATATTTGATATGCATCGTTTATCTAATAGATTGATGATGTCTTCACCTCCTAATGTCTGTGTCTAAAATTCCTGACCCTTTTGACCCCATTTTTTAATGTCCTTCCCTCTGTAAATCTGCCCTTGTCATTTATGAGGTCATGAGGCCTTGAGGTACTGGCTGGGCAGGAGAACTGTATTGGTGCTTTTAAACGCAAACCGAGCGATTGGCAGCGATGGGGTGTCGGGTCACGGAGAGTCGCCCCACTCTCCAGACCAAGCCAGTGTCAAATGGTAAGATAGAGGGTAGAGACTTGGCGCACCATCAATGTCACGTTATCCCGAAGGGATAAAAGGGCATCGTGAGTGAACGAGGAAGAAACACCCTGAATTGGCAAGGGAGAAGCCACGTTCCTGTGCCGCTCTGTCTCTGAGCAATGCGACGCCCGCCAAAGCCACGCTCCCTACTCCAGCCGAGCATGGAACCCAGCACTGGCACAAGTGACTCATTTTCCTGCTGGAGTGACGGCCACTGCAGTTATCCTCCTAAACTCTGCCGGGTTTGTCCCAGCCATCTCTTCTTTCTTGTGGATTCCCTATTGTCTATCTCCCGTGGTGTGCCTGTCAGGCCAAAGGCATATTTTGTACAAGGATCTCCGTTTCATCATTGGCATTGTGGGTGCGTTCTCGTTCATTTGCGTTCAGGCATTTGTTCATTATTTGTTGATTGCTTCTTGTGTCTCCTGCCATGTGTTTATTATTCAAGTAATTATACCTGGTTTCTGGGTGAATTCAGATTTTCTTAGTCACTCGTTTGGTGATGGGGAAAGCCCGTTGAGGGATGATTGGCTGCGGATAAATGCCGTACACCCAGACAGTCACACATGTCTCTGGCTCGCCTAATGAGGATGAGATGTGTGGTGCTAAATTGCGTGGCACTCGACTGGCTCAGAGACCCCAACCAGTACGGTTTCATGATTAGTCGACACGTGATCCAGCTGGTGGTCTTCAAACCGGATTTACCATTACAGTCTCATCGAGGTGACTCTGGGCCAGGCATCTGGCACAACTGGACGACTACAACACTGGTGTCAGGGTGAGATTTGGACCTAAGGTGTGATAAATTGAATCTCAAAGCAAAATTTCAGGGCATGCGAATTGGCGCTTAAATTGAAATTTCCATTGGGGATCAAGGCAACCTGAACCAGAAGGGTGCCCACTGGATGTACGCCACCACACCTCCGATGGACATGGAAGTAGAGGGCACGGTGGTGTTGCCATTACTTCCTGGTAGTCCCATAGACTCAACATCAGCCAGCCCTGTGTACCCAAATGAACAGACATCAGGGAGCAGCAGGCCATTGTCATCACAGTAGCAAGGCATCGAGATAAGAAGTCTGGATGGGGGCTTTTCCTGGTGTGTGTGTGTGTGTGTGTGTGTGTTGTGTGTTGTGTGAGCCCCGCACATAGGCTGCCTGAACCCTCATCCAACGTCACAGCACTGGTCACTTTGGTGGAGACGGAATGGCTAGTATGCGAACCAAGCCCTTTGGCGGCCATGCAGTGGAATGAAAACCACATGGTTCATGCAGGGTCGTATGGGTGTGGGAGTGGGTGCACGTGTCGGAGTGTGGCACGTAGAATGGACGAGGAGAGGAGGAGGAAAATTTACGGGAGAGCCGCCAGTAACGGATTGGTTAGCAGCAGGCTCAGAATGGCTTCCCCTGGGATGAGTGAGCACGGTGTCAGCTTGGGTTGAGCTGAGGGGTAAACAGGGGGTTCTGCATGGCGGAGTATGCTTGCGTGAGAGTCCCCAGTTAGGATAGTTTGGACTGGGTTTGCATGCTCCCTGTAGGCTTTATGGAAAGCCTGGAGTAGCAAAAGGAAGCGGTGCCAGCTGAGTGCGTTTCGTGGCTTGTATATGCCTTGTCAGAAATGAGGCCATAAGGTAAATTGGGGAAAGGAACGAATCCCCCGTGATCCTTTTGATCCTTCAGACCATAGACATTTTAGACCCCTTAGATCCTTTGAGCTTTAACGACCTTAGACCCTTAAGACCCCTCAAGACCCTTTGCTGTGAGCCTAGCTTTTCAATAACTGAGGATGAACTCTTTGCACCAGGCATGCCAAGTTGCAGACAAGGTTTCTTGTATCTCAGCTTGCCTTCACTGAGACAAAACGTCATAACACGTCACAATCTGTGACGTTTCGTGGTTTTCTGCAGTCGTAATATTGCTTTCATGCATGTAATGTATGATCCACTCATGATTGTGTGTGGTCCCATATATGCAATAATATGTAATGTCACGTGGCATATGCATGTCTGCGCATGCAGATGATTTTATTGTTTGGACCACAACTAGTACTACAATCGTAACAGAAAGGATTGCCCATCATAAGATTGTATTATCATAACACAGGATGTCAAGTGGTACAACTGATTCTACATGGAATGTCATTGATAATTTCAGCACAAAATTAGTGGGTGCCAACAGAAGTGAAAACAAAGAAGAAACAAATGCCTTATAAAGACTAGAGAGAGAGAGAGAGAGAGAGAGAGAGAGAGAGAGAGAGAGAGAGAGAGAGAGAGAGAGAGAGAGAGAGAGAGAGAGAGAGAGAGAGAGAGAGAGAGAGAGAGAGAGAGAGAGAGAGAGAGAGAGAGAGATAGAGATAGATAGATTCGTTTTTACAGATTCCCTTTCTCTCATGGCAGATAAATTGCCATTTAAGTTATTAATTATTATTTGTTCTGATTCTGAACAGCACGGCATCTTTTACACCCCAAAACTGACTTCAGAATGAAAAATAATAACTACGACCGAGTCGACACAGATGCACACAATTTAGCGCTTTGTTTGGCGAAGATGGGTAACGAGATGGAGCCTTGTGGTCATGTGATCATGTATCCTCCAATCACGACCATTAAAGCTGAAACCGAGTTCCCCAAACTCTTGTATTCTATGGCACTGGGTACATCCATCCTCAACCCAACCATACATTATTTGTTTCAATTGCATCCACATTCAGAATTGTATTAGTGAATGAATGTGTAGGATTGGTGGAGCGACACTTTGGATTAGGGTTGAATGTTGTGTTTGAATTCTTGGATAAGAGAGTGCTAATTGCTCTTCTCCAGGAACGCATGCTGAGTGCTAAGCAAGGTATTACTGTTTTTTGCAGTGTGGTAATTGAGTAATCTTGCAATGTTTTGCAGGTTGTAGCAATACAATAAATTGGTTTTATTTTTACTTAATGAGGCATCAAAAAGGACTTCGCTGGCCTTCACACAGTTTACAACCATAAAGAGTCCCAAACATGATTCCAATAATTGAAGCATCCTTTAATTCTCAAGTTAGTCAGCCCAGATGGGCATCAAAATGTTTCATTCCCCCGATTGTCCTTCCACATTTGCATTGCTTTCCACCCAGTGTACGTGAAACTCCCTCCGGAAAAATTCCTTCCACGTCGACAGGGTGAAGGGCCACAAGAACTGCCCACCGAGCCCAAGCGATTGCAACTGAGCTCGGCTGAGGAGCTGCATGCGGAGATCCGGGATCGCAACTTCAACGCCGTGGGCGAGGCCCTCAGCCGTCGTGCAAGGAACATTACAGCAGCTTTTGAGGTTTTTGCCATTCACAGTTATGACTAAACAAATGGCTCACCCATTTATCTTGCCCTCTAATTACCTCTGCCACCGAAGGTGAAATAGGTTATGTTTTCACTCCTTTCTGTTTGTCAGTTTGTTTGTTTGTGTGCAGGATATCTCAAAAAGTTGGAGACGGATCCGGATGACATTTTGTGGGCAGGTTGGATATGTGACAAGGACGAGCTGATTATATTTTGATGACTATCTGGATCCGGATGCGACGACTAGAATATTTAAAAGTGATTCTTCACCATTGAGAGATAGGGCTAAAAACAATATATAGCACGGTATCTCAAAAAATTGTGGACAGAATCGGACGAAAATTGTTGGACATTTTGGGTTTGCGACGAGGAAGAATTGGTTCAATTTTAGTGAAGATCCGAATCCGGATCTGATAATTTTTTTAAGTGATTCTTTACCATTGAGAGATCGGGCTAAACTAATATATAGCACAATATCTCAAAAAGTTGTGGACGAAACTTGGTGGACAGGTTGAGTGTGGGGCCACGCCAAATTGATTCGATTTTGGTGAAGATCCAGATACGCAAATTATTTAATTTTTAAAGTGATTCTTCACCATTGAGAGATGGGGCCAAAAACGATATAGTACTGTTTAACATAATATTTCAAAAATATTTTGGGCTCGACATGTTCTCGTGAATCAGGCATTACGTTGCGGAGGTATGCGCTCTACCGGGTGCCTCTCTAGTTTTGAGTCGGATTTAGTTGAGGTCTGCCAAATGCCAGAATATGTTTCTGGTCAAGATTAGGGTTGTAGGTGATGTATGATGTGGATATTGTTACTCCCAATTTTATTGTATGCATGTTTTTTTTTTGTTTTTTTTTGCACAGGAGCGCCATCAGGCTCGCACTGTCGGGGAGATTAAACAGTTTGTCTCTCGCTTGCCACACATGCAGACCATCAAGTCTTCACTCGCGACACACACTGCTATTGCTGAGCTCATTCAAGAGGCTACGCGTAGGTACAATGCACCCGACACAGACCACCCTTACGGTTTACTAGTTTTCACTTGAGACATTGCTTTTTCAGATAAATTTTCCATATCATTACAGGGTCTGAGAGCTTCTTGGATACGCTGGCTGTAGAACAGGAATTCATCTCAGGAATTGATACAGACAAAGTAAGGACCTCAGTTTGCTTTTTTTTTTCCATCTCCATTTGGTCCAGCATCCATATGGATCAGTTGCTTAACAATTAGCCTCCATATAACCAACCATACATTTTTTTCCTTTTCTCGGCTGATCTTGTGAATGGAAAAGGCCTTTTCCCCACTTTTTTGTATAAATAGTCGAGACTCGTGGAAGAGCAAGAACACAGAATGGATCAGGACATAACATAACAAAATAGCAGGAGAAGGGGGAATGCCAACAGCAGGGCGGAAGGAGAAAATAGACAGAGATGGACAAACAAGGGATGCGCAGGTATCGATGAGTGGTTCACAAGATGGCTGCAGAAGCAAAATTTTGGGAGGGGTGGGGGTGGTTTAACCTGCATAGAAAAGGTTATGGTTTTTGGTTGGGGGATGATTTGAGATGGTGGTTAACAGCTGTCTTGAAGACCTGGAGGGAAGAATGAAATTGAAGAGAATGTGGCAGTTGCCCTTCTGCTGTCTTCATCATCCAAGTTTTTCTGTTGTTCTTCCACATGCATGACAGTAGAAAGAGACCGCTCGTGTCTGTTCTTCCATTTCTCCTCCTCTCCTGACCATGTATCTGCAGGTTCACGCTTCCATTGAAGAGCTGATATCCCAGCGGCAGCCTCTGGAACGTGTTTTGCGCCTCATGTGCATGCAGTCTCTGTGTAGTGGTGGCTTGAAACCTCGCACACTGGATCATTACCGCAGAGAAATTCTACAGGTTGTGCCTAAGCGATGTGGGGTTGGGGATTGTGTAGAGAGAATGTCTTTCAAGACATGTTTACTTCAGAAGGTGCTCCATTTGAGGTTGGAGAGAAGTTTATAAAGGTGTTTCAAGCGTGTGTGTCTTGATGCTCAGGCATACGGCTTTGAACATCTTTCGACGCTTTTTAACCTGGAAAAGGTTGGGTTGCTTCGTGGGCAGATAGGTGGGAGGAACCCCTTTCCCATTCTACGGAAGACGCTGCGCCTTCAGCTGTCTGAAGTCAACGAGAAGGTGAGCCCAAAATCCAGCCTTTTTCTGGGTTGATGCTAACCTTGGATGGTGATTCGGTTTATTGAAGTCGGTATGACTAAAATCTATCGGAAGAGGCTTTTGAACTTCCTCTTGACAGAGCTATGACGGGAACCACCCACATGTTATATTTTGTGTTTTTGTATGTGTGTGTGCATATGCAGAATCCAAATGATATATCTTACGTGTATAGCGGGTATGCCCCATTGAGTGTGCGTCTCGTACAATTCCTCGCACGTCCTGGCTGGCGGAGCATCGAAGAAGTACTACGCCTGTTGCCCAGTCCAGAGGTAGATGATCGACAGCCTCTTCCACCAGGCCTGGCATACAAACGTGAGTGCACTTCCAGGGTATGTAGTCCATTGTGGTTATTTAGAGCTGGAGTTCCATTTGCTCGATTAACCACTTACCAAGCAAATTTATTTCAGGAATGATTTATTTGGTCTTGATCATTTTATCTTGGATATTTTAATCAGTCAATGTCGTTGTGGTTTAAAAAAAAAAATGCCATAAGACTCATTTCCATGACAAGGAGCCATGAATTTAAACATTTCCTGTTTGATGGCTTTGTTATGAAATTGCCATACGATTCACCTTTCATGCTATTTTCATTTTCATTCTGCCATTTTGGTTGTTATCAGTTCAACTTCACACAATGTTGTTCGATCCCTAAGATGCTGCTCAATGAAAAAAATCAATAAAAACTTATTTGCACAAATTTTGATTTTTAAAAAGAACACGGAATGCTTTGTAAAGTGCATTCATATATCCTGTACAGTGTACACCATGTCAAGGCTACGTTGATTATGAAATTGCACATCCATTCAGGTTACATTGGCTATGAAACACCACTTGCTTTTCTCAGCCAATCGTGCATAAGCCACAAATAAGTTGTGCATAAGCAGTTTTTCTATTGAATACAATGATATTCAATTACACTATGATACAGGAGGATGCCATTTGGCTCATTATGGCTGCTCCATCAACTTTATCATTGTGCAGTACTTCTTTTCAATGTACTGACAGTCTGGCACCATTATTATTACTTCGTCTAAATTCACATCCACATACATTTTACATCCCATTAATCTCTAAACAGCCAATCGAAGAGAGGGTAACCACACAGTTACAGATTTTGTCCAGTTGTACCATGGAATCATGAATACCGACAACCTTGGTGCAAGCAGGACTGCTGAGTTTACATCCTGACCCGAAGGATGACGTGCTTTGAGATGCAGCACTTCCTGCCGTTGTTACACCGAGAAGGAGTTTCCATTGTATGAGACTCTACATTGGAGGAAATGTATAATCAGACAGCTTTGAGTTATGAAGAGTGTCAATTGGACTATGTTGCCACATGCAGCCTTCTGTGGACTTGGTCTATCCAAATATTTCGGCTCAGCACTACTTGGTTTCCGAGAGCTGACTGGACGGGGACGAATTCAAGCTGGAAGACCTCGGTGGCTGCGAAAGACTTAGACTGCACAACTAGTCAAATAACTCATTGCTACGAAAATTTAAAAGACTCAAATTGGCTTCTTTTCTAGGGCCCTGATTGGCTATGAAAAGCACATGACATTTTGCAGCCACTCGTAGACCCACAAATGCAACACTTGGCTGCTTTCACCAAAATTATCGGGAAATTCACGAAATTTGCATTTGATGCTCAATGGTGCATTTATCATGAAAGGAAAAAATTGATGTTTATCAGATTTGGTCATTCTCAGTGATTGAAGTTTCGCACGATTACTGTAGAAGTGGAAATTTTCACGCTGAGCGACAAGAAAACTCGTTCGCGCGTTTTTTAAATTTCATGGAGTGGGCACAAGACGCATGATGATCTCAATGATGTTCACCATGTGAAACCCCAGCAACCATTTGCATAAGGAGACAGTAACTTGCGGTGTAACCAGAACTGAAGAGAAACAGGCATCAAAACGTACTTTATTATAAACTAAGGTTTACAAACCTGGTGTAAATCACATGGAACCAACGAAATCAGATTGTAAAATACGATGGAAAAGTACAGTAAAGCACATCAAATCTATAGTTAGGTGAATGCAGTGATTAGTAAATTCAAAAGAAGAGGAAGAGGACCGAAGCACAATCTCCTCGGGCCCCTACATGAGTGAAGTTTCATATTTGTGGCCGGGATGACCACCTCTAAGCGATCTCAACCGGCTATGGATGACTCTCCTCCGGCTCCCTGCATGGAATGCAAGACTTCTTTGGAGAATCGCAATGATTGTGTCCAATGCTCGACGTGCGGATCGTGGACCTGCATTGCGTGCTTGAAGGGTTGAACCAAGGCTGTTACCGAAACCAAGAAGAAAGATGCATCTCGAGTGCTCGGTTGCGCGGGTGTGGTCTACTCGTGCAAGAAGTGCCAGGAAAGCTCCGATCCTGTCACCACCGATCTCTACGCGGCTCTGCTCAAGATCGTCACGGCCAACTCGCAGCAGATCCCCTCGTTGTCGGAAATGATCGCAAATCTGACTACTCAGGTCACGGCTCAGAAAGTTGTTGGGAATCAACGACAGCTACAACAACAACAACCATTCGACATGGCCCAAGTCGTGTTGGCCGCGTCCCAGGCGGCCTCTGAGACCATCATGGAGCAGATGGAGTTGAAGGAGAAAAAGCCCAACCTGGTCTGTGTTGGCTGGAAGGAGGACACCACCTTGGCGTGGGACAACGAGCAGAACGAATGCGACCGGGTGATTATCGACTGCCTGTGTGACCAGCTGCGCATCAAGAAGGAGCTGGTGGTCAAGAACTTCCGTGACGGGCCGAAGCACTACCACGGATCGCACGACCGCAAGGATCGGATCATGAAAGTGGTGTTTAGCAACTCCACGGCGCGCCAGATGTTCCTGACGGGGGCGAGCTCGCTCATGGCCGGGGATGCAGAGGTCAAAAACGGCAAGTTCCGCGCGTTCGTCCGACCCGACCAGACGGCGAAGCAGAGGAAGGTCGACCGTGATCTGCGCACCGAGTTGAAGGCCAGGAAAGATGCCAGAGAGCTCAACATCTATATTCGTCGCGGTGAAATTATGTCCCGACATGGGGGCGGCTCGGGAAACTAGGCGGGCCTGAGCATGTTATTCCGTTTTACCTTACTAACTTTCGTAGTATTTTGCAAAAAGAGCACGATTTGCTGTTTCTGACTACAAAAAATCCTGAAAATGTTTTTTTTAATCACTGAATCATGGTTAAATGAGACCATCCCGAGCGGCTTTTTCAGTCGGTTTTCGAATGACTTTGTTGTGTATCGTTGTGACAGGAGTCAGGAGGGCAGGGAACGACATGGTGGGGGTGTTATAGTTTTCATTCCAAAGAAGTATACAAATTTTGAGGTAAAAGTTGAAAAATCCAAATTTTTTCGAGTCCCTTTGGTGTACAATTTCTCAAGATCATACCGTGACAAAAAGTTAATTTTTGGTGTTTACTATAGATCTCCTTTTTTTCCACAGAACAATTCGATTAATGCCGTGATCAATCATATCCGCACTAATTATGATCCTTTTTCCTCGTTTGTGCTTTGTGGTGACTTTAATTTACCAGGTTTAAAGTGGGACGGTATCTCAGTAGGAAACAAAAATGAGGAAATGTTTAGTGAGGCTATGTTTGTGATCGGTTTGACTCAGCATGTTCATGTTCCGATGCATGTAGCTGGAAATATTCTGGATTTCATTTTTGTGAACAACTTTTCTTATGCAGCAGTGTGAAGTAGAACAGTTTCATGATATCTCTGATCATTTTGCAATTTTTTTTTAAATTGCATTTCAAAATAATAAGTGATCTGTGAGTCGGAATGACATACCTGACTTTAAAAATGCTAATTATGTGGAAATTTCTCTTGAATTATGCCTTTTTGACTGGACAGCAGCCTTTTCTTTCTGTGTAAATGTAGATCAAATGTGGGAAAATCTGTACAATTATTTAATTTTCCTCGTCCTAAAATGGGTCCCGTTCTGTCCCGTTCGTCCAAAAAATTGTAATTGGTCCTCTGAAACCTCCAGTGCTTACGAGAGACAACGGAACACTCATCTTAGGTATAAAAAATCGGGAAAAGATATGCACAAACTGGAATGGAAGGCAGCATCTAGGCATGCGAGATTTTTGAAACAAAAAGATATTTTTATGCAAGAAAATGGAGTTCTTAAATCGGAACAAATTAACAAATTCTGGAGTTTTATAAAGTCAAGGTTAAGTAACAGATCGGTTATTCCGCCTATGGTTGGTGCGGACGGAAATATAGTGGTAGATTACGGTGAAAAAGCGAAAATATTTAATAGTTTTTTTTTGTTTCGGTTTTCACTGAAGATGATGGTAAACTGGTAAATATGATCAACCCTGATCATATTAGGTCTCCTCCTTTGCCTGTGTGTGATAGGCTGAATGTTTTTGAAAATATTAAAGCTCTTTCGGCTAAATTTTCGTCTGGCCCAGATTCTATTCCTCAGAATTTCTTGGTTAAATTAGCACTTGAGTTGTCGGAGCCTTTGTCTAGAATTTACTCGTTGTCTTTTCACTCTGACATTTTCCCTTCTAATTGGAAAATAGCGAAAGTGGTTCCTTTGCATAAGAAAGGCATCATTTCAGTAGTGGAAAACTATCGTCCTATCAGTTTATTGAATGCTGTTCGTAAGCCTTTAGAATCGATTATTCGTCAGTATATTTTAACACATTTGAAACAGAATAGTATCATTGGGGAGTGCCAACACGGTTTCTTACCTAAGCATTCTACAATAACGCAGCTCATCTCCTGTTTGGATGACTGGACTAAGATTGTCGATCAAAACAATACTGTGGATGTTATTTATTTGGACATAGCAAAAGCTTTTGATTCAGTTAGTCATACAAAACTCATTCAAAAAATGACCGCCTATGGTTTTATTGTGAAAATTATCAGTTGGTTTAGAAATTATTTGCTTAACAGATCTCAATTTGTACAAGTTGAAGACGTTTCTGAGAATCGTCCGGTTAGCTCTGGGGTTGTACAAGGCTCTTTAATTGGCCCAGTCCTTTTTAAAATCTATATCAATGACATTGTGAACTATGTGAAAACGGCCTCTTTAAAGTTGTATGCGGACGACGCAAAAATATATATATATTTCATGTCCAAGAAACGAGCAAAATGTTAAACTTAAAGAAGATTTGAAACAAATAATGAGTTGGGCAGACAATGTGCAATTGAGAATCGCAGGAAATAAGTGCTTCGTTCTTCAAATCGGTCATGGAAATGCGAAGACGCAGTATGAAGTCCAAGATTTTCCAGTTCCCTCGGTTAAAAGTATGCGTGATTTGGGCGTAATTGTTTCGGACGATCTTAAATTTAGTGCACACTGCAAAATGATACCACAAAAGGCATTCATCATGGCTGCTTTAATTTTTAAAGTGTTCCGTTGTAGAGATAGAAACTTTCTGGTGAAAATGTTCATCACCTTCGTTCGGTCATTTTTGGAGTATACTACAGAAGTGTGGAATCCGTGCTTAATTAAAGATATTGATTTAATTGAGCATGTTCAGTGATCCTTCACGCGTAGAATTCCAGGAATGGCTGGATTATCTTATCCAGATCGTTTGAAAGTACTGAAATTGGAATCCTTGGAACATAGAAGAGTAGTAAGGGACCTCGTTTTTGTGTATCAAATCCTGTTTGGTTTAGTTTCTTTATCATTTTCAAATTATTTTGAAATGGCTTCGAGGTCAGGTCAACGGAAAAATCATGAATATTGCTTGAAATGGATTAGAGTGAATAAAGAAACTCGAAAAAATTTTTTTTTCAGTTAGAACCATTCCAATTTGGAATGCTTTACCCTCAAGTTTTTGAAGTCCATTCAGTGTCAACTTTTCGGCAGCGAATATCAGTTCTAGACTTCTCACAATTTTTTCGGGGCATGGCCACGGCCAGAAATCGGCCTTGTCGTTCCCTGGTCTTGATACCCTAATTTACAGTAAATTATTTTTTTTTTAATTACATTTATACCTCGCATAGGAAATGTTGGTGCGATCTCGGTTTTTTTGTAATTCGAAATTTTCATTGTTCGTTGTTTTTTTTTTTTTTACTAACATTTTGTATCAGGCCAAAGAATAAAGCATTCTTCTTCTTCTCTTAAATTGTCTCCTGGAGTATTGGATATTTTTTATTCATTCCAATCTCTGGCCTCGGCATCGCTGCTTGTTGCTACTCACTACGGTGCGACTGGTAACAATGCATACAGCATGAGCATTCTTTGCGTAAACTGTGACTAATTTCTCTTTTAAAAAGGCAAGCATGTTCGTGCTTCTCTGTTGTAGCGAAAAAATTCCCACTTTTACAGCAAGTCGGTCAAACGCATCGTTTGTCACAGCCTTTTCTCCTTTTCTTTTTTTGTTTTTGTTAATTGAGGATCGAAGGCTCGTCATGGAGCTGCCACATTCATATCTCACACACATGGACACACAGGCAAATACATGAGAGACAACACAGGGCTGTGAGACGAGACAAACCCAACCACTGAGCTTGGGGGAAGTTGCATCACTTCCCGGGACACTCTGGGTACCGACGCCACAACAATGGCGCCGTCTTTCTCACCGCACTCAGCAGGACATTTCCTCAGGAGGAATTTCTCTTCCCTACGGATGCCAGCCAATAGCAGTTGTCTTGCTCTTATCCCTTAAAATGCCGGACGTCAAGCAAGGAGCAGCACGTACCATTTTTTTAAAGTCACAACTCTGCTTAGCTGGGGTTTGAACAGCCGACCTCCCAAACTCAGAGTGGATGTTCTTAAACATTACACTACCGAGTCTGGTCGCATTTATTTGTTTTGGTCAGTGTTTAATCACCATTATTGTTATTATTTTTAATGAAGATGACCCTCTTCCTCTTACACTTGTGAATCTGAACAGCCAAGGATTCAAACCCACACTAGTGGAGTGAAGAAATGAGTCTTTAACCCATCGCTCAAATGGCCTTCCTATTTCGCACAGTAAGGAACCAAGTTGCTTATTCATTTAGTGCGTGTTATAGTAAAGTTTATTTGGTTGAGTAAAAGGCAGCTGTGTTGCAGGTGGACCAGGTGGTGGACGTGATGGTGAAAGCAGCCAACGCGTGACCCTTGTGTTTTTCCTTGGTGGGGTCACTTTTGCGGAAGTAGCTGCCCTTCGCTTCTTGGCACAGACAGACGATGGAAACACAGATTACATAATCGGCACAACAAAGCTCATCAATGGAAACACATGGCTCAAGTCTCTGATGGATACCTTCTGATGCTTTAGCTGTTAGATTCTTCTTAGATTGGATTCTAACCCCCCCCCCCCACTCCCTCATCTTGAAAATAATTGGAAAAGTTGAGATTGTACGTCCCCATCCCACACATTACTTTTGTGTGTATTTTGCCTCACACTTTTCATTTTATACAATTTTATTTCAACTTGTCTTCATTTAATTTACCTTTTTTTTCATGTCATGCAATGTTTCATGAAATAATCATATATTCATGATTCCCTCAACAGATTTATTAATTTAATGATGATTTATTTATATTGTCGATCAGTGTGCTTTGTGTGTGTATTTCCGACGATCCGAGTCGGCCGGACCGAATCCAGTGCATGGCAGAACAAAGAAGTTGTGCATTAAAGCACACACGGGCATTTGATGATGTTTTTGTACTGTGTAAATAAAATGGCCCGTGTGCGAGTTGTAAAAATGATTCCGATTGATAGATGCCATTGCTTTGTCCAAGCACCCACAACCTGAAATAATACAGTATGGTGTGTATTACAATTTTTCTTTTGTCTGTTCACAAACCTTGATGTCCCAATGGGGTACGTTGTTTGTGGTGGTTATGAATAATGTATTATCGGCATGAATAAACAGCAGCAGCCACTGAGGGAAATCTTGAATTAAAGTTAGGCTGTGAGCATTTGTTTTGACAAGAAATCTGCATAACTCACCCAAGCTTGGCAAGGACTTGAAAGCTCCCAAGATATTTGAAAGGGGGAAAGGCAAATACCCAATGATGGGTGTTGTTGATGTTGATACACCAAAATGCATGTTTTGAACATGCATTTATAGGTTTTGTACAGATTTTTATCATGTGATGGGAATGCAATTTTTTTTTTTTTTGTGTTTGTATTATGTAGACCGTTCAAAAAGTCGACATTCAATGTGTCTATATCTGTAGCGCATCTATGTATTTTATAGATGTGCAATGAAAACGTACAAGGGACCTTTTTGGGTTTATAGAACTGCTTATGGTTTAAATAAATCATTTTTGTATACATAGTCAAGGCTCGTGTAAATGCGAGAACACAGAGGAGAGAAGGGGGAATGCCAACAGCATGGCGGAGGGAGAAAAATAGACAGACGGACAAACCGTGGATGCAGGTAATGATGAGGGGTAGGGGAGAAGGCAAGGGGTCGACAAGATGGATAGCCAAATTTTGGAAAGGGGGGAAGGGGGAATGGGTGTTTTAACAGGTGTAGAGAAGATTGTGATGTTCAATGAGGTCAGGACAGGTATGGGAGCATGCGCCAGAGCAGCGTGTCTCTGCGTCCAGTGTTCCTCCATCTGGCCATACCCCAGGCAGATGCCTGGCCCATTCGCATCTTGAGATGCCGATCAACCTGCTGCAACAACGAGGCACGTGGTCAGCCCATTGGCCTCCTCCACTCATGAGGCTTCCTTGCTGAGAAAATCTGGTGAGCAGGAACAGCATCAGGAAAGCGAGCCACATGACCGTACAGCCGCAGCTGATGCTCACGGACTATGCAAGTAACAAATCTAATTTGAGTCTCTCAGTAACCACTCATTGGACACAAAAGTCTGACCAGCAAGAGCCAAGGATTCTCCAAAGAGACCTGGAACCAGAAGAATTAAGTCTCCATCTCAGAGCCCTGGTCATAGTCTGAGTCTCACATCCATAGAGTAAGACGAAGCACCAAGGCCCTGATGACTCGGACTTCCGTCCTCCCGCACAGGTATCGACAGCGTCACACCCCATGATCCAATGAATCCATGACTCCCCAGGCCTGACACAGACGTCTGTTGACCTCTGGCCCACAGCCAGCAGAGACATAAATATCACTGCCAAGGTCAGTGAATTTTTCTACAACCTCAACATCCTCATCACAAACAGGAACAGACAGGATAGCAGCATCCAATATGTCATTGCAATCCTGGATCTTAGTTTTGACCCAGGAAACCCGTAATCCCAGCGGCTCTGACTCCTCACTCAGCACCTCGAGGGCCCCCAAAAGGATATCTACAGTCTCTGCAAAAATGACTGCATCATCTGCAAAATCACGGTCAAGATCTTGACATTCCCAAACGATGCACCGCAGCTTGATCTCTCCGACATCCTCCCTAAAATCCAGTCCATACAAGTGCTGAAAAGTGTGGTGGCCAGTACACACCCCTAACGAACTCCAGTAGCAACTGGAAATAAGTCAGATATGGTATCATCACATTTCACAGCACACACAGTACCAGAGTATAGTTCAGACATCAGATTGATCAGTTTTGGTGGCACCCCCGAAGACCAAGAATCCTCCAGAGGGCTTCTCGATTCACTGAATCAAAACGCTTTGCAAAGATCAACATAGGTTGCAAGCAGCCCCTGCCAAAACTCTCATCTGCGTTTGGTGAGGACCCAAAGATCAAGGATACGGTCAATCGTTGACCTCTTTGGTGTAAAGCCTGACTGCTCTGGACGTTGGTGATCAAGCCGATCGTGGCGAACCCTATCAAGAATTATCCGAGTGAAGATCTTGCTCAGCACAGAGCAGCGTCACCCTCGGTAGTTGTAGTCTTGGTGATCACCCTTCCCTTTCCAGAGAGGGACAACAAGGCCTGTCTTCCAGTCAGTTGGGATGATGCCTGTTTGCCTGTTTTCCAGGCAGAGCACAAAACTGCATGCAACGACACGAGTGCAACATTTCCACCAGCCTTGAGAAGTTCAGCATGGATGCCACAGATCCCTGGAGCTTTACCCCCATTTCAACCGGTTCACCACAGCCTGTGTTTCCACAAACGAACGTGGACCACAGTTGATTGGAGGGTTAGCAATAGGGAGTGTAACACCCCTGACATCCATCTCGACAGCTGGTGGATCAGCCTGGTACAACCGCTCAAAGTAAGCGGCCCAGCGGGCCTTCACTTCGGTCTCCTCTGTAAAGAGCCCCCCACCCTCTGCTCTAACTGCAGTACACCTAGTGACGGGCTTGGATGAACGCAATGTGCGAATTCCCCTGTAAGCACGATTAGAATCAATCGACCACAGGTGATGCTCTACTTCTCACAGATTCCTCGCACATAGCCCTCCTTGTAAACCCTTTGTGCACGTACAGTTTTATGCCTCAGCTCCCTGAACAGCTCAGCTCTGCCATTAAGCCTGGCCTTGCAACTCTGGGCAATGGTATCCAGTGTCCCTTGAGAGACAAAATTCTTCTTTGCCCTCCGGTGAGTTCCAAGACAACGACTAGCAACATCAAGGACGGTGGTCTTGAAAGCACTCCACAACTCTTCAGAATCCCCCAAAGCACCCAGACCCCCCAAATCTCAGCTCAGCCTCTTCACAAACTCCTCAGCTCCCCTCTCATCCTTGAGCTTCCCGAGGCTGGGATGTTGCTATTCTGGATTTAAGGTGCAACTTAAGAGTTGCTACAACAAGCCGGTGGTCAGTATCGAGGAACTGAGCACTCCGGTAGACCCTGCAGTTCTGGATCATCCTTGAGCGACCATCAATGGGCACATGGTCAATCTCCTTTGTGTTCCTCAGGAGACCAATGCCAGCGTTGGAATACCAAGTCCAGCGATGAGCTTGTGGGCACTGAAACCATGAACCAGCCACCCTAAGTCCACGACTTCTTGCAAAGTCAAGGAACTTAGTGCTCTTCTGGTTCACAGTTGCAGACCCATGGGGACCAACACACGTCTCATAACATCCCTATCAGTTCCAGTCAACGCATTGAAATCCCCCAAGACTAGAAGAGTATCTCTTTTGGGGCACTGATCAACCAGAGACTGGAGTGTAGCACAGAATGTGTCCTTCACGGTGAGATCACTTGCCTCAGTTGGAGCATAGACAGAGACCAGGGAAATGACACCTAAAGAGTGATGAATCCTTAGTCTCATAATACGCTCGTTGACCGGTGTTACCTCAATTATCATTAGAGTCAGCTTATTGGACACAGCTACAGCAACTCCTTGGGCATGGTAACCATCAGAGCGACCAGACCAATAGTAGGTGTCAACACCCGCCATTATCTTGCCACAATCCAGTCTCCGAACCTCAGAGAGAGCTGCAATACCGATGTCCAAACGCTTGAGCTCAGATGATAACAGAGACGGCGATCATCCTCTCTTCGGGAGAGGACATTCCAGGCACCTTAGAATGAGTGTTGGCCAGAAAAGCGTGCATTAGGGTCCGCACAATGTTTTTCTGCATTTTTGTGATCACCAGACCATCTGAATGAATATTCTGATTGATCCCACTCTGGCACCCTTGAGCATTTTTGTGGAAACCCATTAATATGCAAATTAGTGGTGGCCATTGTCAAAATTACTATTTTTCTTAATATCTCCAAAAGTAAGCATCCAAATCGCCTGGTAGAGGTGTCCACACCCATGTTGTTAGGGTCACTGGTCATGATAACCCCACTTAAAATTTAATAACATTTAAATTTAGCTCATTAATATGCAAATTAACAGTCACCATTATCAAAATTATTATTTTTCTTAATATCTCCAAAAGTAAGCATCCAAATCGCCTGGTAGAGGTGTCCACACCCATGTTTTTAGGGTCACTGGTCACGATAAACCCACTTAAAATTTAATAACATTTAAATTTAGCTCATTAATATGCAAATTAACAGTCACCATTATTGAAAATTACTATTTTTCTTAATATCTCCAAAAGTAAGCATCCAAACAGCCTGGTTGTGTCTACACCCATGTTTGTAGGGTCACTGGTCATGATAAACCCACTCACAATTTAATAATATTGAAATTTAGCTCATTAATATTCAAATTAGCATAACCCTGCTCCCTGAATTTGTCCTCGCCAATCGGCGTTTTTGCAGTACAGTTATACAACAACAACAAAACTGTTTGAAAATAACTTGCGCAGAGCCTTTATCCCCAGTAGAGTTGTGAAGAAATGGCTGACCTCAGAAGATCAACAGCATGAACTGTTTCTGATCAAGTAAGTTGAGGCTTGTAATGTAATGAAAGAAACATGGAGAACTGAGTTTTAAGTAAGAGTAATGTCTTCTGATACAGTAGAATGATCGATATTATTTGCAAGCAAGTTTTTATTTATTATTTAACATGATTTGTCTGAAGGCAACTGTGTATTTTTTTTGTTTTTTAAAAGTACACAGGGTGGAACCTGTTTCCTGAGAATTTTTTAAAATACGAACAAAGAAATTAAATGTTTACTGATGTTTATAATTACCTCTATTGTTACAGGTTGAGGCTCCATCACCATGGGAGACTGTTTCTTCAGTCCCTGCGATGCAACTAAAGCTGGAAAACCTCTGGTAACAGTTGGTCCAGACAGAGTGCGAAGTATCATCCGGTCAAGCAAAGCAGGACAAGATGGTATACATGAAGAGCTTGAACAGAGATTACAGGCAGACGAATCTATCGAGCTAAAATGCCATAGAGACTGTCAACGTACACATCACACTCACACATAGAAAGACACTTGAAACGAATGAGTAATGTCTGTTTGGAAAATGCTTCAACAAGCAAAAGAAGCCGCCGTTCAAAGACGACAGTATTTGACTTTAAACAACATTGCATATTTTGCGGAGAAAAGTGCATCATGGACTTTGATAAGAAGAATCCTGATCGTTGGCGGCAGGTTCTCCTTTGTCGGACTGCAGATCGTGTTGATCGGACAACTTTAAAACAATCTATTCTAGATGTTATCGATTCCCGCCAGGATGAAGAAGGACGCCAGGTCAAGATGCGATTAACGGGCGCAATCAGCGATCTTCATGCTGCTGATGCGAGATATCACGATGACTGCAGAAAGTCCTTCATGGCACCCCGTTCTGTTGCAGCAGCAGCACACAGTGGCGGAGAAACTCAGGACATTGAGCCAGCTGTCAGTTCTACCATGCTATCGATGAAAAACGACATGTTGCCCATCTGGAATTCAGTAGAAGTCCACAATATTATTACTGGCTGGGGGTCGGCTGCCAACCGACCGCTCTCACGGAGCCGCAAGCCGAGTCGGCCCGACCTATCCCCCGGAATATAGATCGCCGCCCGGATAACTCCGAGTGATGGGTCCTTGTACAAGAACCGAAATACGCCAATCGGCAGATCACGTGGGGTAGGGTCGATTGCCAATCTTCAGTGGACCTAAATACCCACATGATCCAACTACCGGGGTATTCCACCCTCGACGGAACTCGTACGGAACAAACCGCCGAGGCGAGCTTGTCCGTGCGCGATTCCGAGCGGCGTAATCGCCGAGAACCGTCGGTCCAAATGTCCCCCTATTACGGCAAACCAACGGCTTTCTAACTCCCAACACATGAAATGTTCAGTCAATGAGGGAATGGACGAAACGAGCAGGTTTACATTCACACAAGGACATTTATTATAATGAAACACGTATGCAATTAAATAAGGCAAAACATGTATGCAATTATACAAACAACAAAAGCATGACAAAAGAACTACAACTGTCTATAAGCAATTTTTAATGTACAGTCACTTACACAGTTTTACTTACGGGACTCGGCGCCACAACATTCATTCGAAAGAAAAGCAGGAAAAAGACCCCATCAAAGGCAATGGGGTCAGACTGGACCTCTTGGGTCTTTATGGCGTGCGACTTGGCAGATCGAACGAGTCCCACGAGACCGTTGCAGGTTACCTGCACCCTCGTGGTGTCTGGCTTGGGCAACCCGCGACGTCCCGTCCCCACAGCAGCTAGCGTAGCCGCGGTCGAGCTCGGGCCTTTCGTGTGGCAGGCGAGCTCTCTCCGGCTCTCTCCACACGAACGCGCTTGGGCGACCCACGATGCTCCTTCCCCACGGCAGCTAGCATAGCCGTGGTCGAGCTCGGGCCTTCTGTGTGGTAGGCGAGCTCTCTCTGGCTCTCTCCACACGAACGAGCGGTTTGCGCGACACAGCAGGCAAGGCTGCGCCTCCAGCTCGCATCTCCTTCGCGACGCCCGGACTTGCACGCAGCTCCTTGGCTTCTGGCTTCCTCCTGACTCCCCCAACTGCTGGAGCAAAAAAACTTACTCCTCCCACGGGACTCAGCACACGAACTCTGCCACGGGACTCCCACGAACTCAGCCCCACCACGGGACTCCCACGGGACTCTTTTCAAACTCTTCTCACGGGACTTTCAAGAACTCAGCCCACGAACCCAGCCCTACCACGGGACTCCCACGAACTCTTTTCACAGGACTTTCACCGCGAACTCTTTTGGGATCCTTTTTGAACAAAGAAAAGATGTCCTCTTTATCCTTTGCACCCCTCCCCCGCACATGGCGTGCCTCATGCCCTCGTGATCCACCCCCCGCTCAACCACGGGTGGGAGCGAGTTGTTGACGTCACCGCAGGGTTCTTCTTCCTCTTTGCAAAAGAGGGGGAGGGATGTCTCCATTGTTCGCTCCCGAACTATTAAATCGATCCGCAGCACATCTAATCGATTTCAAAACATTTAAACAATGGAAGGTGAGCTATCTAGGGAACAAGCACTTTTCTACATAGCTGACTAAGGGAACCTGTATGTTGTGTGCAATTGAATTCCCAAATTCGTAACAATATATACAAGGATAATGGAGGAAAGCTATACTCTCGACGAACCCTGTTATCCAAATTGTTGGATATACTTTGCTCTGAGCTTCTGGTTCTGTCTGGTGAAGGTGTCGCTAGTTTAATCTTGTTTCGCATCAGAGCGTCTACTGCGATCAACTTAGTAACATGAGATGAAGATGACACCATTGATGTTTCCATAGAACGAATTTCCAAGAAGGTTGCACAGGAATCTAAGCAGTTGTCGTCCGACCCCAGTTCCTATCAGACTATAATTAATATAGATATTGCTAATGAAGCAGTGAGTTCAACCCTTCAATTGCTCCTCTCTAAAATATCAGCTAAACTGGACTGCACACTTCCAGGAGCTCTGATAGGAAACATCATAACGAATATGATCACCAATCAACCGACTACACTCCAAAAAGCACTGGGAGTTCTCGTCAGTCGTAAAAGCCTCATCGAGCAGTTGTACAACTATCGTGTGACCTGTTCCTATGATGAGTTTCAGCGTTTCAAGGGATCAGCAGCAAAGGCTGCAACTGTTCACTCCGGGATTAGGGGAACCGCCAATGCTGAATGTGGCCTCGTTCAGGTTGTTGCTGACAACTTCGACACAAATATCTCATCCCAGAATGGACTCGTTTCAACACATTCTCTTGCAGTACTACTTACCATAAAAGATCAGGAGATATCTTCCACATCTGAAGATGAAGCCATCATCAGACGATTGACCGGTGATGAAATGGAGACACCTGTGACAGAAGACATTTCGGTCCAAAGGTACAAGGGACCTGAGAAACCAGCGATGCCAGTTGAAGAAGCCACACGTGTGGCGTTACCTCTCTGCGTATTGGCTCATCAAGCTATACAACTTAGGAGAGTTCAAGATATGGATTTCTCTTTTCTGAAGCAAATCACTTTTGATCAGAACACACCAGAGTTTGGTGGCTTTTATACGAATACATTCTGGGATAACCAAGCGGTGTATTATCGCGAGACCTCGCTGGACCCGATTCTATTATCGGCTATTTAAAAGCCCGCTAAATTCCGAGAGCAATAGGGCGGTTCAATGGGGAAAGAGGACACAATGAACTGGTTAACATTTAAACACGGACATTTATTATTTACACACGTATGCAAACAATCATGCAATGGATGCAAAACACGCATGCAGTTATTCAATGGCTGCGGGGAGGGACAAGACAAGAACAAGGCAAAGCACTACAACCGTCTATTAATATTATTTACAAGGACTTACACACTTCTACTTGTGGGACATGGCGCCACAACATTCACACAAATAAACCAAGAAAAGACCCCCTCAGAGACAAGGGGGTCAGACTGGACCCGTAGGCCTTTATTACGTGGGACTTGGCGCACCGAAGGAGTCCCACGAGACCGTTGCAGGTTACCTCCACCCTCGTGGTGCCTTGATGGGGCGATCCGCGACGCTCCTTCTCCACGGCAGCTAGCGTAGCCGCAGTTGCGCCCAGGACTTGCCAGGCGGCCAGGAGAGTCGGGCCTCAGCCGGCGACGCGCTGAGAGGAACGAACGGGTTTGGATGCTCTTTCAAAGTTGATGCTCTTTGTAAGAACCCGTTCGTTCCTCAGCGACGCTCGGACTGTCCCGAAGCCTGATCACCGCAGACCGTTTGGCGCTGGCTGGCGAGCTCTCTCCGGCTCTCCCCACACTAACGCACAGGTCTGCTCGGCACAGCAGGCTCAGCCACGCTCTCTGTCTCGCACGTCCTCCGCTCTCCTGGACTTTGCCCCGCCTGTGTTCTTCCGGCTCCAGACTTCTCCGACAACTCTGACTTTGACTGGCGCTCCGCGCGCTGTTTTATAGAGTTGGCGAGAAGAGATCTGACCTCCGCTCCCTGACCTCTGACCTCCACAGGCCCCGCCCCTTTTTCTCCTGTGATCCGATCTCCGAGGAGAAGCTTTCTCAGAGCGGACGTGCGTGAAATCACCGTCGCTGGCGCCAACAACGAAACCCCCGCGTTGGTTTGCAGCGACGCTGTTCGCTGGGGACTCGCCGCGGCTGGTGCAAAGATGGCGGCGTTTGCGGAGATGAAGGTGAGGCGATGTTATTCGGGTGGGGGAGATGCGGTTTAGGAGATGGTGGGGAGATGTCGTTGTTATGAAGGCGGTGTGGAGAGGGTGGTTGGTGGTTGAGGCGATCATGGTTGGTGTTGATCATGGTTGTTGTGGTTGGTGGTTGAGGCGATCATGGTTGGTGTTGATCATGGTTGTTGTGAAGTGGTTGAGGCGATCGTGGTTGTTGTGAAGTGGTTGGTCCAAAATAATGATAGCGAAAGAAAAACGGCTAACTGAAGATCACAGTCCGGGTGACATGAATAATTCCCATTAAACAACGGTGGGGAAATCTAACTGAACACGGACTTATCGGCATAACTGAACTAATGACCTATATGGTGCTCTGCAAATTTCCACAGCCGTAACAATATGAACATTTGATTTACACAGGAATGTCTTATTTTGTTCATATTGTCAGCTGCTTTCATTTCATACTGTCTAATTGTTGAATCTGTATGAATAATAAAGTGATCTATATTCACAAAGACTGAAGTTTTTTTTCTATCTATATGTCTATTTATCTACATTTTCAATAATGGCGACTGCTAATTTGCATATTAATGAGCTAAATTTAAATGATATTAAATTTTAAGTGGGTTTATCATGACCAGTGACCCTAAAAACATGGGTGTAGACACCTCAACCAGGCTATTTGGATGCTTTCTTTTGGAGATATTAAGAAAAATAGTAATTTCGACAATGGCCACCACTAATTTGTATATTAATGGATTTCTACAAACATGCTCAAGGGTGCCAGAGTGGCATCAATCGGAATATCCATTCAGATGGTCTGGTGATCACAAAAATGCAGAAAAACATTGTGCGGACCCTAATGCAAGGTCATCTTGAAAAATGGTGTTTGACATCCGGACTGACCCGAAGGGCCTGCCTCAGGTTAACCCAAGGAGACCGCCCTCTGGTGGATGACACCTCAGTACCACCCCGGCACACTCTCCCACAATCTGACCCGGGAATCTTACCCTGTGGTTTCCCTCCTATCATCAAAGATTGGGGCCCCCAAAGGCTTTGCCCCAATCCCGTCATCCGGTGAGCTGCCCTGCAAAGGGAAGCTGCACAGAAGGTACTTCCACGGAGTGGGTTTTCAGGTTTTTTTATGCTTCTAGAATGTTTTGCAGAATGAAGGGTTTCACGGTGGCCGGAGTGCAAATCCTGCCACCAACCTCCTAATAAGAAGTAACCCAACTGCAGGAGGACGTCCGCAGACACAGTTGTGCACTCGATACGGATGGCCGTTGGCTCACAAGGAGCTCCTCCGCCCTTTGATGAGTTGAATGAGGGATGACTTGAGATGGTAAACAGCGTTAATTAAACAGTTGTATATACTTTTTATTAATTAAATAGTTCATCCAAAATTAATGCTATCCATTAATGAAAACAAGGACAAATGTGTCCAAGAGCCACGTCCTAAAGAATTTTGTCTTCACCAGAACAAGAAAAAGAAGAACAACGCGGAGCTCTCTTAGAGCCAGCGTTCGCAACGCGATGCGGCTAAAAATGTTCCTTAAAAGAATGCTTGCAGATGATGATGTAATTATCTATTGCCAAAGCACAAATATAGATCAGCAATTAAGCCGTGTCGAAGAGTTTTGCTCGTATAAAATTTGAATTGCAGCTGGGACTCATAAATGAAACTCTGACCTGAAAGGAAACAGCTTAAAACTGAAAAGAAAGAACAAGGGACTTTCTGAGAATGTTACATTCCTGATGGTGGGAGATTTCAATGACTGATGCTGCATTTGTACAACACACACTTTCATTGCAAATTGTCACTAAACCTACCAGGGGTACTGCTATTTTGGATGAGATCCAAACGGATATTGCGAATCAGTACGAAGAACCCACGATATGTGCTCCGAAAGCAAACGGGGACCATTCTGTTGTCTTGCTCAAGCCCATTCACAAAACAGAACAGTCTAAATTTGATTAAAGTCTCACATCGACCCTTCCGTGAGTCTGCTGTTCGTTCTTTTGGGCAGTGGATAACTGAAATGGACTGGTCTGTTGTGAATAATATTATGGACCCTGAAGGCCAAGCACCGAGTTTCCGTTTCAACATGTCCGCCCCTCCTTGCCGGCTGGTCCTCCAACTATTGAGCATCAAGAGGTCTACAATCGCCTTCGCAAGTTGAACACATCCAAGGCCAATCATCCAACTGACATTCCCGTACGGCTCCTGAAAGAGTTTGCCGATGAGATTTCAGACCCCCTGAGCAGAATTTTTGATAACTGTTTTCGTTTTGATAATTTTCCAAATTCCTGGAAAATTGCATCATTGTGCCCAGTCCCAAAATCTGTGGCTGTTACTGATTTCAGCCAACTTCACCCGATTTCAATTACGTCTACCGTAGCTCGCTTGTTTGAAGGCTTTTTGGCGGAATGGGATATGGCCGACATCAAGCATCTGATAGACCCACGTCAGTTTGGCAATATGGAAGGCAGCTCTGTCAACCACTACTTAGTCAATCTTCTCGATGTTATTTCCCGAGGTCTTGACAAGCCGGGCCACTATGCCAACATCTGTATCATCAACTTTAAAAAGGTTTTTGATTTGATTGACCGTGTGACAGCAGTGCGTAAGTTGATTCAACTGGACATCGACCCAGTTATTATCCCTACCATATGCAGCTTTTTTTTCCGAGTGCTCGCACACTCTGCGCTATAGTGGTGCCACATAATCATCATCCCAGATCCTGACGTGTGGTGTCCCTCAGTAGACAAAGCTTGGGCCCATTATGTTTCTGATAATGGTCAATGACGCAACGCTTCGTTGTGATAACACGTGGAAATATGTGAATGACCTTACGCTCACAGAAATAATTGTCCCCAAATCGCAAGAAGGTGCTCTGCAGACACACTTGGATGTCCTTTCTGCTTCGAGTCACGACAATTTTATACAGCGAAAGCCTCAGAAATGTAAACTTCTGCAAGTTAGCTTTCTGCATGCTGACCCACCTCCTCCAGTGATTTGTATTCATGACACGGCAATTGAAATCGTATCTTTGCTTTGTCTCCTTGGAGTTACTCTTCAATCGGATCTAAAATGGGACTCGAATGGTGTCCCCATCACAGACCTGATTCTGATATACACCATGTACATTCGACCTCAATTTGAGTTCGCTGCTCCTATCTGGAGCTCAAGCCTGACCGCGAAGCAGTCACAAAGCATTGAGCGGGTACGGCGAAGGGCCCTCTGTTTTATCACATTTCCTGAGACATCCCATTATGCTGATCTCCTCTGTGCCAAAAACCTCGATCCCCTCATTAACAGAAAGAAGAATCACATTTTAACTCTCTTTGGCAAGTCCCTTATTGTGTCGAGTCGTCATCGAAACATACTCCCATCCAACCTCCAAAATATCACTGGTCTTGATCTCAGAAACTCACATCTACACATTCCATAAACCCCAGCTAAAAGACATAAACAATCAACTGTCCCGTCCCTTGTACAGCTGTTAAATCTATAGCAAATTATATATTCGCTATGCTCCCATTGTTCATTGTTATTGTGCTCACTTGCTACCAACCTTTGTTTGAGATTTCCAAATTATTGTAGTACTCATTGCCTGTTCAGAAGCCTTGTTTTGGGGGAATTTTTGTTCTTCCATTGTTGTTGTCCCAATTATGGTTCTGTTAGCAAGTATACTATATTACTTCTTTGAATATTGTATTGATTTAGAAATAACAATCTCAATCAAGTGTTTTTTTATATATATATATAACTTATCAAGTGGATTTTATATTAATAGCAAATCTTTGTAATTTTTATTTTTTTTGCTTTTTACATTGTAAACTTGACTTTCAAGTCTTTCAACTTTTGTCATGTCTTTGGTTCATTTGAAGAAAACTGAAATTGAAATTTATTCCTCCGACTGTGTGAAATACCCTGCAACCCATTCCGACAGAAAACAGACTTTTTGGAACAGACAGACAGCCGGCCACATTTTGCATCCAATCATCGTGTAACTTTAAAAAAAAAAATCTCCATGGTTAGGTGCTCCTATGTTTAAAGTTTCATGTCAAGCTGTTGCGAAAAAACGAATTTAAAAGCGAAAAAATGAGGGTCTCGGTCGATCTGGTCAAAGCAAAACCTTGCATTGCTTGCTGGGAGATAGGGTCATCCAGTCACTCCTTATGCAGTGGTCCACCATGTTACGTTCTCGGCTGTCAACAAGGAGGTAAAGAAAGAGAGAATCTATGAATTGGAAGAAGGTATGGGTTCAGAAAATCTCAATTAAATATTTCATTCCTGGTGGTAATGACCAAATATTTGGTGGTGAACACTGAGGGTGAAAGAAAAACATCCATGTTTCGAAGCCAAACAATATTTCCTCAAAACTTAGGAATCCAAATAGACCACTGAAAGATCAGTGGAGTTTCACTGGTGGTTGTCAGCAATTCGACTTTTAAATTTCTTTGAAAATTTCATTCCACAAGTCAGAATTTTATTATATATAAAAAAGATTTTAACAGGGGTACACCATGTTTTTGGAAACATATGTACGTTGAACCTGCTTTGAAACAGTGTAACTACAGAGACATAAAGGAAGTAAATAGACACCATGATTTTAAAAGAATTTATTTATTGAACATTTGAAGTATATTTGACCAATTTTAATACATACACTAGTATTTTGTAGACTTGCTATTTGCAAATTTATATGCTTTTACTCTTTCAGGAATAGAACTAACGGGTTCTGAAATTTTCTCTTGTGGGATTTCTGCCCAGGCTTCACGCAAACGGGTTGGCAATTCTGCCCGTGATGTTGGTTTCCTGGACTTGTTCCACGCAGCTCGATCCAATATGAATTGCGTAATCACCCGATTGACCGTAGAAAGCGGAATGCCAAGGTTCTGAGCTATCTGACGCTGGCTCAATCCACCTTCCGATTGGCCAACAATTCGTCCTCTTTGAAAATCGGAAAGTTTGTCTACTCCCTTGGTTCGAGGCAGAGTTAATTGTCATACAAGACCCAGGAACTCGTGTCTGCAAAGAAATAGTTCGAATATTAGTCCAAATCACTGAGTAAAACTGCGTTATACAGATGAAATGAAGAAATTGAAGGTGTCTATTTACTTCTGTCACGTCCCTGTAGAAGGGCACTCAGTGGAGCACATACTTCCACCAGGTTGAGCAGTTTACGTTTTGGATCTCACTGATAGGCCAGATCTGGATCCTGACCTGAACCAAAATCTAGTCGGCTTGTTCTTCTCACCTACCAAACTCATCCACCAAGTTTTGTCATCATTCGTCCATAACTTTTTGAGATACGAGTATATATTCATTTTTGGCCCCATCTCTCCATGGTGACAAATCAATTAAATCATCAAAATATTATCTCATCCAGATCTTCACCAAAATCGAATCAATTCCTCCTTGTCACACCTGTCCACCTGGTTCCGTTGGAATCCATCCACAACTTTTTGAAATATTGCGCTATCTACCGTTTTTGGGCCTATCTCTCAATGGTGAAGAATCACTTTAAAAACATTTGGGATCTGAATCTGGATCTTCACCAAAATTGAAACAGTTTAATCTTGTCACACACCCAACCTGTGTATGAAGCTTCGTCTGAATCCATCCATAACTTTTTAACATGTCCTACTCACAGGCAGACAGACAAAACGAGTGACGGATGAAAACATAAACTCTGTCCACCTTCGGTGATGGAGGTAAAAAGTGAGTTTTGAACTTTGTCGCCTTCAAGTATACATTCAGGAGGTTACTGATAATTAGGTAAAGGTAGTTGTGGTATGTTTCTTTATAAACACCTGGTGTACGTTGAGATTATTTCTCAGTTCTGTTCACCAGACCTGGAATGCTTGGTGATCAAATGTTGTCCCCACTATCTGCCTCTGGACTTCTCATCGGTTATCCTGACTGCTGTCTACATTACAACCACATGCAGTGCCACAACAGCACTTCATGAACTTTCAGATATTATGTTTTGCAATGAAAATTCCTACTTTGGTGCCATTTCGGTTGGTGCAGGAGTTTTCAACCATTGCAACCTCAAGAAGGTGCTTCTCAAGTTTTTACAATATGTCACATGTCCAACAAAAGGCAATAAGACTTTAGACCAGTGCTGCACAACAATCAAGGGTGCATATCATTCGGTACCTCGCCCTCACTACGGTAAATCCGATCATGGTTCAGTTTTCATGATACCAGCATATAAACAGGAACTCAAGTGCTCAAAGCCTGTTGTAAGGACCATGCAGCGCTGGTCAGAAGAATACATTGTTCAGCTCCAAGGGTATTTCCAGACAACAGACTGGAACCTATTTAATGACTCATTTGCTCATCTGAATGATTACGTGGACATTGTTATCCATTATGTAAAGTTTTTTTTTATGAAAACCTGTGTTCTAACTAAATCAGTTCAGAGCTATTCTGACCAAAAGCCATGGCTCAACAGGGATATTCTTGACAAACTATGGGTGAAGGCTAACGCATTCAAAGGAGGTGATGAATCTATGTACAAAAGATCGCGCTACAACTGTGAGAGTGCCACCAAGGCTGCCAAGCAGCAGTACAGAGACCAGAGTTGGTGTCAAAGCCACCCAATGCTCGCCTGTTTATACATTTATCGTTTTTAAAAGACGAGTCTAATAATTAATATTTTTTATAACTCTCCAACAATTTTTTTTTGGGGGGGGGTGGGGTTGGCAATCACTTAAAACATGTAGAAATGCAAAAAAAAATTCTTTTTCTCTAACAATTTTTTTTGTGGGGGGGGGTGGGGTTGGAAATCACTTAAAACATGTAGAAATGCAAAAAAACCCTAAGAGGTTTTTTTTTGGAGAGGGGTGGGGTTGGCAATCACTTAAAACATGTAGAAATGCAAAAAAAATATTTTCTCTAACAATTTTTTTGGGGGAGAGGTTAGAAATCACTTAAAACATGTAGAAATGCAAAAAAACCCTAACAATTTTTTTTTTTTGGGGGGGGGTTGAAATCACTTAAAGCATGTAGAAATGCAAAAAAAATCTTTTTCTCTAACAATTTGGGGGGTGGAAATCACTTAAAACATGTAGAAATGCAAAAAAACCCTAACCATTTTTTTTTTTTTGGGGGGGGGTGGGGTTGGCAATCACTTAAAACATGTAGAAATGCAAAAAAAAATTCTTTTTCTCTAACAATTTTTTTGGGGTGGGGGTTAGAAATCACTTAAAACATGTAGAAATGCAAAAAAACCCTAACAATTTTTTGTTTGGGGGGGGGGGTTGAAATCACTTAAAACATGTAGAAATGCAAAAAAACCCTAACAATTTTTTTTTTGGGGGGGGGGGGGTTGGAAATCACTTAAAGCATGTAGAAATGCAAAAAAAAATTTTTTCTCTAACAATTTTTTTTTGGGGGGGGGGACCAAGTCCAAAATCTAATGGCATAATCCTCAAAACAATCCTAACCCCCCCCACCAGGTTTCGTCGGAATCCGTCGAGGAGTTTTTCGGTAATACAAAAAATTTAACATTTTCACGCTCACGCTCACGCCGGGGTATCACTATAGCTCTCTGTTCTTCGAACGGGCGAGCTAACAAGCTGGACGATCAATTCAATGAGAAGGATTCACGCCGGCTATGGCAGGGGCTCCAGGTCGTCACCTCGTATAAGGGGAAATCCAAGGAAGTTGACAGCTCTGATGCCAAGTTGTCAGACACTCTAAATGACTTCTATGCCCGTTTCGCCAAGGTCAATACTGAATCATGCCTGGTGTTGGCTTAATGGTTATGGTCGTGGCCTTGGTATCCTCGGATCCTGAGTTCAAATCCCACTCAGCTGTTGAATTAACACTACTCGTTGTTAATTGGTGGTAGGTGGGGCTGACTCTGCCTGTCATCCTTCCGAGGTTGGCAAAATGAGTGCCAGCTTGCTGGTATCCTGTGTCGGAGTGGCGACCCGTCCAGTATTGTTCCCAATAGCCAAGGAGATTGCTTAGGCAGCACCAACACTCTGCACAGAGTATAGTCCCGAAGAATAGATGGATGAAATACTGAACAATTTTTTTTTTGGGGGGGGGGGTTAGAAATCACTTAAAACAAGTATAAATGCAAAAAAACCCTAACAATTTTTTTTGTTTGGGGGGGGGCGGGGTTCGCAAGCACTTAAAACATGTAGAAATGCAAAAAAAATTCTTTTTCTCTAACAATTTTTTGTGGGGGAGAGGTTGGAAATCACTTAAAACATGTAGAAATGCAAAAAACCCTAACAATTTTTTTTTTGGGGGGGGGGGGGGTGGAAATCACTTAAAGCATGTAGAAATGCAAAAAAATTTTTTTTCTCTAACAATTTTTTTTTGGGGGGGGGGGACCAAGTCCAAAATCTAATGGCATAATCCTCGAAACAATCCTAACCCCCCCACCAGGTTTCGTCGGAATCCGTCGAGGAGTTTTTCGGTAATACAAAAAATTTAACATTTTCACGCTCACGCTCACGCCGGGGTATCGCTATAGCTCTCTGTTCTTCGAACGGGCGAGCTAACAAGCTGGACGATCAATTCAATGAGAAGGATTCACGCCGGCTATGGCAGGGGCTCCAGGTCGTCACTTCGTATAAGGGGAAATCCAAGGAAGTTGACAGCTCTGATGCCAAGTTGCCAGACACTCTAAATGACTTCTATGCCCGTTTCGCCAAGGTCAATACTGAATCATGCCTGGTGTTGGCTTAATGGTTATGGTCGTGGCCTTGGTATCCTCGGATCCTGAGTTCAAATCCCACTCAGCTGTTGAATTAACACTACTCGTTGTTAATTGGTGGTAGGTGGGGCTGACTCTGCCTGTCATCCTTCCGAGGTTGGCAAAATGAGTGCCAGCTTGCTGGTATCCTGTGTCGGAGTGGCGACCCGTCCAGTATTGTTCCCAATAGCCAAGGAGACTGCTTAGGCAGCACCAACACTCTGCACAGAGTATAGTCCCGAAGAATAGATGGATGAAATACTGAACCACAACTAACTTATGAAATTGATTCAGAGGCTGCTGCTCTGGAAGTCTCCGAGTCGGACGTGAGTAAGACTTTCAATTGTGTGCGGGCTCGAAAAGCTGCTGGCCCTGATGGAATTCCATCTCATGCCCTTAGATACTGTGTGGATCAGCTAGCTGCAGTTTTCACTGACATTTTTAATCTGTCAATAAAACGGTGTATCATTCCATTGCGTTTTTAAAATGTCATTATACCAATACAGAAAAGGTCTCCGGCTACATGCCGAAACAATTACCGACCAATAGCACTAACATCAGTCGTAATGAAATGGTTCGAACGTTTGACATTGTCTCACATCATGTCTGTCATTCCTGAAACTCTAAACCCGTTTAAGTTTGCCCATCGGTCAAACCGTTCTGTTGATGGCGGTATCTCACTCACCCTCCACACCATTTTGCAACGTCTGGATAAGTGTAATATCTATGTGAGGATGCTTTTTGTTGACTACAATCCTGCCGTTAATACCATCCTTCCTTCTAAGTTAATTATTGGTGAAACTTCGAGATATCGGACTGTGTCATTTTATTTGTAATTGGATTTTAGACTTTTTCAGTGAAAGGCCACAGGTGGTGAAAATTGGCAGCCGCACGTCTTCATCGCTTGTCTTGAACACGGGGGGCTCTCCAAGGCTGTGTTTTAAGTTCTCTGTTGTAGTCACCTTTCACTTACGATTGTGTTGCTAGTCTAGAAAACAACTTCCTGGTAAAATTTGAGGATGACATGGCCTTTATAATTGGCCTGATCACGAATGATGATGAAATTGCATACAAAGATGAGGTTCAGAACCTGACAGAGCGGTGTTCAGCTCATAATCTCGAACTGAATGTTAGTTAGTAGAACTAAGGAAGTGATCATGGAATTTAAGAAGTCTTGTGTTACATATGCCCCTATCAGCATTGACGGTCCAGATGTTGAGACTGTGAGTTCTTTCAAATTTCTGGGCATCCATATTTCATCTGATATGTCCTGGAATATGAAAACTGGAAGTATCGCTAAAAAGGACCAGCAGCACCTGTACTTCCTTTAACGGTTAAAAAAAAATTGCTATGCATCGTTATGTTTAAGTGAACTTTTACAGAAGTGTTTTTTAAAGTATTTTAACGGGACTGATTACTGTTTGGTCAACAGCAGCATTACTGCCCATGACCTCAAGTTGTCGGAAAGAGTTGTTCGTGCTGTGCAGAGGATCATTGGTGTTGACCTACCCACACTCCAAGTTATCTACACCTCTAGATGTTTTGCCAAGCCTCAAATGTTGTCAAAGATTCTAGGCATGCCGCGTTTTACACGTTTGTACCACTACGTTCTGGCCATAGGTACCGCAGTATTAAAACATCCACCTACCGTTTCACGAATAATTTTTTATCTTCGTGTGGTTCGACTTTTAAACCATGAATCTTGATTTTTACTTGTTTGCTTTTCTCGATTGTCAAATTATGCTTTTATTTGAGAGTGCTCATCTTCAAAGAATTCCAATGTCATCACTGTGATATTCATGTGTGCTACATCTTCTATCTATCTATATATTACTAAAACTCTTATCTTTTATATGTGTATATATGTATATATGTATGTATATATGTATGTATGTATGTATGTATGTATGTATGTTCCCGAAATACAGCCAAAACAGTACACGATAGGGCAAAAATTTTAGGGCCACCTTACTCACCATTCTCCTGCGGTGTGCAGTATCAAGTTTCGTTCAAATCGGGCAACGAAAAAAATTATTTAAAAATCAATTCCCGATTCAGTCAAGTACTCTTCGGGAGAATTTGATCAACACAAACAACCTCAGCGGTTTAGTTCACTGGAGCTATCTTTTTTTTTCTTTTTTTCTTGAAATGATTTTTTTCATCAACCGCTGTCACAACGGGAACCCAACGGGTCGTCCAGTATGACAATAAAATTACCTGTTTCTGTACATTTTCCGATTTTCAAAATTAACCACTGGCCCTCTTCAATCCAAAGTGAAGTTTTCTGTTTTCATTTGTATCAATTATAAAAGTTCTCTTCAGACCTTGGAGAAGCCCAGAAAACACGATCTCACAACCCTTTGCTTTCAGCCGCTTCAGAAAGGCCATTGCATTCCGTGAAAATTGGTGTTTGTTGTTCTGTAAGTTGGCAAAGAATTATTGGCCAAATTTTCGTCTCAGAAAGACTCAACGTGACCTCAAATCAACACAATCCATGAGTTTCTTGGGCACCTTACAGAAGACTAAATCAAACAAGGATGGTTTCAGCTAGATGGTGCCACGAGTCACACTTCACGACACAGCATCAACGAACTTAGGCTACTCTTTGGTGACCGCCATGAACCCAGATCTTACGTCACCAGATTTCTATTTGTGGTGATATTTGAAGGATATAGTGTACGTTACAAATCCAAGCACCCTTGGTGAATTTAAAAAATAATAACCAGTGACACAATCAGCAACATTCCCCCGAGAAATGCTTCACTCTGTGTCAGAGAGCACGCTGCGTGTGAAGAATGAATTTGTACCTGCAACATGGTGGTGGACACTTTCAGCACTTCATCCAAGGTAATCAATTATGTGGCTCATGTCACGTGTTTCTGGAACATTAGGCTACATTTACGCAAAATATTAGGTTCCTAACTGATATAATTTTTAGTGTATGGGAATTATTTAAGGTTCTCAAATAAAATAATAAAAATTAAAAAAAAAACCCCTGGATTATCTGATCCTGGAGCTTTATCATCCGTTCCTTTTTTCCTCCATCACCGAAGGTGCACCGAGATTATGGTTTCACCCCTGGCTATCTGTGAGCAGGATATCTCAAAAGTTATGGACAGATTCCATTACTTAGTGGACAGGTTGGGTGTAGAACAAGATCGAATTGATTCGATTTGGTGAAGTTCCGAATCGGAGAAGTTTAACAATTTTTTTTTTAAGTGATTCTTTCACCATTGAGAGATCAGGCAAAATGAGAGATAGCACATGATATTTCAAAAAGTTTGGATGGATTCGGACGAAACTGGGTGCTCGAGTTGTGTAGGTGACAAGAACAAGTCCATTCGATTTTGGTTCACATCTGAATGCAGATCCGGCCTATCGGTGGAATACAAAACGTAAACCGTTCAGCCCAGCAGAGGTACGTGCTCTACAAAGTGCTGTTTGAGTTCCTGCTGTTTCTTCACGTCCTCTACTCCAGCTTGAATCCCTTCTCAAAGCCTTGTTCACCCCCCCCCCACCCCCTCCGAGAAATAAATTCTCTACTATTGGAAGTTCCCCTGTAAATCCAATTCTATGACATAAAATTAACCGGAATTCCTTCGATTCAAAGTCTTCTGTGGAATAAGTAAAATGTACGTGAATAAAAGAATAGAACGTAGATGTTCTGAATTCTGGTTACTGGCCCACCCCCATGCAATCTTGTCCCATTGTTGTGGATTTTTCACCCACCCCGTTGTGATCGTTGAAGGATTCTTAAACTGGTTGATTGTGGAATCCTATTTAACTTCAGGTAGAGTTTAACGTTTGTCCGATTTGGTTATAAAATCCTGCATAAAACCCATTGACACTGACAACCGATGTCCACACAAGTCCTTTCTTTGTGAAACAATTTATTTTCTAATTATCCACCATGCACTTCTCACCCTCGTACAATGAACTTAAGAATCCCCATTGATTGCAATATTATTTGGTTCTATTTCATTTATTTTTACTTTTAGTTAACAGTTAAACCAACCCGATTCAATTGACTTCCACATTACATCAGAGAGTTTTATTCTAACTTGGTACTTGGTCAGTTCCAAGGAGCACAAGCCACTGAGATTCTATACTTCCTCAGGTACTTGCACTGAAACAATTTTACATTTCAAAGCATTTTATACTTTCATGAGAGAGTGGTGGGGGCCATCAACCCAGACTGCAGACGTGTCCTTTAGACGAGAAGCCACTACGTACATGTCGAGGCAAATGTTCGCCGTTATCAGCCCAGGTCACACCGCTCCAGACCAAGACATTTATCAACATTATGGCAAAAGTCTCTTGGCCAGAAAGGACAGCCAATTCAACTTGTAGCATAAAACTTCCATTTCTAAAACTCCATTTGTTACAATTTAGAATACATTAATATAAATTTTTCCCCCACACGAGCATTTTTCCCCCACTCTTCAGGCTGGAGACACACAGACAACGAAAATAGTGGTCATTGCTGGCGTCCGCGAACCAATAGGGACTTTATATTGTTCACCCCATTTCCTTTACGAATTTTTAGACCAATTTAAAGAGTCGAGGGTACATCTAGCTCAGTTGGCAAAGTGTATCCAGTCCATCCGACCAGGGGATACACTGAAGGGTGTAACCGGGGATCCTAAATCGGTTGAGACATTTCAAGCAGGTTTCTTGAATGCAGATTATATCTCCTTTGTATGTGAGATCACTGATGTGTTTCATAAACTCCGGTCCATGAGCAGCTAAACTTTATACATATCATGGGAGAATTTTCATTCATCAGCAGGGGAATCCTGGGACTCTTTGGAATCTGATCCTCGGTGTTTTTGGCCTGATTGACTTAATATTTTATTAATCATCTTGGAATTTTTTCCCAAATTTTTTCCAATTCCAAAAACAGGAATTTTGTTTTTTCTTTCGTTAATTAAAATGATCTTGGGTTGGTGTCTTGTTCCCGCAGGCATGATGGGCTGAATGGCCTCCACCTGTGTTGGATTTCCTTGTTGTCCTTGTTGTCCTTGCTGAAGACAACCCCTCCCAGCCCAAATGTCTGACGGCTGCAGCGGAAATAACATCGATTTTCTCCGATCTGTTCCATGCGTGAGCTGTACAGTTTACTACTTCGGTGATAAAACCAATGAACCCCATTTTTGTAATATTACTATCCATGTCGGTTTATTGCACTCTCAGTTTGGCATTCTGTATCTCTCGTCTCAGTCTGAATTCCACCGATTTAGTTAATACGTTAACTGGGCCCTCGGTTTTGGACTTGTTCCTCACCACGTTTACTGAGGTCTTAATTTCCATAATTCTGGGGACCATCCGGATAGCTTCAGCATAAGAAAGTTTCCCCTTCACCGTCTTCCGAAAGCGTCTTCACCAGTTGGATCTGGGCAGCTCTTTGGAATTCATGGCATCCGCTGAAGTGGTCACCACCACAATTAGCACAAGACATTTTTCACGAGTGCAGCTTCCATATTCATGCTCTCTATTACATCTGCTGCAATGTTGTTTGCCTCTTCAGGCTGGAGCAGTAGGACCGAACTTTTGGCATTTGTAGCATCTTAAGGGGGGTGGAATGTATTCTTGTACAGTGAAGGCTTGATAGCCCAAGAAAACTTTTGGGGGAAGGACTGGGATATCAAAAGACAGAACCACTGAGGTGGTATTGACTTTGACTCCATCCCTGACCTTGGTGAGACGGCGGGCGTCAACAACTCCAACGTCCGCCAAGTGACTCGTGATGTCATCAATTTCAATGGAGGGGATCGATCCCATAAATGACTCCTCGGCTCTCCCTGAGATACCGAGGAATCTGACACGATACCTGGACCCCACCAAAATACGAGGCTCTCATCACCGTCTCGCATTGAGAGACTGATTTACACTCAACGAAAAGGTCTCCAGATCTGAGCTTTTTTTGCCTCTGGACTTGTCTCCGAATTGTTTTTTCATCAGTGTAGCCATTTCAATTGGGTTGTCGGGGCTTAAAGGTTTATAACCATCAGAGGCCGAAACTATGACCAATATTCTGGCATGGTGCTCTTTGGGTTAGAGAAGGCCTAAACCGCTTTGGGAGGTTCCGACCCATCGGTACTCTCCCGCCATGGTCTGCTCCTCTTCCTAGTTCGATTAACCGACCAAGATGAACCCTCGTCACCTTTGTCAGACATGTTGATCATCCTTAATCATCTCTTCCCGGTACCCAGGAAAACCGTCCTATAATGGCGTCCACCCGACCTCCCTCGGTCGACTTGACATGTATGTCATCTCCTCGACAACACGTCCTTCTGTTCTGAAAAAAAAAACACAAACATTTGTTTGAGTGGTCTTCAGGCAACTGGATTGCTCCCGAATATAAAAACTAGTAACCAAGGTTACGTGCATGAAGCAAAAACATATCTACTGTTTATAATTCAAAACCCCTACCTCACTGTGCAGGAGAACGTGGGGACAGAAACACTGTGAACGGTGGAACTTGTAATACTCCCCCCCACCTGGAGGTGGCGCTCCACGTCATACACATTGACATGGAGAATTTGCGTTCCCCCCTAACCCCTCAAGAACACCGGCAAAGATAAAAACACCCCTAATAAATTAATTGGGGTCGTGCTGATCCTTTGTAGCAGGTCTGGATATATTCAGCCCAGAACTGTAAGAGGAGTCAGGGCAACAAACAACCAAACAAACAAACAAACAAACAACCAAACAAACGAACAAACAAACACTGGTTCGTGAATTTTATTGTAAGGATAACTATAGTGGTTCCCACAACGCATTGCGTGTTTGAAATAAAATAGATGAAAGTTTTTGTGTTCTCTGTAAGTTTCCCAATAAATAAATATGAAATGGAAGTAAATATATATATTTTTCTAATAATACATATTGCGGATGAACATGATTGCATCTTGTGAAAGGCGCCATGATAAATGGTGTATGTCCTTAGTTTTTAATTGCAAGGCTGTCGTTTACCGTCTTACGAAAAGTGAAGCAATGTGATAAAAATAATTAAGTTATCCAAATTCTGGAAACGCTAATATATTATTTGTACAAATTTTATTCGAAAAGTAGATATTAAAAGTAAAATAAGTAAATTTAAATAGAAGCAATTGGTAATGATTAATTCTCAATCGCAGCAAGTGCCGCAGGTTCAGGCAGCAATGGCGGCTAGCTTCGGGCCTTCGCAAGTCGCTATCCGACGTCTTGACCAAAACGCCGTTACTGACCCCAAACCCAAACCCGAACCCGAAGCCGAAGCCGAGTTCGACTCCAGCGACGACGATGAAAGTTTTTTTCTCTTTGGCAAAAAGGTTCATTTTCTCTTCTCTTTTACCTCACCTCGGTTTCGTGGCCTAGCCCGCCCTTAATGTATAATTAAAGCTTCCTATCTTCCTCATTTGTATTCTTTTTTTATCGACTTCGGAGCAATCACTTCAGGAATTCTTTGTATATTTTGGAATGGAGATATGTTGTGGAATCCAACTTGAGGAATTTTTTGTTACCCTCGCCGAAGGAGAGGGGATTGCATTTGAGTCCGTTTGTTTGTCTGTATGTCCGCACCAACGTTACCAGTCGGAATTTCGGAAAATCCCGGAAATTGGTCATGAAAAATCCCGGAAAATCCCGGAAATTGGTCATGGAAAATCCCGGAAATTGGTCATGAAAAATCCCGGAAATTGGTCATGAAAAATCCCGGAAATTGGTCATGAAAAATCCCGGAAATTGGTCATGAAAAATCCCGGAAATTGGTCATGAAAAATCCCGGAAATTGGTCATGAAAAATCCCGGAAATTGGTCATGAAAAATCCCGGAAATTCGTCATGAAAAATCCCGGAAATTCGTCATGAAAAATCCCGGAAATTCGTCATGGAAAATACCGGAAATGCGTCATGGAAAATCCCGGAATGGCCTGATGGAAAAAATATATATATATATATATATATATATATATATATATATATATATATATATATATATATATATATATATATATATATATATATATATATATATATATATATATATATACACAGTACAAAAAACAACAAGATGCAAGTGTTAACTTGGTGATATAAAATTGCAAAAGATGGGTTATTATAAGAACGTAGCGACATATATCGATCACACAACCATCCGAAATCCAAACTCACAATCGAGAATGTTCGTGATTAGGGTCGGTGTTGGCATACCCCACATATAATACCAGAATTTAGTCGTAAACGTCATAGAACGTGACCGATTCTTCCTGATTCTGACGACCCATTCTGTTCTCGTACCTTTGCCAACACCGGCCCTCACGAACATCCTCGACGATGAGTTTGGACGGTTCCCAGGCCACACATCCTCCGTGGTCAGTTACAAGCTGGTATGCGAGGAGCCGCGCCTCCAGTGTAGAAGCATGTAACCGATTCGTGTTTCGTTTTTGTCATATTGACTTGAGAAAATGTGCGTTCGACGCATGCCGACTAATGTGGCAAAGACACGATCATGTACTTCATGAACTGTGAAATTATGTCGAATTTGTGGCCGCTGAGTCCGTCCTTCATTTTACTCGCTGAATCCCAGAATTTCTTTGGACTGTCCAGCAGTGCGGCAGGCAGGATCAACGTATCCTTTTGTAACGTCACAAAGTCCGAGTTCCCGCCATTGATCAAGTTCATCAAGATCTGGAACTAAATGAGGAAACTACTGCGTGGCCAGCACGCTAATAGAAGCGGCTCACTTCATGTCTCCATCACCCAAGGCATCTCGCGGATTTATTATTTTCAAGCGTCCGAGCATACCGTTTGGATTCATATCGAATCGATCTCTAATCTGCAAGCACAACTCCACCAAATACGCCTTGCAGTCTTCACGGAAACTTACTTCTTTTGCTTGAAGTGGTTCTTCATGGAGTTTGGCGGTGCACTTGCTGCCCAGAATTACGTCCATGAGTGGCTTGTGGATGGAAATATCACTGGGGTTGATAACACTTACATCGGTAGATTTTATTTTCGTTTCCACTACAAAGAAACCGAGGAGCCCCCTGTTCCCATCTCGGATCGCATCTGATATTCGATGAATATTCAGCGATTTTGACTGAAACTGAGTATTGAGTCTGTCAATCTTTGGCAAAATGTAGTGTAGGAACAGCGAAGCATATGCTCCGTTCCAGGCAAATTCATGATCTGATAGATGTGACCAGCTTTATCCTTCTCCGTGCGATCGTTGACATTTCGGTTTGGAAAAACAACTTCAGGCATGTCCATTGTTCTAGAATCTGGCCTACGATCTGGCCCCTCGAAAACCATCGGGTGTCACACAGTTCCAAAATTTTGTGCTTCACTCCTTCCCCAACCGGTCTTGTATAAGACCAAACTCGTGTTGGCGTTTAGCACTGCGGCTAAAATAGGCTCCTACATCTCGTAGTACGCCCTCCAACCAAGATGGCAACGGTTTGGCGGCGTGATTGGCGCACAGGGCCATGGAATGACAGATGCATCCTTGCACGAATATATTAGGCACATCCATTTTAATTAGGGCCTGAAAACCGTTGAATGACCCCATCATAGTAGCGCAGTTGTCTGCACCGAGTCCGATAACGTTGGCGAGTGGTATAGCCACATCATGTAATAGTTTTTTCGCAAACTTGTATAATCCCGCAACCGCAGCAGTGCTATCGTCTACCTCAATCACGCCAAGTGGCGAATCCTTCACTTTAGATTTCTCATCATCAAAATACCTCATCACGACTGCAAGGATTTGACTGACTTTTGTCGGTGGACTCGTCAAGAAGGATACTCAATTTGGTTTTCCGTAGTTTCTCAGCTAAAAATCGTCTCATGGAAAGCAATACCATCCTCCATGATGTACTGGGCTTTTGTTCTCTTCAGTTTGATATTTTTGCATGAATCGTCCTTTGGAAGCAATGATGAAATCAGAAGCAATGATGAAAGAATCCTCCAGAGGGCATCCCAATTCAATGGATTGAACGCGTTAGAGATAAACATAGGCTGCAAGCAGCCCCTTCCGAAACTCATCTGCGTTCGGTGAGGACTCGAAGAGCAAGGATATGGTCAATCATTGACCTCTTTGGTATAAAGCCTGACTGCTCTTGGCACTGGTGTTCAAGCAGATGGTGGCGAATCCTATCAAGAATTTTCCGAGCAAAGACCTTGCCCGGCATTGAGAGCAGCGTCACCCCTCGGTAGTTGTTTCAGTCTTGGCGATCACCATTCCCTTTCCAGAGGGGGACAACAAGGCCCCTCTTCCAGTCAGTTGGGATGATGCCTGTATTCCAGGCATAGCACAGAACTGCATGCAACAAAACGAGTGCAGCATTTCCTCCAGCCTTGAGAAGTTCAGTACGGATGCCACAGATCTCAGGAGCTTTACCCCCATTTCAACCGGTTCACCGCAGCCTGTGTTTCCACAAACGAAGGTGGACCACAGTTGATTGGAGGGTCAGCTTTTGGGATAGTAACACCCCTGACATCCAACTCAACAGCTGGTGGATCAGGCTGGTACAGCCGCTCTAAATAACTGGCCCAGCGGGCCTTCACTTCGGATTCCTCTGTCAAGAGCCCACCACCCTCTGCTCTAACTGCAGTACACTGACTTGCGGGCTTGGAGGAACGCAATGCGCGAATTCCCCTGTAAGCAGGACGAGAATCACTTTACCACAGGTGATGCTCTACCCCCTCACAGATTCCTCGCACATTGGCCTCCTTGTCCACCCTTGGTGTACAGTTTTACGCCTCAGTTCCCTGAACAGCTTAGCTCTGCCATTCAGCCTGGCCCTGCTACTCGAGACAAAATTCTTCTTCGACCCCGTTGAGTTCCAAGACATGTAATGGCAACGTCAAGGATGGTTGGATTGAAGCCACTGATAATCAGCTGTGTGTTTATCAGTGTCCTTCATGTCTTTGGTCAGAACACTTGACAAGGTATTAGCATTATCTTCAGGGGAAAGCTAGTAGTGATGCATGTGCGCAACATTTTGGACAGGTGGAGCCTTCTTGAACACGTCAGCTACAAGAGTTTGTTCCTCTGAGCAATCAATGTCGTTGGGTGATAATTCTGTAGCTTCAACATTCGGCATTCCTTTTGGCCCTTCTGCAAGTTGTGATGTCATGGAAATGTCAATATAAAGGAATCTAGTATTTCAAGAAACCATTTGTAAAAGAGAAAGCAACACCACTTCCTGAGCCCTTGATGTGTTGCCTAAAACTTTGAAGGAACAAAGGTGCCATCTGATTAATTCAAGTTTTTGAAGCCATGTCCACATTCTCATGGAATTGCCCAAATCCATTTTTAACAATTTTTTGATTTTTTTTTTTTTGGAACTGGGGTTTTTAGTCATCCAACTTTTGGGAATTTTTTTTTCTTCGTGTGGTTTTTAGCATTTGAAGTATACCTGCAGCTTAAGTTTAAGTTCTGTATTAGTTGAGAGTGAGGGATTGAAACAATATTTTTTGAGACACCATTCAGTCAAGACCATCTATTTCTTGCGTAAAGGCCCAGTCACACCTTGACGTTTTAGCCAGCTTATGCTGATTTTTGAAAAATTTGTCAAACACTGGCACACGTCGAATAAGTTCAGGGTAAGTTTTGGAAACATTGAGAGCACGCTGAAAAACACTGCCATATGTCGTAGTACGCTGGCTTTCATCGTTGTACTTTGCGGTTGTCCTCAAATTTTAGCATGCTTGAAATTTTACGACTTGTGCCAGCGTATGACTCACAAGTTCCGCTACGCTGGCCATAAGTTGTCGGCACGTTATGCGATCGTTGACACACGTTACTTGTAAGTTGATCATAAGTCGAAACGCGGCGAGGTAATGTTTAGCGTACCCGAAACATATTTCTAACCTATGAGTAACGTGTTGTAGGCACGTTGCGCGATCGTTGAGACACGTCCACACACGTTACTTGTAAGTTACTCATAAGTTGAAACACGTCGAGGTAATTGTTTGCGTCAGTGTTCCAGACTCCCTGGTTTTTATTTATTTATTTATTTTTTTTCTTTGGTATGATGGTGATGTTGACACTTCGATTTCTAGTGCGGTTATGATTTAAATCGTTGAGCGGCAGCCTATTAATTATATTGTATTATAACGCACTAGAAATCGGTGTCAACATCACCGTCATACCAAAGAAAAAAAACAAAAAACACCAGGGAGTCTGGAACACTGACGCTAACCATTACCTCGACGTGTTTCGACTTGTGAGTAACTTACAAGTAACTTTTGTCGACGTGTGCCAACGATCTCATATCGTGCGTACAACTTATTCCCATCGCATGCGGAACGTGTGAGGCATACGGCAAGTACGTCGTAAAATGTTTAACACGTTTAAAATTTCAAGACGTACTCCACTTACTCCGACGTATGATTGCGTACTTTAGCGTTCTATTTACGTAAACCAAACTTACCCATTCCGTATTCGACGTGCGCCAGCGTTTTAGATGCATTTTTCAGAGGTCGGCATACGCTGGCAAGATCGCCAAGGTGTAACTGTGATGTTGACACTTCCATTTCTCTGGCGGTTATGATTTTAATCATTGTGCGGCAGCCTTTTAATAGCCTATGCCACGTGATCGTCGGCGATACGTGCAGCGTGCTATGCATAAGTTGGACTATCGTTGGGCATTGGTTGTGAACGCCGACAACAGGCTAAGCATTCGTTGGTGCAAGTTATCTATAAGACATTGAAACGTTCTGTGTCCGTTACTAATATGTTATGCATACGACCAACTCGTTATGAATACGTCCGAATCTTTTAAAAAAAAACCATCAAAAGTTCAGCGTAAGCCAGCGTTTTACATGCATTTTGATACGTTGCCATTGCTGGCTAAAACGTCAAGGTGTGACCGGGCCTTAAGCCAGCGTTTTACATACATTTTGATACGTTGCCATTGCTGGCTAAAACGTCAAGGTGTGACTGGGCCTTAAGCGCAAATTAACTTTTGGTTTAACATTCCTCCCCAACTTCTGGATGCTTCATGTATACATGCATATAGTATGCCCCTTGCTCCTATCTAATCCCAAACATCTTCCTCATTCTTCCCACACTCTCATACATATTCTGTTCCCTCCCCTTTTTTGCTTTTCCCAATTTTAATTTTCCCAACACCTTCCCCCATTTCCACCTGCGTATGTAATAAAGATACGGCCAAGTATGTAAGAACACTTGACAATCTCCACTCTTTATTCCTCATCTTGTTTTCTATCTGGCATTGCAAATGTGAAGCGTTTAATTGATGTTGAAGTTCTGGAGTCTTCATCATGATTCTGTTGCATGCATGTGATAGGAGGAAGATCCAGCCATAAATCTTCGCAAACCTTTGGATTTACAGTCCTTTGTAGCTGGGGGTGAGAGTTCCATCTTGGAGTTGGAGGAGCTGTGCCAGCCGCTCATACCCAAAACAACATGTAAGTCCAGAGCGTTCTCCAACGTCAGACTTGTCGTGTATTGTGCATAGAGCTTCGTGATCTGCACAATCTCTGGTGGAAGGGTGGATGGTCTTTTCTCAAACTTAGACGTGTTTCACTGATGAATTATCCACACGCTTTTTGAAAAAACAATTGAGGGATATTGTAATCGGCTCCGTCATTCTGTCTGTCCATCCGGCTGTCATGCTATCTCCTAAACGGTTGTGCGGAAATTCACCAAACTTGCTGGATATGATCAACACATGGCATGAAGGTACAAGAGCAGTCATTTGTGGCCTCACACACTGGGGAAAGGTTAAAATGTCAAATACTGAAAAATGCAATTATGGGCACCTTTTTTTTTAAACATTTTAAAATGAAACTGTATATGCAATCAACATTGGGAGACTCATGAAAAATATAATGATTTTTTTTGGATTTCACCCCTGATTTATGCCCCAGAGGGTAGGGCTTAGGGTCATAGCTCAGGTCAAAATGGGGAAAAAGATTTAAATTCAAAATTCGATATTGGGTCAATCCTGGTGGAACCTTTTGCCATCTTTCAAATTTGCTTTAGGTAGGAAGCGTGGGAATTTGCGATGGTGTGCTATCGACTTCGCTCTCGTTTATTATTTTTTTTGAAGTCCTTGTCTTTCTTTAATTGATAACCCAATCTCCCATTTCTCTCATTGTATGTAATATGTATCTATGGTACTTATCCCAATGCTCGTACATAATTTTTAATCAACAGTCCACTTGTGCATAATTTTGGATATCAATCTACATACAGGTAGTGGACAAAAAACAAAAATGGAAATGCCTGGTTAAATGAGGGAGACAAAGCAACGGCTTACACACAGGTGTGGCCCTTGTATTGATGAAGCAAATAACATCCCAGCATGCTTTGGGTTGTGTATTAAAATGCTGCACAAACCTAGTTGCCTATAATTATGGCTCGTATAGTTGCAAGAGGAGACCCCAAATGCCCCACATCCACAGAGCACGTGTGGTCACCCATTCGTTTGATGAGTATGACGCTGATGTTATCCATATGTCATGGCCTTCTCATTCACCAGATCTTAACCCAGTCGAGCAATTATGCGATATTCTGGAATGATGCATGAGATGGTGTTTTCCACCTCCATCAAACATGTGGGTTGATTGGCTTTCTCGTGGAAGAATGATGCCGCACCCTTCCTGCAGAATTCCAGATGCTGGTGGACGCTCTGCCACGGCACGTACAGGCTGTACTGGCCACATGTGGTGGCCCAACGCCCTATTAAGTGACTTTACGTTGGTGTTTCCATTTTTTTTTTGTTCACTACCTGTATGTATGGAGTGTTGGCAAAATCTTGGCTTTCTTCCTCCTCCCCTCCCCTCCCCCCAACCCTTTTCACAGTCAACATAAATTCAGACATGCTGACCAATGAGTGGATTTCCACATTTTTGCCTCAAATTACTTGAGATACTCAAATCCCTCCTTGCCCCTCCACCCACTCTCTCATGTTGAGATTCTATCAGCCTGGGCTGTTTAGGATGAGTTTGGCCAAGGGAATTTCTTATTTTAATAAATATTTATCATTTCAGGCATGTAAGTGTAAATTTATTTATTTGTTTTCATTTTGTTTTTTTAATCATTCCTCACTGGCACTTCTCTACATGACCCTCCTTTTGACCTTTCCTTGTCAATTCACCATCATCACCTTTCTCCCTCTCTTCGAGCCATGTCCCTTTTCCCAAACTGATCTTTTCTCCTCAATTTACCCCTTGTTTTTTCCTTGCCAGGGAACATATGTCAATGCCCTTTTACCATAATTAAGTTGAGCAGAGTTTAACTGCAACCAAACTATTTCAGGATTTTGTGACCTCACCTGAAATCTGACACGTTTAACCATGGGGTGATTATTGATGACCGGTAATGCGCTTGGGTATTGGGGGCACCGATATTCTTCTTATTTTGAATGTAGCACATTGCTGCTGGTAGCATCATTTGCTGGTGACGCAACCGTGCTACTGATTCAGTGCCCCCTCGAGGTTGGAGCATGGGTTTGGAATTTGGTCAGGGTGCCAGCTCACCTTCTCTTCGCAAAAGGACACTGTGGGATTTTAACGTCAACCAACAAATACTGGCAGACTCGATGCCCAGTTTAGCGTCCACCCGAGTAACGGCACACACGTTGATGAATAATCCTTCTCTCGAAACACTGGGATGACAATTTATAGCTTGGCCGAGATTCGAACCCAGGATAGACATCCGAGAAGCACGTGTGCGTACCTCTAGATTCTAGACTCTGCAGCCACCAATATGTTTTCCCAATTCTGCGTAATGTTTGCAGCCAACCTTGCCACTGGGGATTGCTGCATGGAACAGATGCGATCCTTGTGCTTGGGAGTATTCAATGATGATGACCCGGATGAGGTGAATGTGGTGAGTGTTTGGAATTTGTGATGTAAATTGACAACGAAGAGGGCATTGTTTGACCCCAATTCCCCAATCTTGAGTTTGTCCTTATTGTGATGCACAGACACCATTTGACAAGCTGGCGCGGAGCATGTTTGACCTGTCGGGAGATGGTGGGGTGCTGAAGTGCATACTGCATCCAGGTATAGGAGATGTGATACCAAAGACTGCCGCTGTACGAGGTATGAATCGAGTTAATGTTCTCTTTGGTGTTTTTTTTGTTTTTGTATTCGTTCTAACACTTCCATCGTGCAAGATGGAATGTAAATCTATACTGTCCTTCTTGACCTGAAAACCTCTGCGTTGATATTTGGGCTTCTTTCTATGCCTGTTGCAGTGCATTACAACTTCTATCTGGAGTACAGTGATGAGCCATTTGACTCAAGCCGCCTGCGCAATGAAAGAGTGCGCCTTCGGCTTGGTAAAGGTCAGATGACTAACAAACTCCTGTCATCCTTTAAAAGTTTCAATGAGCTGCAGTGTTTTGACCCAATGACAGTAAAGAAAAGGCAATGACATATTGTGAGGATGTTATATGATCGAGAAAGGACTCGAATAAGTGACTATTGGCGATTTATTACCTCTGCCACCGAAGGTAGATGGAGGTTATGTTTTCACCTCACTGCTTGCCTGTCTATCTGTTTGTCTGGGAACAGGATATCTCACAAAGTTGTGGATGGATTCAGCCAAAATATGGTGGAGAGGTTGGATGTGTGACTAGGACAAATTAATTAAACTTTAGTGAATATCTAGATCCGTATCCAAGAAACTTACAAGTGATTCTTCACTATTGAGAGATAGGGCCAAAATGATATATAGCACGATATCTCAAAAAGTTGTGGATGGATTCAGATGAAACTTGGTGGAGAGGTTGGGTGTGTGGCAAGGATGAATTGATTCCATTTTGGTGAAGATCCAGATCCAGATCCGGATCCGAGAAACTTTCAACTGATTCTTCACCATTGAGATAGAGCCAAAAACCTTCGATAGCACGATATCCCAAAATTTTGTGGACGGATTTGTACGGAACTTTATGGAGAGGTTACGTGTGTGACAAGGGTGTATTGATTTGATTTTTGGTGAAGATCCAGAAATGAGAATTGTGTTTTTTTATTTTTATTTTAAACAGAAGCGATGCTTTACCATTGAGAGATGGGGCCAAAAATGATATGTAGCATGGTATTTCAAAAAGTTTGTGTATGAGTTTGGTAGGTTACAAGAACAAGCAGATGAAATATTGGTTAAGGTCCAGATGCAGATCTGGTTTATCACTGGGATACAAAACGTAAACTGTTCTGCCTAGTGGAGGCAGAACCGAGTGCTGTTCTCGTTGTATTACTGTATTTTCCAAGTTGGTAGCTGTCATTATTATTATTATTAGGATTATTATTATTTAATTTCATACAAATACAAAGGACGATACGATATTCTACGTTTATGTCTTCACCCATTGGCGGTTTCTGCTCTCTGTCTTTGATCTTTGCGGATTGCTCAGCTGTGTGCTTACCATCGAATGGGAAAGAAACCACAAAATCAATGTCTTGCTGCAACGAGCACGACCTGACTGTGATGATTGAAGCACACTGCACAATGAGGAACAAAGATGTGTTCTAACGGATCTCTCTACCATATTGCAATGCCACAGCAACCACTATGAGAGTATGGAAGCACTGGTTGAGACAGCTGAGGCAATTCAACACACCCGAGTTATTCAACATCTTAATGTACCATGGCCTAGGCAGAGTGTTGGTGCTGCCAAAGCAGTTACCAGGCTACGATCCTGGACAGGTCGCCACTCCGACTCAGGAAGTCAGTACAGGAATTTGGAATTTGTTCATGGTGCCACGATAGCTCAGCTACTCTTCATGAATGACACCGTGGGATATCTAAAGTCCACCAACTAATGCCAGCAGGCGGGTTCCCTGTTTGATGTCCATCTGAGGGCCGGCACACGTGTTGATGAATCGCCCTACCTGTGAAACACCAAGATGTTACCTTATAGCTGTGTCAATATTCGACCCCAGGCAAGACAGCTCGGAGGCGAGTGTGTGTACCTCCATGCCATCCTGCTATCCCCCTGTGTCATTGCTTGCATAATTTATTTTTAGGGAAGAGGGAACAGTGAGGAGCAGTGGAGAGGGGAGATTCCGGCAGATGTGACGTCCAGTTTAGCAACACGCACATTGATGAATTACCCTGCCTTTGAAACACTGGGGTGATAGTTTATAGCTGGTTCAGGATTCTAACCCAGGCAAGACAGATTAGAGTGAGAGTGCGTATGTCTTGGCTATCCTGCCATGATGTGAACGAAATATTTCATTTTTTAAATTTGTATTTATCTATGTCGAAGTGGTGGGTCGTGTTATGAAAGAAGATCATACAAAAACGCTAAACGTGGTGTAAAATATAATTGCACATTTTCAGCAAGCCAGCAACCGCCAAACCACAGAACAATGTGGGGCCAACGCATGCGAGTGGCCCCTGAACATTGTTCAAGTCGATCGATATACAGTATTCGGTGACTGTGCGAATGTTGTAGAGCACTCGCCAAGTGGCTTAAGCACTCCATCGAAACGGTTGATAAGGAACGGCTGGCTTGGCTAGTGATTCGCGATCACTGATCCATCATATTAAGCACACACCTCCCGGAGACGCCCAAAATTAAACAAATTAACAAACTATGTTTGAATTTTACACATGAACACCTTTTTCAGCAGTTGGAACTGCTGCCAAGTTCAGTTCTGGAGCTTAACTTTTGTAATTCGGTTCGGTTTAAGAGATTCTTGAAGTCCATGGCATGTGCCAAAATGAAATAAAGCCACGAACGCTGGCGTCTCCTGCTGTTTATAAGCATTGCAAAGTAGCCAATGATTCGTAGATCGGATGATCAGGCATTCGTTAACATGAGTGAGGAACGTGGAAAAATACTTTATTGTTAATAAATCGTTTCAAGTCAAGGTATGGTTGAGCAATGCCAAAAATAATGGCGAATTAAGACCCCAGCGAGGTAACCGAGGATTTATCTCGAGGGAGAGCGAGGTGGCCGAAGATGCGCCTGATGAAGGAAATCATTAAAAGAGGCCGTTAATCATCTTCAAAAGGAGTGTTTTAATTAACCCAAACACCCAATTTTCACTCATGCACTTCCTTGGAGTTCCCTTCGTATGCTTGGAAAGTTTCAGGTCACTAGGTTTCATAGTTTTGGAATTGTGGGACGCACGCACACATGCACGCACGCATGCACGCACGCATGCACGCACGCATGCACGCACGCACGCACACACGCACGCACACATGCACATACACATGCACGCACACACACATATACACATGCACGCACACACACATATACACACACAGTCATTTATTATTATAGACAAGCCAAGTTTAGCTTGGAATCTGTTCTCTGTTCAGTGTGACTTACAGGCCAACAAGATGTGGTCAGTTTAACCCAGTGGGGTTAGAAGTGGTTTTTGATATTTTTGCGAAAGAAAACATGGTGGATTTTAGTCGTTTATCATCAATTGCTCCAAAATTGTACGCAATTTTACTCTGATATTGGTTCGTGGAATTTGTCGAAAGTTGGGTGTCGCGCTTTATATGGTCTTCTCCATATTTTTCATTCCTTTTACTCCAAACCCCTTTATTCTCCCTTTCTTCTCCGTGCCTTTTTGTTTTTGATTGACTTTCCCCACCCTTCCAACCTCATGCCAGGCCACCCTCTGCTGACATAATTTTGCTTATCCCTTTTCCTCCCCAGTGCATCTTAACATTTTTATGTTCCTTGCTTTTCTTTCTATACTCTGTATACCCTTTTAAAGTTTTTATTTTTTTATTTTTATTTTTTTTTGTATTTTATTTTATTTTGCCTGAAAACATGAAAGCACATGGTGGAGTAAAAGTGCTTGAGCAGAGATTCTAAAGTGACTTGTTGGAATCTCCTGAAGCAGGTGAGATTCTTCCAGGTTTGGAGGTTGCACTCTGCAGCATGCGAGTGGACGAACTCTCTCAATTTCTCGTATATCCTGCATACGCGTACGGTGCCCTCGGCTGCTCGCCTCGTATCCCCAGCAATGCCACACTGCTCATGGAAGTGGAGCTCCTTGCGTTTTTCGATTACAGCCTTGTTGACGAGTTCTACTCCATGACAGCGGTACGTAGATCCAGATGGCTGCTCCTGGCTTTTGTAACTCTGCTCTGTCATGAAGCCTAATTGTTATTTGGTTGTTGAGCAAGAATGATTCTCAAAAATGTACAATTTATTTTGTGATAAATGTTTACTGTTATTTGTCTGAAATGTTTCACGAAAACAATTCGACAACAAATGAAATATTTTGCATTCAAGTTGATCATAACAAGGAGCTATACTCCAAGGAGGACTGATACTCAGTCCCCAGCTTTTTGGGTGCTATGAGGAATAGATCTGTGTAATATGAAAGCTAAATCTTGAACGGTTTTTGAAATATCATGTACACAAGCCAAGTTACCGAGATGGTTGCCATGGCAGCATAATTCAGCCAATCACCGCCATGATCTAATCAGGTTGAGATAATGTCATGAGGAATAGATATCTGCAATATGAAAGCCAAATGTTCAACAGTTTTTGAAATATAGCATACACAAAAGCACATGGACAGATGATCGGTCGGTCGGTCGGAGCTCTATTTTTTATGTCCCCCGTCTCTGACCTTGCTGGAGGGATGGGGGACAAAAAAAAAACCATGTTCCTTCGATGTCCATCCTTTTATGTTTTTGATGACTTTTAAAAGGGTTACATATCAGTTTATCATCATAATATGTATTTCTTATGAATACCAAGGGACCCTCATTAAATCCTCTTTGGATAATAGTTTTACCGTAAGCCTGCATTACTTGTAACACAATCTTCAATGGTTATTTCGTCAACCATTCGGTAGGGGGTGTTTGTCCTTCCATTGGATCACGTGTTCTTGTCATCCAAGGCCGACCATTCCCCTCTTTCCCATTATCCCATCATCTTAGACATGCAATGACAGATGAATAGTCGACCTTGGATGAATGGGAATCCTGACATAAATGCCTTTGTTATAATATGTCCTGGCAAACATTTTATCAGTTGATGAAATTACATTGTGACATTGGCAGCTGGAATGATATGGGAATTCTCAACCTTCTATTATCACACTGTGAACGTTAGAGTTGTGATTAACTGCTTATTAACACCAAAAGCAAGTGGAAAATGAATTATGGACAGGGGTCATGCTTTTTATTTTTTTTGGGTGGCCCGTATATTATTTGATGGCGAATCGGTTCATAAAAATCACGATACATGGTTAAATTACAATTTCTCATGACACTTGTCGATCAAATTTCAGCACTTTTCATTCCAGCAACATTACAACTCGTAATCACAGAACACTCCCGTCAGCTATTCAATCATCTACCGACTAACTTACAGCAAAATAATTTAGACAGCAGTTTCTTTCTATCGCATGAGCGTTTTGGAATAGATACTTCATTTTATGCACCATTTGTTTGTTCATTTTTGTTGTCATTTTTTTTCTGCTTTTGATATTCTGGGCTCTGCATCTCCAGTCTTCTCCTTTGCCATTATGTGCTGGTTACTTTCACTTTCCTGGTGCTTTTGTACACGATACTTGAAGTTGGTGCACCTGTTGTGAAACGCATTTTGCTTCCTTCCCACCTCCGATCCTCTCACATTCACCTCCCTACACACCATGCAGAACATCACGTAACAGTCTTCCTTGTAATCAAGCCACGTAAACATTCCGGTCGATACTTCCTCATCCTTTTCTCCGGTTTGTATTCCTGTTCAAACTGCTTCCTTTTTCTGCTTGTTTCTTTTTTGGATTCGATACCTTTTGTAAATAATGCCACATGATGGACACCTAAGTGCACATCTTCTCTGCGATGGAGTCTCAGCACCATGCGATCAAATGGGCCATTCTAGTCTCTCCTAAAATTAGACAGCCAAAAAGAAGTCGCACACTATATATACACTTATCTCTGGCACTATATCCATAGGCTCACATAACTGGTATACAGCTTCTCATACACGGTTAAAAAACCAGAGTTGGTGTCAAAGCCACCCAGTGCTCGCCTGTTTTTACATTTATCATTTTTAAAAGACTAGTCGAATATATATATATATATATATATTTTTTTTATAAAGCATGCAGTGAAGTCTGATCCAAATAATTTTAAAGCAATATATGTATTTGTATATTGTAATCAGTAAAAAATAGTGTGGTAGATAAAAACATTATAAAGGAAAACTTGCACCAAAAACTTTAACATTTTCACACTCACGCCGAGGGTATCGCTATAGCTCTCTGTTCTTCGAACAGGTGAGCTAAAAAAACGACTAAATTAGTACTTTAAAAATGCTAAGAAAGCTCAAAAGCATACTACCACAACAGAGGCTTTTAAAAATTATTTTTGTATACTTTGTCGAGGCTCGTGTGAGAACTAACACACAACACACACAAGGGGGGGGGGGCATGAGACAAGAGGGGAGGGAGTGGGAAGGACAAAACAGTGGGGAACAGACATTAGGATAGAAAGTTTTCTCAGCTTGTGTAGGTAAGATTCTTCTGTGATAATTCTGATGTACTGTAATTTCAAAATTTTATGTGTATAAAATGAAGTTTATAAATTATGACATAAGTTATATTACAACATAATGATAAGATTTAAAAAAAACGCTCTGAGGAGAACGTGTGAGCGAAGAGGATGGTTTCTCGGCTTGTGCAATGTGCCACTGCTTGTGCAGGTAAAATTCTTCTGTGATAATTCTGATAATTGAGACTGTAATTTCAAAATTTAAGTGGACAAAATTAGGTTTATAAATTATAACATTGTAATTTATAAGCTGGGCCTATATTATAACTTAATAGCATATGCAACCCATCGCTTTGTTGACGGGAATATTCAGGGTAGGGGGAGAAAGAGAGGGAGGAGGGGAGAGAGGAGAGAGAAGAGGGAAGGTGAGAGAGGAAGGAGGAGGAGGGGAGGGAGGTGAGGGAGAGGGGAGAGACAGATAGACAGACAGACGTAAGAGGGGAAGAGAGGGGAAGAACGAGGAAGTGGGGTAGGTGGGGAGAATGATGACTCACCAATTGTTGTTCTACACTGTGGGAGAGATGGATGCAAGGAAGGGGGTGTGAGATGGAGACTCTGTGTTTCTGTCTGTGGCAGAGACAAACACATGGAGGTGTGGGAGGAGAGTGTTGCATTTAATTAGGTGGGGGGAATGATGAGGGGGAGAGAGAAAGGTGAGGGGAGGTGGGTGGGGTTAGCAAAGAGAATATGTTATGACACACACACACACACACACACACACACACACACACACACACACACACACACACACACACACACACACACACACACACACACACACACACACACACACACACACACACACACACACACACACACACACACACACACACACACATACAGTTTCAGTACCCAGCAGTATTAGCCTAACAATGCAGAAATCAAGAAAATGACAATATACCAAGATTCCAAAAAGAAGTGAAAAAACCTTGGAAGTTGAAGAGATCCGAAATTCTACCAGTGATCATTGAAGCAACGGGAATGATGAAGGAGAACCTTACAGATATCTTTAAAAACATCCCTGGGAATATTACGACAAACAAACTACAGTTGGAAACTGTCAGGGACTCAGTAACGATCTTCAAAAGAGCCCTCGGAACAAAACTTTGAGACAAAACTTCACACCATGGTCCATGATTCGTGACCGCCCTTACCAAAATGGAGGTGAATACTTTGAGACCTGGGAGGATTCAATTCCACTTCTGAAACCCGCGTATGGAGATAATGAATAAAACACACACACACACACACACACACACACACACACACACACACA
>NC_140964.1:66581231-66593731 GCF_056783735.1 Eptatretus burgeri
CACACACACACAACATTAGGAACACCTTCCTAATATTGAGTTGCACTCCCTTTTTCCCTCAGAACAGCCTCAATTTGTCGGGGCATGGACTCCACAAGGTGTCAAAAGTGTTCCACAGGGATGTTTGTCCGTGTTGACTCCAATGCTTCCCAAAGTTGTCAAGTTGGCTGGTAGTGGATCCTGACTCCGATTAGCTCATTCCATCATCTCACAGATGCTCAATTGGATTGAGATTTGGTGACTGGTAATAATGTTGTATTGGACTGTCAGTTGACTAATTGTAGTCTGTCTGTTGCTCTGCACAATTCTTGTCAGCCTCCATTGGCCTCTTTCATCAATGAGCCGTTTTTGACCACTGGCCTGCCATTGGCTGGATGTCCTTTTGCTGGTGGACCATTCGTGATACACACAGGATACTGTTTAGCGTGACAAACCCAGCAGTGTTGCAGTTGTTCACACACTCAAACCGGTGCGCCTAGCACATACTGTTCAAAGGCACTTAAATATTTTGTCTTGCCTATTCACCCTCTGAATGACATATGCACACACACACACACACACACACACACACACACACACACACACACACACACACACACACACACACACACACACACACACACACACACACACACACACTTCAATTAAAAAAATTAAGTCTTTTGTCTCAATTTGTACATGCACTCTCCCTTTTTGTGGTAAAGTGGCCGATTGAATATATTATGGATCACCATCAAAGGGTGGTATTTTAGATTATATTTGCAAATAAAACTGCTTGTGGTTGGGAATGTACATAATCAAAACTGAAAACACCACCAACAACCGAGTGGGCAAGTCTCAGGTCCAACATTTTTTTACCATTGAACATTCTCGCATGGGACTGCAAAGTTTGGTGAGAGAGGAAATTGGAAACTGAAAGAGACGAAGACAAGACTAGTGCCGGCAATAGCTTGCCTACTCTTCGGGAAGGACAGCGTGGGATCTTTAACGTCCACCAACTAATGGTGGCAGTCGGGATGCTCAGTTTAACGTCCATCCTAGGGACAGCACACACATTGATGCCTCGCCCTGCCTGTGATGACTGTTTGTAGCTGGGCTGATATTTCAACTCAGGAGAGATGGCTCAGAGGCGAGTGTGCACACCTCTAAACCATCCTGCCAGCCCAGTGATGAACTATGACTATTTCTCACCTGCTTCCAGGGTTTCCTTGATTTCCTCATCTATTCTTTTCCATATGAAATGCATGTGGAATTATTAAATAAAATACAAGCAAAAGCAACATCACTTGTTTCAGCAATGCTATGCCATCAAAATTGTCTACGGTTTTTAAAGCCTTGGTCAATATCCGACACTAATGGATGGATGAAGTGGAGCATAGTGTGAACCATCCCGTAAATCGTGTTTTATCCCCCTCAAAAGTCTATGTTTTGCTTTTTTAATCATCTGGCAGCATGTGGTGCATGAGAAGAATTTCATTTCATTTCATCATTCAGATGCCCTTGTGGTATTTAATTTCCGATCCCTGCAAAATTGTTGTGCCCGTAAATCTGCCTGAAGTGTGCAGGTTGGGAATAATATTAAATCTTAATTTAACAAAAAAAATTAAAAATAAAAACCTTCATGCACAAGCCTTGCGGAGGAAACTTCCATACGTTTATCCTGACTATAATTTACATCCTGGTGTTAGTGTGTTTCTTGCGCTTCTACAGTTGTGGGCCAATTACATCCGGACTTGCTCCAGAAGATCAGCATGAACCCAACTAATGTATAGGGGTGTTTTTATCTTTGCCGGTGGTCTTGTGGAGTTGAGGGGGAGGGGTGTGGAGGGAAGGAAATTTTCTTTGTAAATGTGTATCGTGTACAGCCCCCTCCAGGTTGTGGAGGGTATTACAGGTTCTGCTAGTACAATCAAAAACGACATCTATCTATATATAGATATTTGCTGGTAAAAAATTTTTTTATTATTATTATTTTTTTACCAGCAAATACAACCCGTCGCTTCGCAGACGGGAATATTAAGGGTGGGAGAAAGAGGGAGGCAGGGAGGAGGGAGAATGGGGTGGAGAGAGGGAGAGGGAAGGGGGAGGGGAGGAGAGGGGTAGGGATTCTGGCAGATATGATGTCCAGCGGCACACACATTGATGAATCACCCTGCCTGTGAAACGCTGGGATGACAACTTGTAGCTGGGTCGGGATTCAAACCCAGGTGAGGCAGCTTTGAGTGAGCGTGTGTACCTCTCGACTATCCTGCCGTGATGTTAAAACGTTTCATATTTTTTATTTGGATTTATCTCTCATGAAGTGACTGCAGAACACCGTAAGGTCATTGCAGGTGAGTGACCACTGAACATTGTTCAAGTTGATTGTTATACAATATTCAGTGAGAGGACGAATATTATGATAGAGCGCTCACCAAGTGGCTTAAGCACTCCAACAAAACGGTTGATGAGGAACGGCTCACTTGGCAAGCAATTGGCAATCACCGAACCGTCATATTAAACACACACATCCCGGAGACGCCCAAAGTATTAGATATCTCCAAATTGGACAGATGAACACTTTTTTTTTCAGCAGTCGGAACTGCTGCTATGTTCAGTTGTGGAGGTTAAATTTTGTAATCCAGCTTAGTTTAAGCGATTCTCGAGGTTATGGCGTGTGTAAATGAAATAAAGCCACAAATGCTGGCGTCTCTGGGCGTTTATGAGCATTGCAATATCCGTATGTCGTGATTTGTAGGTATGATGATCAGGCATTTGATAATATGAGTTAGGAAAGTGAAAAAAAAAAAAAAACTATCACCAATAAATCATTGCGGACTGTTCCAAGTCAAGGCAAGGTTGAGCAGGTAAAATAAAATGGCGGCTTCATACCCCAGCGAGGTAACTCAGGATGTGCCTTCAGACCCCATCGGGAGCGAGGTGGCTGAGGAAGCACCTGATAAAGGATATAATTAAATATCTTCAAAAGGGTTGTTTTAATGAACCCAAACACCCAATTTTCACTCGTGCACTTCCTTGGATCTCTCATAGTATGCATGCAAAGTTTCAGGCTGCGAGGTTTCTTGGTTTTAGAGTTATGGAGGAACACACACACACACACACACACACACACACACACACACACACACACACACACACACACACACACACACACACACACACACACACACACACACACACACACACACACACACTCATTAGTATAGATGTGTGTGTCATTGTAATGTCATCTAGTGTGAGTGTGCTCCTTTCGTTTAATATACTGTATACAGTGCCGATAGAAAGTCTGCACCCCCTTTCAAATTTTTCACCTTTTGTTGCCTTCTAGCCTGGAATTAAATTGCATTAACCCAGACTTTTTCCACCTTTTTACAGCGCATGCGTTGTATACAATTGCACCGAGTTTGAAATGTCCCCGGCGTCGTCTACCCCGTCTCCGGTGGGTCCGGTGTCCCCCCGCCCCGCCCCCAAGTGCCTCAAGACAGCCAATGACGGCCGTCCGGTAGATGCAGTGCGTAACCTCGACGGAAATGGCGACAATTGACGGAAATACCCGAGTATTTCAATGGAAATTTGTGAAACTAATGTGTTATATATGTGAAAACCATTTAATTTATTGCTTGACGGAAAAAACGAAGAAACGCTCCTCCCTCGTGTACGAATGAACGAAAGACGTCACTTCCGCCCACCATCGCATTTCGTGCCGATCGCCGAATGCTGAAAGCTAAGTTCTTCTTATGCTATCATTCTTTTGCGGTCCCCTGCCACGCTGTATCGAATTTGTGAAACTAATGTGTTATATATGTGAAAACCATTTAATTTATTGCTTGACGGAAAAAAAAAACGAAGAAACGCGCTCCTCATGTACGAACGAACGAAAGACGTCACTTCCGCCCACCATCAAATTTCGCGCCGAATGCTGAAAGCTAAGTTCTTCTTATGCTATCATTCTTTTGCGGTCCCCTGCCACGCTATATCGAACAATTTCATTCCTTCTGTTATATATATATAAAGGTGCTTATCACAATAACAACAAGATTTTTTACATTTCAAATATTAAGTACGCTTTTTAATTGTTTTTCAACTGAAAAAGCATAAATTGCATCTTTTAACATTAGTGTACTCATTTGCTTCACCACACGCGCTGTATTGAAGGATTTCACTTGTTTTACATATTGTAACCCATAACTTCCAAGTGAAAAATATTCCACTAATTTCAAAAAATTTATGAAAAATACAAAACTAGAATATCTTGGTTGGGATAAGTGTCCACCCCTCAAGTTAATACTTGATGGAAACACCTTTGACAGCAATTACAGCTCTGAGTCTGATGGGATAGGTCTATACCAACTTTGCACACCTTGATTAGGCAATATTTGCCCATTCTTCTGTACAGTACTGTTCAAGCTCAGTCAAGTTGTGTGGGGAGCATTGATGGACAGCAATCTTCAAGTCATGTCACAGATTTTCGATTGGTTTTAGGTCAGGGCTCTGACTGGGCCACTCAAGGACATTTTCATTTTTATTGTTCTTTCGCCACTCCAGTATAGCTTTGCCTGTGTGCTTCGGGTCATTGTCGTGCGAAAGGTGCTTCTGTCCCAATTTCAGCTTTCTTGCAGAGGGCAGCAGGTTTTCCTCCAAGATTTTTCTGTATTTTGCTCCATCCATTTTCCCTTCCAGCCTGATAAGTGCCCCGGTCACTGCTGGTGAGAAACATTCCCATAACATGATGCTGTCAGTACCATGCTTCATAGGAGGGATGGTGTTCTTTGGGTGATGTGCTATGTTTGGTTTGTGCCAAACGTAATGTTTTGCATTTAGGCCAAAAAATTCCATCTTTGTTTCGTCAGAGCACAAAACCTTTTGCCCCATGGCTTCAGAATCTCCGGAGTGGTTTTTTGGCATACCTCAAATGGGACTCAAGTTGGTCTTTTTTGAGTAATGCCTTCCTTCTTGCCACCCTACTGTACAGGCCAGACTTGTGGAGTGCTTGGGATATTGTTGTCACATGCACACAGTGATCAGTCTTTCCCATAAACGCATGTAGCTCTTTCAAAGTTACCATTGGCCTCTTTGTGACCTCTCTGATCAGTCTCCTTGCTTGGTCATCCTGTTTGGCGGGACGGTCTGATCTAGGCAAAGTCTTGGTTCCACAATACGCCTTTCACTTCTTAATTATTGTCTTGACTGTGCTCCAAGGGATTTTTTCAAGGCCTTTGAACTATTTTTATACTTGACTCCTCCCATGTTATTCCAGCCGAAGAAGCTGTATAAAGCAATCATGAAAGGCTACCCAAGGGAACCCTTTGCTGTTTCAAACCATTCCCAGAGTTCCTCCACAGCTGGCTCGACATTCACAAATAGTACATACATGAGAATCCCAATGCAACACATCCCATCAGCTGCTGGACCTTTGGCTAGAAGAGATGGGAGAGTCGATTTATTTTATAATCCTAGCCACCTGGGTTTAATTGATTAGGTGAGAGCAAATTGGTTATTCCCTCCATTCACAGGTGAAAGATGTGGGTGGGTCTGTTTTTCATTTATATGTTGACTGCTTTTGACGTCTACACGTGATACATGCTTGGGAGCATCAGTGGTGCATGTTTCTGTCTGCGCTGTCACTGATTATTCGCAAACAAGCGATGAAACCGGTCCGGCAGCTGAGGGTGTGTGTAGCATAGGCATTATGTGTGTACTATTTGTGAATGTCTTTACAGCTATGGAGGAACTCTGAATGGTTTGAAACAGTAAAGGGCTTACCTTGGGTGGCCTTTCATGGTTGCTTTATGCAGCTTCTGCTGGAAGAGCATGGGAGGAGTATATATATAGTGCTATGTTTGTGGGGTAGATTGAAGAATTTCAGAGGAAAGATAGGATTCTATAGAGTTGCTTGGTCCGTGGATGTGTAGGAGTCATCTCGATGTAAACCAAGTAGGGAAACTGTGAGCTTCAGTGTTACTTGTCACCACATGGGGAGGGAGGGGGGGGCGGTGGTGGGGTGTTAATTAGATGTGGATTAAGGATAATTTTCCCCAGTATGCAATTGCCCCCTGTAACCTTTCCTACGTTTTTGTATTTACAAGCCAGCCATGAAAGAAGTGCATTTTTATACCAACAACATCCATAACTACAACTGAGCTGCATGACCAAGCAGTCAAGAGGCCCCGCCTCCAAGGGTGACGGCGGGTGAAAGCCATGCCCCGGAGTGGATGATGGATAGGCGTGACATCGAAGGGAGATGATAAGCGAACGCACGAGTGGAGTTCGGTGTGAGGGAGGCGATTGGAGAGAACTGCACGCGTTTGAAAAGAGAACGGGGAGGCCCATCGTTGCAGGAGGAGAGAGACACTGTTTGAGACGAAGGCTCGAAACGGGACAGAAGTGAGAGAGTCAGGATTGGCGGTCGAAAGAGCAGGGCATTACGGCTGGATTTCCTTTGACGCATGAAGAAGACCGCACGATTATTGTGTTCATGCTCGGGCGAGTTTGCCTGTGTGTGGGACCAGTGCCAAAGCCTCGTGTCGCATCATCCGGGGAAAGAGACGGTGCCATTCTGCAAAGCAGAAGATCGACATCGGTGAGGACGATTGACGAAGAGGCTGGAGGTTGAGAGCGGCTCGGTGCCATTTTGGTGCGTGCCCTTGACGAAGTGGTTTGGTGACCTACAAGTTGCTGAGAATCTCCTGGACCTGAAGCTTAGCACCGAAATAAAGGAGGGATTTTTCTTTGTTTTATTCTGTCCCCTTGTTTGTATTTGAGTCAGTGTGGAGATGCCTCAATTAGATTTTGGTTACCTCACGTCTTGATTCATTTTCATGATAATTGTTGATTTTTGTGGTTATTAAATCATTATTTATTTAAGTTGCTGGTGTCCGTGTATCGATTGTGGGTTCGAGAGCAAAACCCCTGTGCTGTGCTACCATCCTTGTGAAGCGTCGAGCTGTTTCTTTCCCACGCACACCATAATCTCTGAGAATTTCGGCTGTGTAGCAAGCCTCCAAGGGAGAACTGTTTGGCCATCTGTCCAGGAAGGGGCTAACCCACTGGACATGACAACATGAATGAATCAGTTGAAAATTGACGATTTATGTGACTTTGACATATTGATCTCAAAAACAATGGGCTTCCAGCTTGTCACCACCTCTACCAGGTGGTGAAGTTTTGTGAAGATTGGAGTAAAAATGTTACCTGTAGGTGATTGACATGCAAACAGACAAGCACATGGAATAACAGATCAAACCAACCAATATGCAGTAATTGTGAATCTTCTTCGCAAGTTACTAGTTGCGTCACCCAATGAAGATCAGGTTATTTAGACTTGAATAAAGCATCAAGAAGATTGATGTTCATTAAGATTTAGCCGTGAATAAACAAATCCGTACATATCTGAACATTGTGGAAAAGGAGGGAAACGCACCACAGCAAGGTCGAGAGACACGAGGAGGAACAATGGGTGAGGGAAAGAAACTCCCAGAAAAAAAACAAATGTCTGAGCTCGTCGGTGGACGTTTCACACCTGTAGGGAAAATAAATTCGGAAATGCAATACTGCAATAACAGGAGAAATGGCCTCATTTCCTTGTTCAAGGTCATTCAGGATCATGCAACGAGGAAGGTAATGACAACATTTATATATGCTATTAAGATTATACCAATTCAGTTTGGCATTTGTTCTGGTTAGTCATTGCTGGATATGCTTGTTCTACTTTACAATGGAAGGAGGCCCTTGACCTCAAACCAAAGATCACTGAAATCTCTTCTGACATATCACATATCATGCCAGTGGCATCTGGGTTTTCTTGCAAAGTTTTCTGCTAACAGCATGCAGAACCCCCCCCCCCCCCCCCATTGGATTCGCTGCATTTTGAGTCAGAAGGAATGAGAAATTTTAATTTTGTTGTCCTTTTTCACCCACACTACAAAACACCTTTTGGGAAAATGCTCACAATGCTGTCCATATTTATATTACATTGACAACCTATCCTTTCAAAGGATTACGCGATACTGCTGCATTGCCTAAAAGTTAGCCGCAATGTACCTATAGTGACAGTGTACACGTGGCATCAACTTCTAGTATGCACTTTGGAAATAGCATCTCCTGATCTCTCTTGTGAGACGGTGATTCCTGGAGTTTGTATCCTGGGACCAATTCTGTTATTGGTCTATATGAATGATGCCTTTGTATCACTGAAGAACGCCTTTACCATTTTGCTGGTTATTTCACTTGATGCCACCCCTGAGACAGATGGGCAATACTTGCATGCATTTCAACTGATGCAACGAAGATCAGAAGGGGATCTGACACATCGAGCATAATATTTAGTCCAAGTGAGTCTTTAATTCATGGTCTGTCACTTTGTTAAAATCACTTCTAATATTCTCCTTATCCATGAACAATCTAGAGAAGAGATGCAAGTTGTTATGCTCTTTGGTGAAACTCTTAGACATTACCACTCTTTATAACAGACTTTTCAAGCTGGATGACACATGAGTGTTATGCCAGGCCAAGTTGTTCCTCCATAGCAAACTAAAGTTCTACGTGGTACAATCCACATCGATCTAAAGTTTATCTGTCTCCAGGATATTGATGCAGCATTCCATGACAATGTCATGCCTCTCTGCCATCTTTCAATACATGCCAGCTTTGTTTGTCTGTTCCCTTACCACCCTGTTATCACTCCATAAACCTTCCACTCTCTTTGTAGCTCTTCTGTGAGCTTCAGCATCTGTGGTGCTGAAGTCCCCTGCACTCTCTGACAGAATGGGGACACCGGGACATGTCTTGAATGTTTCTAAATTTAGTCTATCGCCACTTTTGCAGGAGTATGGAAATTTTCGACCAAGCAGCCATGCAAATTAAACCCACATCAGTGAGGGCAATGCAACAGATGCCGCACGTAATCTCGTGTCCAGCAACGGAAAAACAAAATTGCAGAAAACAAAGCTTGTGTAAGGAAGTTGAACTTGAAGTCTTTCATTGCGTCATCTTTTTCAAAACCCCAAATGATTATCGAATTTCAAAGATGGGAATAACATAAAACCTGCAAGAGATGAAATGAGTACTGCACTTGTCATGTTCATTTAGTTGCCCTGTCATTCCTGTTAACCACCAAAATCCAACTTTCTTTTTTTTCTTCTTCTAAATGTTTGTGGAAGCGGTAGAATAATATTGCTGAACTCTTCTCAAATCACTTTGCACACCATGGGGCATAACAACTCTTACCCATTGCAAGAATGCTGTTAAATTCACTGATGACTGTTGCCCACTCAAGCTTGACCTCGATTTTTGACACTCAAATTAGGTGGTGAAAGAAGTCACGTGATCAGTGGCATGATGTGCATACCTTCTATTGGTGTTGTTCCCGGAATAGCTTGAGAAATAGGTGAAGTTTTGTTGTGATGTATGATTTCTGAAGGATTGGGCCAAATTCGCTGTTATGTATGGTTTATTCTTTTCTTTTCCTTTTTTTTTTTGCTTTTTGTAAAGATCAAGATCCATTGAAGAGCAAGGTGATGGAGGGTATGGGCTGAGAGTGGGTCAGCAGGGAAACAGCAATAAGCAAGAGATCAAATGCACAGGAAAAGGGGATAGAAGGAGGGGAGGAAATGCTGCAACCTGTGAGTAGGTAGGGTTAATGGGGTAAAATAAAGATTGTGGGTTAGGACAGCCAACATGAGATGGCAATGTACTGCTGACTTGAAGCCCTGGAGGGAAGAATGGGAAAGAATAGTCTCAAACAGTGGTTCCACATATTGGAAAAGTATTGAGGGATGTAGTCAGCCTATATTTTGACAGTTTCACAAGGTTTAGGTTCCTGAAAGGGAAGCTGGACCGGAGACAAGGCGGTTTAAAAAAACAAGGCAGAGAGGCCACCAACCTTTCTGTGTTATAAGAGCAACAGATCTTGTGCTTCGGCCTCATCATGGGAGATTCTATTAATGTTGAGAGTGTTCGATCGAACGACTTTCTAAATAGCATGTGTACGTGGAGGCAATGACCTGACAACTTGCACTGTTTGGGTGTGCTCGATGAATATCCCATCAGTGAATGTCCAAAAAATCAGATTTTTAATTGATTCATCAACAGATGCTCACAACCTTTTTAAGAAGAACAAGTCTGGAGACGGCTGGTTCACGAGCAATGTACACGGTTCGCCTTTTTTATTTTTTGACCTTCGAGGGGACACCACGGGCAAACTGGCGGGAATCGGGAAAAACGTAAATGATGAAAGTTGTAGTGCTCGAAGAGCACTACTTGCATACCAACTTTCATTCAAAACAGTTGAAAACCCAAGGAGCTCGATTCCCAATTTATTGATTTTTTTTGACATTTTATAAGTTCGTGACCTTGTGACCTTGACCTTGGGACGAAAATGAAAAATCGAGCTCTGTGGGGCTATGCAGGTGCCATTGGGCTAACCAAATACCGAAACTCCTGCCAGATTCGACAAACCCCCTTGGAGAAGATGTAACTTGAAACTGGCTACCCCCTAAAAACACATGTTTTTTGGGCGTGGCTCCGCCCATAATGGGCACAGCACGCCCATTCTCTGGAAAACACAACTAGATCATGATGCAAACCTCGCACCCTAATTTTATCAAGATCGCATCAAAACCCACGGAGCTATGCTCGGGACAGACAGACAGACAAGCCGGTAGGCGGACATGGGTAGTCGGCCGTTGCTAGGCAACGGAGGGCTCCATAGCAACGGTTCTTTCTCACACATAACGAGGACATACCATGAACCTACCATACCAGTTTCATGGATATCTGCCTCGTAGTCTCTGAGATATAACGAACTTCGTTTTTTTATTGTTATCGACCAGGGTTCATTCAAAGTCTATCTTCTCCGACAGTTTTCATAGGATCCGGCTGGAATTTTTTGACAATATGGCTGAATGTACTGCCCACAGTCACTTGTGGCCCGATTTTTGATTTTAGAAAAAATAAATTTTTTTTATGATTTTTCAAAAAATTCAAAGTCCCGTTGCTAGGCAATGGTGGTGTCCATAGCAACGGTTCTCATTTGCACACAACTAGGTCATGGTATGAACCTACCAACCAAGTTTCATCGAAATCGCCATTGTATTAACTGACCACTGGACCGAACAGACATACATACAGACAGACAGACGAACAAACATATCGACGGAAATACTGATAATAAGGATAGAAAAAAAAATCTTTTTTTTTTTTCGACTAGATCAACTACCCAACAGACACACACCCATAACGAATATAGTGGTCACTTACTGACTTGTGAACCAATAACTGACTCGTGAACCAATCAGATAAGAAGATAACATTTCCTATGGCAATTAGCGAATGTACATTTAATGTGGTAACACCATTATGACCTGAAAAAAACAAACAAAGCTCAGTGTGGAAATACAGTCAACCCTCAAATATCGTGGGTTTCGATCAATCGTGGGCAACCTATTGTGGTCCAATTTCCTTATCAAGGGAATTCATTTCGACCAATCACATTTTTGAACTGAAATGAGTCATCATTTGTGTCCCGTGTGTGAATGATTACCTCCCATGATTAGCCTTGTGGTGTTTCTCATGCACTGCTTTAAATGAGCCCAAACGTAAAGCGATGGACAAAGTTAGTTGTGCAAAAAGGCAGAGAGAGGTGATGACTGGCAAAAAGATCGAGTTGTTATATCTGTTGGCTTGAGGTGAAATGCGGCAACTGTGGGCTGCAATTATGGGGTGAATGACAGAAGATTGAACTTTCGCCATTGTACCTTCCTCATTCCTAAACCTTCATTATCCTTCAAACCTCATTCTCAAACCTTCATTATCCTTCAAACCTCATTCCCTAACCTTCATTTTCCACTCCGTATTCAAACTAATTCCAAAATCATTATTTTCCCCCTCCCCCCCCCCCCCCCGGTTCACTTTAAGCGACCCGTTCCGTACTATCGGGATAACCGAGCGGTGTTATCGTCGGCCTCGACGGTTCGATTAATTATCGGGCGTTTTAGCCCACGACCAACCCTTTACGTGAAGTAAGATGGAGATTCAATAGAGGAAAAGACGAAGCGAAGCGGGAAAACAGTTCAACATAAAGCACATTTATTTCACAATGAACGGAAAGCACACATATACAATTACACCAAAAGCAAATGTAAAAGAAGAAGAAACACAATATTACACAAAAAGCAAATTTAAAAGAAGAAGACAATGCAGAGCTATCCGACTACCGAGCACACGGCAACACTTATACAATTTTACTTCACAGACGGCGCCGACAACACATATACCCAAAGCAAAAGAAAAGGACCACCCTCAAGGATGAGGGGGGAAGGTGGGCCTGGGGCCGAGACCGCGTCGGGCCTACCCGTCTGATGATGAGACGCAAAGTGGCGGTGGAGCCCCAACTCCGCGGGCCTCGCGGACAGTGTCTGGTAGGGGGTGGGAAAGGGGCCCCCTTGTCGCACTATCTCAGCGCGGGGGTGGGGGGGAACAGGAGGGGGTTGTTGATGCTCGGG
>NC_140964.1:66605257-66655257 GCF_056783735.1 Eptatretus burgeri
ATATATGTATATAATATTGTTTCGGGGTCGGGTGAGAACGGCCACAAGGTGGGGAAAACTAAGTCGATTCCCACCAGACTCCCCGGAATTGTAGGCTGTCGCTCACGGATAATTCCGTGACGCAGCGGGTAGCTTAACCGACCGTGGACGCCAATACCTCAACCGCTTGGCGTAGGGTCCTCCTGTCTAGAAACAAGTTACCTAATTAACCACGTGGTTTCGACTACCGGGAACCACGCCCTCTGTACGCCTTGCCCGAACCGGATCACGCTACCAACTACCGACTACCTTTCCGGATCGGATGCAGTCGAGCGGCACTGCCCAGGACGTACGGCCAAGAAGGAACGGATTATCGGGAATAAAGACCCGGCTAAACTCAGATTCGAACCATGCTGGACCAATGGAGGAAAAGACAACAACGAGCTGGGAACATTTCTGCAATTATTTATTTACAATAAAGCAATTATTTATTTACAATAAATAAATAAATAATTTACAATTATTTACTAACAAATGCATGTGGCACAGGAAAGAGGTTTATTGGGTATGTTACGCAGGGGAAGGTGAGAGAGGGTTGGTTCGACAATTATGCAAGCAACTTATAAAAGCAGACACAGTGCAGACTTGACTCGAGATTAATAAAGCAACAATCACAACAATAAAGATTTTACACAGGCTTATCGAATGGACAGGCACCAACACTCTCAGACACAGTCAGACAAAATAAACCCAATGAAAAGAAAAGGGGGACCTTTTTGCAGGAAGGAAGGGAGGCAGTTGAGGTCACAGTTTTTGGGACCTGAGCGTTTCGGGGAAGGGATGCTCTAAGGTGCAGCACCCGACAAAAGCTGTGCAGTTCGGTCCACAGCCGCACGTGTGGTAATTTTGTCTGGCGGAGTCCAAAGAGGCGAGGGATGAGCAGTCGGCAGGACCAGATTAGAGGCTTGGTTGAGGTCCTTCGCATCCACCAACTCAGACTTGTCCCTTTCAAAAACCAACCGTGACCTTTCAAATCCAACGACAACTTTCCCATTCAATTCAACCTTCCCTCACATCCAACTACACTCTGAGGATTGTCCCGTACTTTATAGATCACAGAGTTCGGGGTGGAGCCATGGCGAAGCCGACGTCATTGTCTGTCCCGATTGGACCGGGCCTTCATGTGGTCCACCTTTCTGGGCGGAGTTTCGGCCAGACACTGGTAAGGACCGCCCACAACACGGTGTCTGGGTTTGGGAAGGTGAATGGTGGCGCAGCGACTATAAAGAACCTCAGGATTCTGCCTCAAAACGAGTCTGTAGACAGCGGGTAGACGGTGGAAGCGCTTGTCCAGCCCAAAGTGCCCGTCGGGATTTGGGTTCAGGAGATGAGATGAGGGTAGCAAGTGAGATGAAGGTACCGTGGATCAACGAGAAGGGGAAAGATTATTTATAATTTTAACTAATAGCCCATCGCAATGCACCCCCATGTCTTGGCACTACACACAAGGAAGGGATCTATCTGCACGTATACGAATGGCATAACTAACTCGGGACAACTGAATGTTGTATGCACACGCTTCCGAGAACCGTAACAATATATATGATATACGATATATATATATATATATATATATATATATATATATATATATATATATCTATATATATATATATATATATATATATATATATATATATATATATATATATATATATATATATATATATATATCTATATATATATATATATATATATATTGTAGGCTGTCGCTCACGGATAATTCCGTGACGCAGCGGGTAGCTTAACCGACCGTGGACGCCAATACCTCAACCGCATGGCGTAGGGTCCTCCTGTCTAGAAACAAGTTACCTAATTAACCACGCGGTGTATATATATATATATATATATATATATATATATATATATATATATATATATATATATATATATATATATATATATATATATATATATATATATATATCCCATATATTATTTCTGTTAACGTCTGTGTGTAATTTGACGTATCTTCTCCGAAACTGCCAGATGAGTTGTCGCCACTTTCGGCATGCGGGTGCTCTGTGGTCTAATGTACCGCATGGGTTATGTGAGATCGTGCCAGAGGGACAGGTTTGGGAATTTTTGGCGATTTTCTAACTTTTGCATTCGTTTGCATGGCGACGTGTGACATCACCGCTGAGAGGCGAAATGACGTCATGACATCATCGGTCATTCGCTGACGTCATTACTTCTGTCGTCGACAGACGGTCACCGCTGAGAGGCGTAATGCCACTCCGAGAAAACAGCGTCTGCAATGTAAAACCCGCTTCTGCACATGCTGACTACCTCAGAAGGTGAATTTGACACAAAAACATCGAACAAGAAACGTATATAAAGAAATTCGATAAATCACATTGTGAACACTGGATATATTGACGTCCTAACGAACCCTCACTTTCGAAACTTCGTGCAGAGTGTGGGTTTGGCTAGTATGTACATATATATGTATGTACATGTTTGTTTGTATATATATATATATATATATATATATATATATGTATATGTATATGTATATGTATATGTATATGTATATGTATATGTATATGTATATATATATATATCTATATATACCCACACTCCAACACTCCGAACTCCCCAGCTCTCAACGGGGCGTCTCTCCACTCCCACCGCCAACTGCAAGCCACGAACTCCAGCGCAGCACGAGCTCAAGCAACCAGCTCTCCACTGCTCTCAACTGCCTCCGAGCTCCCCACACCAACTCAACTGCCCTGTCGGCGAGCGAACGCGGATTTTTATAGCCCCAAGGGGAGGGGCTGCTCTGGGCTTCACCACCCGAAATCAGCGTCCTCCCCCTTTTCACCTTTGAACCTTCACCCCGGCTGGATCCGCCCCTTTCACTTCCGATTGCCCAGCTTCTTCAGAGGGTCAGGCCTTTTTGATCCGTTTTGCAAGTCATGCTTGCACGCGGATGTGGTTGAAATCACCGGCTTCACGCGGACGTGGTTGAAATCACCGGCTTCACGCGGACGTGATGGAAATCGCCATCAAACGAGGACGTGGGTTGTCGTTGTTGTTATTATTGTTGTTATTGTTGTTGTTTTTAAAATAAAAGATAGAAAAGAATAACACTACCTCAAAGATGCACAACCCGGCACACGAACAAACCCGTTATACATTGGTGGGGAAATCTAACCTGGAACACACACTTATCAAAATAACTGATCTTCGGGGAACCTGAATGGTGTTCTGTGAATTTTCACAACTGTAACAGTATATATTTATATCTACACATGATCGTCAGCGATACGTGCAGCGCACTATGCATAAGTTAGACTATCGTTGGGCATAGGTTGTGAATGCTGACATCAGGCTAAGCATTCGTTCGTATAAGTTATCTATAAGAACGAAACGTTCTGTGTCCGTTACTAATATGTTATGCATACGACCAACTCGTTATGAATACGTCCCAATCTTTAAAAAAATAAAACATCAAAAGTTCAGCGTAAGCCAGCGTTTTACAAACATTTTGATACGTTGCCATTGCTGGCTAAAACGTCAAGGTGTGACTGGGCCTTTAGCAATGCTCACTTCCTTGCATCAGAAAGTGCCTCTTCCTTTACTGCCATCATTAAGTTTTCAAAAACACGCATCCAAGATGTAAAAGGAATCAGGGGTTCACCCAGACTTTGTCAGTTGGAATACAACCAGTGGTGATAGAGTAAGGTAAGCCATCCTCATCACCAATATGTTGTATCTCAATGGGCAGCAAGAGCAGGTAGTTCAGCTCAACACTTTAATGGCATCTCTTCTCCAACCCTTCTTGACACATCACTCGCATGTCACGACTGGTTCAGCATCATCATTTCTGGTTCATCGTGCATTCATTAGTATTGAAGTAATTCCCAATACCACACTGGGCTAAGACTCAAACCCAGCCTAGACTGCTCAGAGGCAAATGCGCATACCTCTAGGCCATCCTGCCAGCCCAAATGGGATATCTTGGATATTTCAGCCTTGTATGTGATGTGCTCAGATGGCAATGCCAAGCAGTCCAACCAATTATGTCAGTATGGGTTGATTGCTGCAAGAATTTCTTTTGACTGCAGGAATACTTTGATCAGGATCAAATGTATCCAGACTTAGATCTTCGAATCGAATGCCAATTATTTCTGCTTGTTCATCGTACTTTTTCTTCAAGGTACTTTCGTTATCATGAATAGCGTTTTTTGTGGCATTATTTTATGTTGCTGTAAATGTTTGTTTTTATAACAGTAAGCTTATCGATTGAGCATTTTATTGGTAGGTACTGTATTAATTTTTTATCCTTATTTCATTGATATGTATTGTAATGTAATTGTATTGTTTTGTCTGCAGGAAGAAAGACAGCATGTACCACTGGAGAAAATCTTACTTGTGGCAGCGAAGGAGCGTGAGGCAGGGAACATCTTGTTCCGGGGAAATCAGTTCGGTCCTGCCTCACGCAAGTACCTGAAGGTACTTTGCTGTAATTACCCTTGCCAAATGAGAGGGTATTGCACTTGGGTCCGTCTGTTTGTCTGTCTCTGTCTGTATGTCTGTCTGTTTGTTTGTTCACACAGAACTTCAGTGTTTTTCTCCGCAACTGCTTGTTGGATCAAGATGGAATTTTCACCAGAGGAGCGACTATTAAGTAAAATGTTTTATTGATAATTATTACCTCATGGGTCATGTGGGGTGGCAGCCATGTTGGCAAAACGGAAAAACTTTGGAACCCTATCTCTGAAACCACACCAAGGAAAATATTGAAACTTGGCACATGGGAAAAGTATTCCTCATGGGGAATAAGTGATTTCCTTTTTTGGTGTCGTAGGTGCTGTGGTGGAAAACAACTCAATTTCCACACGATGGATCAGCACACAAAAGAGAATCTTTAATTTCGTATATATTCAGTGATTCAAAAAAAAAATATTTAAGGTGCAACTCAACTACTCTTCCACTTAAGAGTTGCTACTCAACAAGCCGGTGGTCAGTATTGAGGAACTGAGCACTCCGGTAGTCCCTGCAGTTCTGGATCACCCTCCAGCGACCATCAACGAGGACATGGTCAATCTCCTTTGCCAGAACCGCCAGCATTGGAATACCAAGTCCAGCGATGAGCTTGTGGGTGCTGAAACCATGAACCGGCCACCCTAAGTCCATGACTTCTTGCAAAGTCAAGGAACTTGGTGCTATTCAGGTTCACAGTTCCTGACCCATGGGGACCAACTCACGTCTCATAACCATCCCTATCAGCTCCAGTCAATGCATTGAAATCCCCCAAGGTCAGGTCAGGTATGGGAGCATGTGCCAGAACAGCACGTCGCTGCATCCACTTTCCGCCGGTACTCCAGGGGCCTCCGTCTGGCCATCCCCCAGGCAGATGCCAGGCCCATCCTCATCTCCTTGAGATGATGGTCAACCTGCTGCAACCATGAGGCACGTGGTTGGCCCACTGGCCTCCTCCACTCATGAGACTCCCTCGCTGAGAGAATCTGGTGAGCAGGATCAGCGTCAGGAAAACGAGCCACATGTCCATACAGCCGCAACTGACGCTCACGGACTATGCAGGTAACAAATCTCATCCGAGTCTCTCTCAGCAACTGCTCGTTGGACACAAAATCCGACCAGCGATAGCCAAGGATTCTCCGAAGAGACCTGGTACCAAAGGAATTAAGTCTCCGTCTCAGATCCTTGGTCAGAGTCCAAGTCTCGCACCCATAGAGCAAGACTGGAAGTACCAAGGACCTGAAGACTCGGACTTTCGTCCTCCCGCACAGGTACCGGCAGCGCCACACCCCATGATCCAGTGAATCCATGACTCCCCAGGCCCGACCCAGACGTCTCTTGACCTCTGACTTGCAGCCAGCAGAGACATGAATATCACTGCCAAGGTAAGTGAATCTCTCCACGGCTTCAACATCCTCACCACAAACAGACACAGACAGGACAGCAGCATCTAAGATGTCACCGAAAGCCTGGATCTTAGTTTTGACCCAAGAAACCCGTAATCCCAACGGCTCCGACTCCTCATTCAGCACCTCGAGGGCCCCCAAGAGGATGTCTAAAGTCTCCGCAAAGATGACTGCATCATCTGCAAAATCAAGGTCCGAGATCTTGACATTCCCAAACGATGCACCGCAACTTGATCTCTCCGACATCCTCCCTAAAATCCAGTCCATACAAGTGCTGAAAAGTGTGGGGGCAAGTACACATCCCTGAAGAACTCCATAAACAACTGGAAATAAGTCAGAGATGGTACCACCACAATTCACAGCACTCTCAGTACCAGAGTAGAGTTCAGACATCAGATCGATCAGTTTTGGTGGCACCCCACGAAGACCAAGAATCCTCCAGAGGACATCCCGATTCACTGAATCGAACGCTTTACAGAGATCAACATAGGCTGCAAGCAGCCCCTGCCGAAACTCTCGTCTGCGTTCGGTGAGGACACGAAGTGCAAGGATACGGTCAATCGTTGACCTCTTTGGTGTAAAGCCTGACTGCTCTGGACGCTGGTGCTCAAGCAGATGGTGGCGAACCCTATCAAGAATTATCCGAGCAAAGACCTTGCCCGGCACTGAGAGCAGCGTCACTCCTCGGTAGTTGTTGCAGTCTTGGCGATCACCCTTCCCTTTCCAGAGAGGGACAACAAGGCCGCTCTTCCAGTCAGTTGGGATGATGCCTGTGTTCCAGGCAGAGCACAAAACTGCATGCAACGACACGAGTGCAGCATTTCCACCAGCCTTGAGAAGTTCGGCATGGATGCCACAGATCCCTGGAGCTTTGCCCCATTTCAACTGGTTCACCGCAGCCCGTGTTTCCACAAGCGAAGGTCGACCACAGTTGATTTGAGGGTCAGCAACAGGGATTGTAACACCCTTGACGTCCAACTCGACAGCTGGGGGATCAGCCTGGTACAACCGCTCAAAGTAACCGGCCCAGCGGGCATTCACTTCAGACTGCTCTGTCAAGAGCCTACCACTCTCTACTCGAACTGCAGTGCTCCGAGGGATGGGCTTGGATGAACGTAATGCGCGAATTCCCCTGTAAGCGGGATGAGAATCACCTGTCCACAGGTGATGCTCTACCCCCTCGCAGATTCCTCGCACATAGGCCTCCTTGTCCATCCTCAGTGCACGTACAGTTTTATGCCTCAGCTCCCTGAACAGTTCAGCTCTGCCATTCAGCCTGGCCCTGCGACTCTGGTCAATGGTATCCAGTTTCCCTTGAGAGACAAATTCTTCTTTGCCCTGCGGTGAGCTCCAAGGCATCCACCGGCAACATCAAGGACGGTGGTCTTGAAAGCGCTCCACAACTCTTCAGGACCCCCCAAAGCACCCAGACCCCCCAAGTGTCCACTCAGCCTGTTCGCAAACTCCTCAGCTACTCTCTCATCCCTGAGCTTGGCAACATCCAGCCTAGGCTGGGATGGTACCATTCTCCAGGATTTAAGGTGCAGCTTTAGAGTTGCTACAACAAGCCTGTGGTCAGTATTGAGGAACTGAGCACTCCGGTAGACCCTGCAGTTCTGGATCATCCTCCAACGACCGTCAATGAGGACATGGTCAATCTCCTTTGCCACACCGCCAGCGTTGGAATACCAAGTCCAGCGATGAGCTTGTGGGCGCTGAAACCATGAACCAGCCACCCTAAGTCCATGACTTTTTGCAAAGTCAAGGAACTTAGTGCTATTCTGGTTCATAGTTCCTGACCCATGGGAACCAACACACACCTTATAACCATCCCTATCAGTTCCAGTCGATGCATTGAAATCCCCCAAGACTAGAAGTGTATCTCGTCTGGGGCACTGATCAACCACAGACTCGAGTGTGGCGTAGAATGCCTCCTTCACGGTGAGATCACTCGCCTCAGTCGGAGCATAAACAGAGACCAGGGAAATGACACCTAAGGAGTGACGAATCCTTTATCTCATAATACGCTCGTTGACCGGTGTTACCTCAATTATCATTGGTGTCAGCTTATTGGACACAGCTACAGCAACTCCTTGGGCATGGTAACCATCAGAGCGACCAGACCAATAGTAGGTGTAACCACCCGCCATGATCTCACTGCAATCTGGTCTCCGAACCTCAGAGAGAGCTGCAATCCCGATGTCCAAACGCTTGAGCTCAGATGATAACAGAGACAGGTGATCATCCTCTCTTCGGGATAGGACATTCCAGGCACCCACCCCAAGGGACCTCCTCAGGTTAACCCAAGGAGACCGCCGTCTGGTGGACGACACCTCAGCACCACTCCGACACACTCTCCCGCAATCTGACCCAGGTATGTTACCCCGTGGTTTCCCTCCTATCATCAAAGATTGGGGGTCCCGAAGGCTTTGCCCCAATCCCGTCATCCGGTGAGCTGCCCTGCGAAGGGAAGCTGCACAGGAGGTACTCCCACGGAGTGGGTTTTCAGATTTTTTTGCGTTTTTGCGTTTTGCGGAATGAAGGGTTTTACGGTGGCCGGAGTGCAAATCCTGCCACCAACCTCCTAATAAGAAGTAACCCAACTGCAGGAGGACATCCGCAGACACAGTTGGGCACTAGATATGGATTGCCGTTGGCTAACAAGGAGCTCCTCCACCCTTTGACAGGTTTTATTTTTGATCCTGCTGGGTGTCCATATCCAAACACCCTCCTCACCAAAAAAACCTGGTGGGGGAGACTGTTTAGTTGCTGACAACCTGACCATGGAACATGTTAGTATAGGTTTACATGATACCTGCAGCAAGTCACAGAACTAATCTGGCCTGACCTGACGAAGAGGGGATGAGAGAACTCCATTTAGGGCCACATGTTTGCTGCGACAAGAGAGTAAATCTGCGAGCCATGAGTGGAGATGGCATTGGATACCATAGGAAGAGAGTTTGGTGAGCAGGGCAGGGTGCCAGACTGTGTCAAAAGCACGTGATATGTCGAGGGATATGGCTCTGATTTCATGTCTAGCATTGAGGACCTCCATCCATTGTTGGGAGAGCAGAAGCAGCATATCCAGGGTAGAGTGACCTTGTCTGAAACAAAATTGATGATTGGAAATCAAGCCATTGTAGAAGAGCAAGGATTTAATGTATGAAGCGATTATGGATTCCATAACCTTGCTGATGATTGTGAGAAGGCTGATTGGTCTGTAGTTGTAGGGATATGTTTTTGCACGTTTTTATGCAGGGCGGTAATGTTTGCTGATTTCAAAGCAGATGGCAGATGACAGATGACAGATGACAGATGACCTTGAGCAAATGAGAGGGTGAATAGAACAGAGAGAGGGTGAGCAAGAGCAGAGGAGCAGGTTTTTAGGACACGTGGGCTGAGCATTTTCACGTGCGGTGTCAGCATTGCGGCCATTTGAGGTAAGGGAGGGGATGGAGGGGGAACATCCATCAGAAACAGATTTGATTAGATGCCACCAGGATTTGGAGGAGGGAGAGAGGTTTCAGAGTTCAGACTTGAACTTAGAAAGATGTTGTTTTCTGGCTCTACTGAGGGTAGACACACTTTTTCTGAGCTTTGTGGAAGGAACTGAGATTGCCCTCAGTTGGGTTTGCTCTCCATGAGGCAAAGGGAAGTTGTTTCAGGACAACTGCCTCACCACAAGCTTCAGTGAACCATGGGTGGGAGGAAGGGAATGACAACTGAAGACTAGAGGGGATAAATCTGTGCATGAGAGAGAGCAAGTTTCTTTGAAAGAATTCCCAGGATGAATTGATGTTGGAGAAAGTAGCGATGGGAGACCATTCTCGAACCTTGATGGCTGCTTGGAGACCCTGCCAGTCGGCCTGAGCGAAATGCCAGACTCGACGGTGCTGAGGTGGTTCCCTGATAACAGCCAGAGAGATGTCCACTTTGACTTGACAAGGATGTGGTCAGAAGAACCAATTGGAGTGGAGGAAGAACAGCAGATATTTTCAGTGAAATTTGTCAAAATCAGATCCAGAAGAGATGGAGTACAGTTGGTTGAGGTCCGGGTCGGTAAGTTGACAGATTGTGTCAGTCCCAATGAGTCATGGAAGTCTTCTGCTGAAGTGCCATGGCAGGTGAGAGAGGTACCCACACCTAGCCAACTGGCATGATGACAATTGAAGTCACCACATATGAGGAAGAGAGAGTTTGGATGAGAGGACAGAAGTTGGTCCATTTTTTTGGATAGTGAGGTGTAAATGGAGTCATCACTGTTTGGTGGACGGTGCAGCACACATATATAAACATGAGGTGGGAGTGGAGGGGAAGCCAAAGCCAGAGGTATTCCTGGGGATATGGGTAAGTGCGGGCAGTGCATAGAGAGTGAGGAATAGAGTCTTTGATGAAGAGAGCAACTCCTCCACCGGGACGAGGCTCAGGTCTGTCATACCGGAGGAGGGAGTAACCAGGGAGATATACCTGGGAGTCAGAGATGTCTTGAGGGAGGAAAGTTTCAGTTCGGCAGATTATGTCTGGTTTGTCAGTGGCAACCTGAATGGAAAGATCTGTAAGGTTTGAGCGAATGCTCCGGATATTTGAGGTCCACACTGTTAATGAAGAGGGAGGGGAGGAGGTTTTGGGTACAGATGATGGGAGGGGAGGGGGAGGGTAGGACAAGGGAGCAGGGGAGGAGGTAAGGAGAGTTGCTGAAAGAGTGTGGGGGATTTCAGAAGAGCCAGGGGAGGGGGTGGATGAGGAGGAAAATAGGCTCTGTGGTGTTGGATTGAGGTACAGTGGGGAGTAATAGGAGAGGGGGCAGAAGGCAGTTGAGGATTTGAGGAGGTAGATTGATGAGATGGAGGTGAGAGGGCAGGGGAAGAAGGCAACTTTGTAGATGTGTGTATGTGGGGGGGGGCAAGTTTGAGAAGGGGGAGTGATGGGGTGAATCACTGAATGGTGGGAGAAGGGTGAGTGGGGAGAGTTGAGGGAGAAATGTGAGGGGAGTTTTTGAGAAAGGTGAGGGGGAAGGTTGGAGGGAGAAGAGTGTGATGAGGGAGGGGTGAGAGGGGTGAATTGGCACTGAAATTGGGGAAAAAAGAATGATCGATGGAAAGCGATCAAGCAAAGCCAATTGGGGTTTTTAATATTTTTTGCTCGGAAATGTGACTGAAGACATTTCTTGAGGGATGTAGTCCAGCGGAAATGTGAAAAAGCACGTTGTTGCGTCATGAATTTTTATTTTTTATTTTTATTTTTTATTTTTGGTTGATTCATCATCTCTGAACTATCCTGAATCAGAATCAGCCGGGTGCCAGACTCGCACCCTTGAGGAATTTTTTTTAGAGGCAAAAAAACAAAATGGCCACCACCAACTTTCGATAAATTCTGTTTTGGGCTTACACACACAACTTTGGTGTCCCCCACTATGTTTTCATGGTCAAGGAATCCGATAATGATAAAATTGAAGGTGTATATATAAGACCTGTCTCGTTTTCAAGATGGCCACCATTTTAATATGAAAAATGGCTATTTTGCAGTTCCACTGATCACTTCGAGTAAGAAATTGAATTTGATGAACCCTCACATATTAATACTACGTACAATAATAGTCAATGACAGCTGAATTAACTTACTTGCAATGATCAAAGAATTGATGATTATGTTGGAATATGATTTTTACACAAATATATCTGGATACATGTGGATAGTTGACTATGACTTTGGGTTATGTCTTAAAGTATGTACATGTATATGATTTTGAAATTACCTTTTATTTTTAGGCAAACAAATATTAACTTTGTTAAGGATGCAATATTCTACATTATGTTCAATCTTCGTCATCGTCATCGTGATTAGCAGCTACTGCCCTTGTCTGTTCGTTACAACAGTCTGATCCAGCATTACAACTGCAAAATATCGAACATGACATCTGTGCTGCCACACAACAACACCTCCCGGTGGAACATGGCCGGCTGGTGGAGCATCCACACTTGATCAGCTGCAGAATGGTGACTGTTGCAGCAGACACATCAGGTGGAAGTGTGGTTGGACACAATGTCGCACCATCCTCACCTTCTTGCCATCCATATTTGATGGGATCCAAGTTCGGAGGGTCTGACTGAGTGGCTAATTTCCATATAATGACTTGGTGATGAGCACGATATACATGTTGAACAAAGGCATCATGCGATGGGGGCAACGACTTCAATTTCGGAGCAGAGGTAATCTTGGAGTTGGCCATCTTAGACTTCCACAACTGATACCGGTGTGTGGACATATCACCTTCGACTTTGGAACCATAACAGGCAGCAATGAAGGTGGTTGCCTCAGATATCATCTTTTCCTCATCTGTTTCCAGCTGACCAAGTAAGGTGGGATGATATTCACCCATGAGTACCTTCAGCGCTGTGGCCTTTCAATGCCAAACAAATACGACACAGTATCGCATCCGGTCAGAGCATGTACAGCAGGCAGATATTTGCCAATGCTTTTGTGTTTCAGTGCTGTTTGGCGAATGTCTACGTTCACCCTCCCATCACACGGACTCTCCATGCTGACATCCACAGTCATCTTCCTCAAGGTAGAAATGAATCAACAGGACAAAGACATCTGTATCGTATCGTCACACTTTGATGTGTGAGTCACCACTGACACCTGACACAATTCTAACTAAGTGATGGATGATGATGACATCTGCTTCTTCATGGTGTGTTTTCAGATCCTGTCTCTGGAAAGTGGAATTGTTCCATACTTGTACTGGTGTAGGATCTTTTCCGGTGATCACCAGTTTGGTCTGGTTGTCCACAATGTGGGTCATCAGATACTGACATATAAAATCGATCAGTTGTACCTTGTTGTTGGCTACATTTAGGACCACTTTTTGCGCTGGAAGTGTTGTATGTAAGTTGAGTTGATGTTTTCGACTTGAATCATGACCTGCGCGACTGGATCTCGTCATTTGTTTCGTGCTGATTTTGATGTACCTGTCGAAAATCAGGTATACATCACAACACTCCAGGTGGTATTTGATGGTTCCCATGAAGTTGATCACATAATCCTCAACTGTACCATTTGTGGGCCAATGTACAGTCCATAACATGGTGTATCCATTGATGATGACAGCATCTGGAACACCTTGGATTCGACTTGATTGCTCAACTTGGAGTTTCGTCTTCAGGATTGCTTTCGACTGAGCCCGCATCACACCGCTCTCATCAAACAAGGAGGCTGGGACAGGGGACAGTTTGTAAGAGAGGACATCCTTGATATCAATATCCCTGTATTGTTGGAGACATATGACTCGGGTGTAGATCAATTTGGTATTATGTACTGGCCTTCCATCCAGCTTGATGCTCTTTTTGGTCGAAGTCATCAGGGTCACTTTCTTGGTTAGTGTCTTGTTGAAGCTTGTTGGCCATCCAGATTCAAATTCCGCCCTCTGTTGTCGTCCAATCTTGAGAGAATCATCAACGTTTACCTTGTCTGTCGCATGAAACGTAGTAGTAGACGCCAAAAGTGTGTGTGTAAGTGCATTAGAAGTGAAGATATAGCTCAAAACAGAATTTATCGAAAGTCGGTGGTGGCCATTTTGTTTTTCGCCTCCAAAAAAAAATCCTCAAGGGTGCGAGTCTGGCACCTGGCTGATTCTGATTCAGGATAGCTCAGAGATGATGAATCAACCAAAAAACTTCATAATGACGCTAAAGCGCGCTTTGCCCTGAAATGGCTGTTTGGCATCTCGACTAATGCAATAAAGGCAAATTAAGAGAATGGAGAGAAGAAACGTCGTAACAGTTGGACTTTTTTGACAAGGTATGAAGGAGAGGTCGAATTGAGAGCAGTCTGTTGAAGTAGAAAAGGAGTTGTGAATTATGATACAGTCATGAGAACCACACGTGTGAAAGAGGAAGATGAAGCAGGATAAGAGATCGTTTTTACATAAGGTGAGGGAAAGGTTGAAGAAAAAAAAAATTGTGAGGTGAATGGTGACTTTGGATCGATAAACGTAGAGGGTGGAAACAGGTCACGTGGTTACGGGAGAAGCACGTAGTTATGGAGGTGTATAGTCAAAAGTGAATTAATTTATTTATCTATTTATCTTTCATAACGATTGCATAAGATTCAGAGAAGGAAAGGTTGAAGTAAAATCATGGAGGTATATGGTGAATTTGGATCGGTAAACGTGGAGTGAAGCTGATGGATTGATGAAAAGTATCAGGCAGTGGGTAGAGAGATACGTGGTTGCAGGAGGTGTATAGTTAGGAAGGATACAAGGGAATTTTTTTTTTGATGTATTTTTGAAGATTAGGTCAGGTTCGGGAATGGAAGGTTGTAGGAAGAAATCGTGAAGGTAATGGTGTGAGTGGGTCAGCTCAAATCGAAGAAAGATGGTGTGCCGGCAGAACGGCAGAAGGAGTAAGAAGAAGAAAAAGAATGATCGGGACTCGTGGGTATGCAGGGAGAAAAAAGGTACCTCTTCAGTTTGTACCATTAAAGAGGGGGTAATTTTCTCTCAAAGCATGAGGAAATCAGTGAAGGTGCCTTGAGTGAGGGCAATGTTGTAGTAGCACAACTGAAAGTACTATGATAACAAATAACATATCCAACAATTTTGTCCACCATCTTCCAAAGATCCCTTTTAGTCAAGAAAAATATTCCATCATCTGTATAATAAATATGAAAGTTAGCTTCTTCTTCTTTAATTTTGAATGTGTTCTAATTTGTCTGAGATACAAGTACAACATTCAAACCCAAAAAAAGGACAGGCTCCTCCTGCGGAACAAGTACTAAATCCAAAGCGATTCGATTTTGCACAGTTACCATTTGCATTGCAATCATTTTAACATTCATATCTGCTAAACTATCCACAGTATCATTTACAAGCAGTTCCAACGCAGCTGCCATTTTTTTTTTCCCCCAGCTAACTTTGCACTTCCGTACTGAGGAAAGATGGTCAGTGTTGGAAATACCCCGCTTATTTTGTTGCAAATTTTGAAATGGGGAATGGGTAAGTAAACGTACAAGAAGTACCACTTAATCAAAAATCACGTACCTGTCCAATTAATCAGAAAACAAATAAAATAAGTATTATTTAATGCTGCTTGTGGTGTCATTACACAATTTTCAATAATATAATTCTTACACTCTGACCTACTTAACATTAATTTCCTCATTCCATTAATTGATTTCATAATTGCCGTTGGTTGAGCCATTCTTTCTATTTCTGCATTATGTTTATGCAAATACCACGCTGATTTCCCTCATATTGATTTTCCCCTTACAGTTAGCTTTTGATTCCTAATATGTAATATTGACCAATCTGTCGATCAATTTAATAACATACTCTCATTTAATATAATGTAAATTCTTCAACTTAACATATCATCTCAAATCAATATTTACATCTAAATCTTGTAAAAACAACTGACACTGCACACAAAAAGGCTGTGAATGCCTCAACTTTGTGTTTGCTTCTAAATCTTGTGTCCGAAACCCATCACTTTCTGTACCAACCTTACCCAGTCACACCCAGCTGGTCCTGGACTCTGTCTTTTTTCCTCACAAGGTAGAAAGCTTGCTGTCAAACCTTGACTCAGATTCTGCAACCGGTCCAGACAGCATCAGCCAAAATGTCCTAAAAACCTGCTCCTCTGCTCTTGCTCACCCTCTCTCTGTTCTGTTCACCCTCTCATTTGCTCAATGCCATATGCCATCTGCTTGGAAATCGGCAAATATTACCGCTTTGCATACAAAAGGCGCAAAAATTGATCCCTGCAACTACAGACCAATCAGCCTTCTCCTAATCATCAGCAAGGTTATGGAATCCATCATCGCTTTAGACATTAAATCCTTCCTCTTCTCCAATGGCTTGATTTTGATCATCAATTTGGTTTCAGATCAGGTCACTCTACCTTGGCTATGTTGCTTCTGCTCTCCCAACAATGGATGGAGGTCCTCAATGCCGGACATGAAATCAGAGCCATATCCCGAGACATATCACATGCTGTCAATATGGTCTGGCACCCTGCCCTGCTCACCAAACTCTCTTCCTATGGCATCCAAGGCCATCTCCATTCACGGCTCGCAGACTTGCTCTCCTGTCGCAGCCAATGTGTGGCCCTAAATGGAGTTCTCTCATCCCCTCTTCCTTTCCAGGCTTGAGTTCCTCAAGACAGCGTTCTGGGCCCTGTTGTTTTTCTGGTTTTCATTAATGATCTCTCCGACTCTCTGGAAAATCCTCCTTCTCTCTTTGCTGATGACTCCGCCCTCTGCCATACCATCTGTCATCCCTCAGACCGGCAAGCAGCAGCGTCTTCACTCTCTGCAGATCTGGGTAAAATCACAAACTGGTCCGACACGTGGAACATCCTTCAATCCTGACAAATCTCACACTCACTATGTTTCTCCGAAAGGACCGTTTGGAACCCCCCCCCCCCCTATCTACTTTCTCAACAATCCTCTGGAAGAAGTCCTTTCATTCAAGCTTTTGGGTCTCATTATCTGTCATGATCTTTCCTGGGAAAGCCACATTTCTAACCTGGCCTCCAAAGCCAGTCGTCGACTGGGCATCCTCCGTCGTGCAAAGTTCTTCCTCGGCCCACCTGAGCTCCTGACCACATACAAAGCTTTCGTCCATAGCCTGATGGAGTATTGCTCTCCCCTCTGGGCTGGCGCTCCTGCCTCTCCCCTTTCTCAGCTTCACGCTGTGAAAACCAAGGCATTTAGGATCATTGGTATCTCCCAGGGTGAGGCTGAGTCTTTGGGCCTCTCACTCTCTCACCACAGGCAGTTTGGTGGTCTTTCGGTCTTCCATCGCCTCCTCTCCGGTCTCACCCCTCCTGCTCTGTCTGCGATACACCCCCACATATTTCCGCAGGGTGCTCAAGGTCCGCCAGCAAACCCTTTCTGGTAAAACTGCCAAAATTATGAATCACTGCTCACCTTCACTCTTTCATTCCTCTTTTTTTTCTGCCTTTGGAATATACTCACACTCTCTTCAATCCCATTCTTCTCTCCAGGTCTTCACAACAGCTATTCGCCACCACCTCTTATCTTCCCCCATCCAAAACCACGATCTTTTCTACCCCCGTTAATCCACCCCAAACCCACCTCCTTCAAATTACCTTCCTTCCCGAAAGTTCCCTGTAGTTAGTGTCCATCTTTTATACCGCATGTTCCCTGTCCCACCCCTCTCCCTTCCACAGATCTAATGTTTCTGTTCCGCACTGTTTTGTCCTTCCCTCTCCTGCCCCTCTTAGCTCCTGCCCCCCTTGTTGTGCGTTGTGTGTTAGCTCTCTTACGAGCCTCGACAATATACCAATTTTTTTTTAAATTTCTCAAACTTTTGTTTCCCTTTAATCGATAAACCCATGTCACGAGGTCCATAGCTGCAGTGATTGATAATATATCCATCAATCAATACAAGTTACCAATAACCAGCAGTGTACCTTACTGTGATATTATGGATCATTTGCCTGTGTTCCAAATTACTGGGTTTAAGGGTGCGGACTCTCATAACTCATTGTCACTTGAAGACCCCAATATAGCTTATAATACATTTAAATTAAGATTACGAGACTTTTATGATTAAGGTTTCTCAATTTGTAATTCCAAAAAAAAACTTGATATTAAACTGAACACCAGATGACTGACGGGCTGCCAAAATTGATCAAGAATAAAACGACGTATAAAAATTCCTTCATAAACCTTCAACTGATAACGAATCCAAATTCAAACAATTTCAAAACAAACTTAATCTGTTGACTAGACAAGCAAAACAAAATCACAAAGAGAAGTCCTCCCAGTACAACTCAAATAGCAAAGGAACCTAGTCTATAATTAAGCCATTAATTATAACCAAAAGAAACATGAAGGTTTGAATACCATAATGAATTGTTATGGAGAAAATGACACAATTTACACTAAAAATCTTTGGTGCTCTCAATGAGTTTTTGTTTTTCTTCTTCTTATGAGCTGCGTCGGAAAGTAGTTAACTCGGTTCCCGTACACAACCTCCACTAGTTATCAACTCTTCGCCATATTTATGTATATGACAACCAACCCAGTACATGCAAACATTATCATGATTATCACTTGTCCATCACTACAATACAGGTTCAAAGCACACTGGTGTGCTGTTGCTAGGTTGTTATAATTTCCAAAATAGATTCCCAAAAGAATTCAAAGCTAGGTTGCACATTGTTACATTAATTAAACAGGAGTAGTTAAACAAGAAAGGCTATCATTGTCATCACAGGGCGATCATTGAGGAGTCTTTCTTGGGACTCCCAGCTCTGCGAACTCCCCCATAGTTGGATTGGGTCCATGCCACTCGGCCTTGACATTTTACAGCAGTGTGAGTTGTCGAGCTGCAAAACTTGACAGTGTGTGCTGTCAGTCTCTTAAACAGAGCACTTTGGCTGCAGGGTGTTCCTTTGGGATAATTTGGGAACGAAAGCTTGACAACATGGTTAAATGATACAAAATTTCTCCAACAGTTAAAACAATACCAAATAAATGCTGACGTTGTTTCATCGATCTGATAAGTGTCCATTTCTTTGATAGTTAATGGAGCTGCAAAATGTCAAAAAATAATCTGTAATCAACCTTTCTCATCACCATTTGGAATTATTACATCCATCAACATTTTAAACCTCTGCACTGTCCATTTCTTATCCACTTCTCTCACTTGCCATGGCAAAATGCTATATATCCCATCACACTTACTCTGACCATCTAAATACAAATCCATTCCTGATCAAAACAAATAAATACGGTTGAATGAATTTCCACATCATGCCTACGACAACTCGCCTACTCACGAAGGAAACGTCTACATGGCAAAAAGTTTGGGTAAAGTTAATTTGCATATTTATCCAAGTTCTCTTAAACAGCTTTATGGTCTTATAAACAAAATACAGAAATACAGAATAAAAAAATATAAACAAACAAAAAAATAAATAATTGGACAGCAAAACAAAATTGTGGTCCAATTTAACTTGATTCATGAATTAACCCATTTAACAAAATATAGCGACAACATCGATGTTTTGGTTTCAGCCACTTGTGCAGGCAAGTTGACCTTGCTCGGCAAGCCCTTGGAATGTTCTTGTGATAAACATGCAAAGTCTGTGTGTCCAAAGAGCACTAGCTTTTGCCTGTCATAAGTTTTTGGCAATCTTAATTCATGGCAATCTTGCAGTCATTCCATAATTCTAATTTGAGTTCACATAATTTTATTCATGATAGGCAAGGAATTTTTTGCCTGCTTGGGTCGATAAAGTTTCACTTGAGTTTTGTGCTTGAATTGATATCCTCCTCTGATAAAGCCCATACTTGTTACTGAGCGTCTGTACAATCAAATGGTTACACTTGGTGGTTTGCTGTTGTTTTCCCAGCAGTAATTTGGGCAGGAATTTGTCTTTAACATCCATAAACTAATGAAGACAGGACACTTGGTTTCATGTCAATCCGAAGGATCACGCACACATTAATGAATTGCCCTACCTGCTAAACACCAATCGGGAGTTTTTGGGAAATGGTTGTGACTTTAAACTTCACATTTATCCGAGAATCATCATTAAACCATCTGTGTGGTCATCACACTCAATAACTACAATTTGAGAAGGCAAAAGGATTGCCTGTAACAAGTTAGCAATCAAATGATCACTCCTTACCGGATTGCCGGTGAATGTTGTAAATCCTCATTCATCACAAGGTACCATAATCATACACAACGACTTTACAAATCACATTAAAATCATTACAAATCACATTTCCACATTTAGATCACATTTCGAGTACAATGGTAAAGAGTCTCACGTCTCCGAGCGTGGCAAGCACACACTCCAACACGATGACCCCCACCCTCACAACTGTGCCACACTCCACCACCCACAGTGGGAAGGAGAGAGGCAGGACTACACACTGCACACAGCTGAATTGTAACACTCGGTGTGGTTGTCAAAAACAAGTTCACACACAGCAACCCACGAGGCCAATCGCCCGAACGCCGGAGAGGACATGCAAGCATGCACTCAATCATCTTAAGTCCTGCTCAAAGCGCTATTTCATTAACTTTTTCTCATAATGCCGGCGATAGCTCGCCTTCCCAAATGGACCCCGTTCAGAATATATTTTACTTTTACAATACAGCCTGGTGTTGGCTTAGTGGTTTGGGTGGCGGCTTGGGATCCTAGGGTCCTGAGTTCAAGCCCCGTTGGCCGCTAAATTAATACACCAGGGGGTTGACTAAGCCTGTCATCCTTCTGAGGTCAGCGAAATGAGTAACAGTGTGTACTGGTAGAGGGGCACTGCATCAGTGACACAGTCGCACTTCCAAGAAATGATAGCTACCCCGGCAGCTGAGCTGCCATACGCAAGAAGAAGAAGGACTTTTACAATTGTATATGTATGCAACGTACAGTGTTCAAAGCCAAAACAGCATGCAAAGTTATCTCACAGTGAGAAAACCTGAGCTTTAATCCATTATATGACAACCATGGCCTAATCACAGCACAAGTGAGGGATTCTCATATGGAACATGCATGACATTCCATTTGTGCACTATCTTGCCACTCTCAAGGCATAACGTGATTCAAGGCTCAAGACGCACTAAAATTGCCTGTCCAGTTGTGTGAAGATTCAAACCTCACCGAGACACATGTGCGCATATGTGAGGGATCATGCTTTAGTTGTTGCAATGTCATTTCTAACAAGGCAGTCATGTCAACATATGTAGGATTATGACATCGTACAGTAATCTTCAGTTCCTTATCGAGCCCACAATCGCTTCTAATTCAGATGTTAACCAAGATCGAATTCACATACACTACCTCTGTATTTGGTCTTAAAACACTCTCAACGGCATTTGTTTTGCACTCCAAATAGTCCGCATCATAACGTCAATGCTCTGTCTTTCAATACAAGTCATAAATCCAGTTATTTTGTTTAAATGCTGAAGCTACAATGGCGTGTGAGGAATCTGACGTGACCGTACCTCCTCTGAAATCAGCGATGTGCACCTCGCCTCATTCAGGGTCTTCACAGGGTACGGTGATGACCAATCCTTATCTCCACCTTCCATGCTTACTCATTGCCCATTAGCTTCACAGTTCACAATACACAACAGAGCACGTTTTATTCCATTGAAATCCACTGGACCCACGCATGCTCCATTTCAACACTCGCTTACTTAATGTAAAAAACTCAAATAATACAACACTTAGTACTACATGCAAATCAATGCATTTCAATACACATATAAATCAGATATAAATACCAACATACAAGAGCTCTTTCCTTTCAACTTATGACTAAAACAAATGCAGTTCTTTCAACTTGTACTTAAAAAGACAATAAATTTCACGCTTTGACTCTTCAGCTCAATTTATCTCTCCAGGTTGGAACACCCAAATTATGTCCTTAACACAAAACAACATTTCCAATCATATCGGGTTTACAAATCCGTAACACCTCCGTACAATAACAATGCAACAGTTTCACAGCAAGCAAACTGCCAGCGAGCACAATGAACAAACAGGAAGATCAAAAGAGGTAACTCGACAAGCATAAGTAACACTTAATACCTCCGTAACACTTATTCATTCTCCCCCTTTGGGACTTGAACCTCTTAACAAGCAGGGCCTCCAACCCTCTCCTGGGGGGCTTCGAGCCCCCACTTCAGGGGCCTCCAACCCATTTTTTTCCAAAATGAGCAGGGCCTCCAACTCTTTCCTGGGGAGGGGCTGACCGCCCCCCTCTTCAAGGACCCCCAACCCCTTAATCTTCGGCCTATCAGTAAAGGTTCTCCTTTGTTTTCCTCTCCTATCAATGGAGTACCACATTACCCATTTGGCTGAGAGATGCAGCATCCTATCTGAAGTAAGAGCAAGCATCTTAGTTCATGGCCACTTGCTTGCTGTTACGCCAGACGGTGCTATTTCCAGCCCTGCCGGGGTTTGCTTACCTGTCATGGTCACCAAATTGTGGTGGAAAAGAACTCGATGAACACATGATGGATCAGCATACAAAAGAGAATCTAATTTCGATTATACGGAGGAAGAACATTCAATGATTCAAAAAAGCATTCGAATGATCTCCACTAATAAGTTGCCTAAAGCAATCCCTCTTACACTCGTTTGACAGCCAAAAAATGGGAGGGTGAGATATTTGGCAATTCAACTATGGGAAGAGCTGATAAGCACAATGTGAAAGTTTGCAGTATGCATTCTCAAAACGCCCAGCCTGTTTCTTTGCAGTGAGCAATATCTTTTCCAGAGGAAGATAAAATTCTACTTAACTTGTATATTCATTGATATCACTATGGAGGTCAAAAGACTGTTGGGGGGAAAAGGGAAATTTTACTGATGGTCAATTCGACTTCAGTACAAAAGTATAACCTTATTTTATACTGTGTTCAATTAACAGCAATAAGTGAATATAATTGAGAATAAATGAATCTAATTATTTTTCTTCCACAGTACCTTCGTTATGACATCATAATTGCATATTTAGAACGCTATATCTGATCATTATGAAACTTTTTTGAGGGTCATCTCGAGATAGAATGGTCCACAGAAAAAAATTGATGACATCATCAGTCACGTGATTTGGCAGCCATGTTTTTTTTGTTTTTTTTAAACCTTCAAAAATCTTCTTCTCTGAAGTTGCTGAACAGATCGAGGTGAAACGTTACAAGAACGTCTGCGTATCCATGAGGAACAAAAGGTTCACACATATGACATCATGTCATAGGTCACATGGTTTGGTAGCTATATTGGATTTACCCTAAAACCTATAAAAATCTTCTCTAGAACGGCTGGACAGATCGAGGGGAAACTTCAGAAAAATGTTCCCCAAGCCTTGGGGATACCAGGGTATTCATAAATAATTGATGTCACATGGTCTGGCACCCATAATGGATTGAGCAAAAATCTTAAAAAAATTATTTTTCTTGTATCCCTGAATCAATCGACATGAAATTTCACAATTCTGATCTCGTAGTGATGGGAATATATGTTTTGCATTTCAACCTGATCGGACACTTGGTCTGGCAGCCAGAATTATTTTTTTTTGATCTTGTTTCTTTTTGATATATATATATATATATATATATATTTTTTTTTTTTGAATAAGGCTCACTTGGCTATGCCTGGATGGGTTTGGGGGTCGAGGAGTAGCAGTTGAAATGTGACTCTTATCGAGGTTCTTCCTGATGACATAATCTTTGCTTTTTGCTTGTTTGGGTTCCTTCTGATTACTCCAATGCAGGACTGTATCTATTTGGTATTCCCTTTGATTTGAATTGAATATATTTAATTTAATTCCATTCTCAATTCAATTAAATAATAATAAACGTCATGGGTCAGGGTCAGGTGTCTCGGGCCATCCTGTCAGCCCAGATCGGTTTTGCGGGGTTTCATCAAAGCGGGGTTGCATCAACGCGGGATGTCTTGGTACCCGGTCATCACAACCAGCAGTTATAAAGTGGCAGTTCGAGTTATGTCTATTCTTCATTCCATAACACACCAGTACACAAACACCACACAAAACAAATCTCTGATTGCTCTTTTTCTTGTTTCGTACAGGCCTCTAAGGTTTTATGCAATAGGTCATTTTTGTCAAGGGAGATACTCATAAGACTGGCGAAGACACCTGTTTTAAGATTTAAGCTCCAGAAGTGATTACATCTGTCCTTCATCCCCAGGCCTTACGTCTGTTACAAGATGCCCATCTATGCTCTGATGAGGAAGAGGCCAAGATGCAGGGGAGTCTGATCAAAGTACATCTGAACTTGTCATTGTGTGGGCTGCGGCGGTGCCTGCCACGCCATACATTCAAACACGCCTCCGAGGCCTTGCGCTTGCAGCCACAATGCATCAAGGCACTTGTGCGTCTTGGGCAGGCAGGTTTTTGGATGAAAAGTTGATAATAGTGATAAAGGAGTGATAAACCTCCTTTCCAAATTCTATAATGGATATTGCAAATCAGAATTACTTGTATAAATCTTGACAAAATGTTTCTTTAATGGTTGTTTTGCATAATGAATTGATGATAATGCTGTGTCCTGATAACTGGGATAGCTTAAAGGTAATGTACATGCCTTTGAGCTGTCTTGTCTATGTTTGATTCCTATCAGATTTATGCAGGAATTCAGTTACCTAAATATGTGCAAACTGTGTTGGTCTAGTGCTTTGCAAAAATGTGTTGCATCTTTGAGTATATGGTCATTTTGGAGGAGATGTTAAGGCCAATGACATCATCTGTTCGCACTTTACTGGTTTGCATAAAGAATCCCATTAGTACTTTTCAGAAGGAGTAGGCCATTCAAATTCCACATTCCTGCCTGACCACTGGGGGAGGCATTGGCAAACCAGCTCGTGTGGATTCTTTTCCAAGAAACTCCTTTGGTACCACCGAGATTCCATGTCGGAATACACTTTGTGTCATTGGATGCAAGATTTGTTACTTTTACTGAAACCTGGTCCCTTTCATGCAAGGCACTTGTCCTTTTTTGGCAATTGTAATCATTACCCTTGTTGACTACACTCAATGCAGTATGTGGACTAAATTGAGCTGAAAGATTGTTTGTAGTCCTGCAAGTTTGTGTTCAAATTGCTGGACATTTAAACCATCAAAAATTAGACATTTAAATGTTTCCTGAAATTAATGCCAATTGCTGATTGGAGCTAAAATGAATGCAAAACATTAGTTCACTAGAATGGCACGTGGTAGAGCACATACGTCTGCTAGGCTGAACAGTTTACGTCTTGTATCCCACTGATGGGCCGGATTGGGATCCGGACCTCCAAAATCTAATCAGCTTGTTCTTTTCACCTACCCAACTCATCCACCAAGTTTCGCCGAACGTCCACAACTTTTTGAAATATCATGCTATATATTATATATCATTTTTGGCCCTATCTCTCAATGGTGAAGAATCACTTACACAATAAAAACATTATTGTATGCAGATCTGAATTTGGATCTTCATCATAATCAAATCAGTTCATCCTTGGCAGACACCCAACCTGCCCACCAAGTTTCGTTCGAATCCATCCATAACTTTTTGAGATATCGTTTCACATATCGTTTTTAGCTCTGCCACTCAATGGCGAAGAATCGCTTTAAAAATTCCAGTATCTGTATCCGTGTCTTCAACAAAATGCAATCATTTCATCCTTTCCATACACCCAACCTGTCCACTAAAGTTTGTCTGATTCTGTCCACAACTTTTTGAGATCACAGACAGACAAACAGCAGTGAAAAAATAAAACAAAAAAACTTTTGGTGGTGGAGGTAACAAGCACTGTTAAAATACAATAAACTGTTATCATTTTGAAATCGTGCTCTTTTCATCATAAAGCAGTGGTTCAAATTTCTACAACAACCAGGTTGCCTTAACAGTTGACGAGGACATGGCTTTGGTGCCATCGCCAAGATATGAGCAGTGCCAATTATGGAGTGAGCGTGAGTTAAGCCAATCAATGTTGTTTTCCCATGTAATTGTGTGTGATGGTTGGAGCACATTGTCATTGTTATGATTTAATGGATGGTGTTGTGCATGCTATTCGTGACTGATAATTGTATTAGGTGGGAGGCAAATGCACAGCCGAGGGGTGGTGGTGGGAAGCGGACCAGGTGTAGAATCACTTAAAACCGTTTGTGATTTGAAGGGGTCTTTTGTATATCAGTGTAGGGCAATGAGAATGGTGAGCGTAACTGTGTCATTTTAGACAAAGTTGCTTTGATCAGATTGTCCATGTGCTGAGAATGAGTTTCACCATGATGTTTACAAAGAGCAAAACTGGATCCTTGAAAGCCCATTCATTGCACGGACCTGTTATGAAAATATCCCACTTTTACAGAATTGTAATAATTCCATGAATATGAAAGAGTAGCAAGCAATAAGTAATTGCAACTGAATGCTTAATTTATTATCAAAATTATTGATTACGCAAAATGAAAAAAAGTGCAAATTGTACAATGTATAGGTATTATTACATACGTGATCCCGTTGCTTTTATTTACAAAAAGGCTACACGTTACTTTCATGCCAACTTACAAAAAAATTTTTTTGATGCTTCTGTAGCTGAAGGCTGGAGGCATTATGTTTTCTGGTTGTCTGTCCATCCATTATCAGTTTAAAATTTTTTTATTTTTTTTTACCACGACAACTTCAGAACCACTGAAGAGATTTCAACCAAAGTTGGCTCAAGTATGCACTGGAATGCGAAGATGAATTGATTACATTTTGGGTTCAAAAGGTTAAAGCTGTAAGTGCATATGACCTTTAATTGAAAATATTTTTTGCTACGATAGCTTGCTCCCCATTTTGTGACTGTGGAATATCGTTCCATTTGCTCTCTAATAGTCCTTGCAACTCACACTTTTGATCTTCTCAGTTTCTGTCATCTATGAAGTACAAATGTGGAAAGAGAGGGCTTGCAACAATGAACTGCAGTTTGGGCATTATTATACAGACTTCAAAAACTGGAAATGCAAATGAAGTTGATTTACCTCATCATGAAAGACCATTGCTTGATTATGATAATTATTTCTGAGAATTTTAAACCATGGAACTCATTTCCTTTTCTCATTTCATTTCAACACCAAGCCTGGTGTCGGCTTCGTGGTTAGGGTGGTGGCTTGGGATCCTAGGGTCCTGAGTTCAAGCCCCGTTGGCTGCTGAATTAACACCAGGGGGTTGACTCAGCCTGTCATCCTTCCGAGGTCGGCGAAGTGAGTACCCAGTGTACTGGTCCCGGTGTATGCCCCGGTTAGAATAGGTGTACAATATCCCCGTGTGTGTCGTAAGAGGCGACCAGGGTTGGCGTCAGGAAGGGCATCTGGCCATAAAACATTGCCTCAAGAAAAAAGCCCAACCCCTGCACAGCAGGGAAAAATGGCTGTAAAAACGGTCATTTTTTTTTGTACTGCATTTCAACACCAAAATGTTTCGGGCTCTCAATTCACAATCATTCTGTCTCTATCTATTTCTTATGCAATGTATTATTTAAGCACACAATATCAAAGTACTTCTCATTGTATGTGCTTCGTGTATATATATATATATATATATATATATATATATATATATATATATATATATATATATATATATATATATATATATATATATATATATATATATGACAATAAACTCATTATTATTATTTTCTACAAAACTTAAAACGACAGTGCACATCCCATTGCTTAACCAGCACAAACTATATTTCTAAAGGTTTCTCAACAGATTTATGGCATTGAACCCCACTGTGCAGAAGATTTGATCCAAAGTTAAATTAAGTTGAGCGTACGTACCCTTGGGTACATGCAAAATGCGTGCAAACATCAGTCGTATGTAACTAGTGAAGGCTTTTTTGCTCAAATCAATTGTTTTCAATTTATCCGTTTTTATCCTTTTTTTCATTTGGCTGAGGCCTTGCTTCGTTTGGCGTCAGCTGTTTATTCCCGCGATGTGAAACACCCTGTACCTGAGGATCATCCTGTACTCGTATGCTAAGCAAACGAGGAATATGCTATGCTTTGTAAACTACAAGCCATACCTGCAGAATGTAATGTACTGAAATGGAAGATGCTTAGCAGGCAGACACGAGCGGGAGGACAGTCGAGCCGGGCTGTGTTGTACAAGCGCGAGCGCGGGCGTACTCTGCCCGGCGGCTCTCCTTTATTACGTATGCACACGCACGAGCCGCGTTCGACTACTGCATTCCTACGACGTCTCAGGCGGCGCGCACACCTTATATCCCTTGCAGATACGATGACCACCACGACCACTCCTCCCATCATCACGCCCATCATGCATCATCATCATGCCCCTCCCCGTAGGCCCGCAGACTACACCACACTCCTCCCTCCTAAAAGTATGATTATTAAATGATCACCATCATCCTAAGCATAAACATAAACTTCGACATAAACAAGGCACCAAAAATGAAAACAGCGAAGTATAACAGCACACCACATCATATAATGTGTCGATGCGAGCGAGTGGAGCAGCAAAGGCCAGGTTCCAAAGACGGAGGTGCACAAAGCACCCACTAAACTCTGACCGCGTTACCGATATGAAGCAGCAAAACGAGAAGCACAGCAGCACTACGCAGCAAAAACGCCCCCAGGCGACCCATGCTGACATGGCCCTCGCCGAGGTCGTGGCGACCTTTCGAGCCAACCTCCCCCGGCACCATCAAACGCCTCCGGCCCACTCCCCCCAGGCAGACCCGACGTAGGTAAACATTCCGAGGCCGGAAGCCCGCTGTCTGGAAGCCGTGGCGCCAGCCTTGATCGACCTTAGCCGGGGCGCTGAACAGCGCCGCTGGCTGTACGCATTTAATGCTCCAAAACAACCCACGCACCCCAATCAGTTGAGACGCCAACGCCCGTCCAAACGGCCTTGAGCGAACACAGAGAGCTGCGCTCGCAACCAGAGGTCGGGGTAACGCCGACCAGGGCACTAGTCTTGGTTCCGAGTCGACCTCCGAGACCCACACGGCAGCTAGACGGGAGCAATTCCATTTAAACCACACTGCAATCATAGGCTCGTTATAAATCACTACGAACATCACTCGAAGCATTGCAAACTCGCTTTTCCGTACAGCGCGGTCTTTTGATAAACCCCCAGCACATGACAAAGCAACTACCTGCGGCCTGGGGCAACTGGAGGCCAATAAACCTTCTTTATTTGCCCCCACATCACATTGATCATAATACCAACCCCATTGACTGATCTCCGCCAAATCCACTTTCACACGAGAACTGCTTGCATTTATTTCAACAACATTAAACTGCATCACTAGAGCAAGGAAAAACACATATGCCATGAACAACAACCCACAACCCACATCACGAGTTCGTTTCTTGGTTGTCGACTCGATGTTGTGACTCGCGACTCCCTTTAACGCCACGGGCTCACCGCCACCTGTTGAAGCTGCCTGAACAACACCGACGCGCATTGCCTCACGAACACTGCCGAAGCGCGGGAATTCATCGCGAGCGAAGCGCGGGAACTCGTCGCGAGAGCTGATACGGCTCTCGCCGCTCCCGAACTGCACATCACTGCCGCCGGCAGCAACGAACGGTCGCTCCCGCTGCATCGACGCGGCCTCCGCCGCCAGAGCCTCGCCCTCGGTACTCGACGAAGGCCTCGAAGAGAGCACTGGCACATCTGGAGGTACGAACCGGAGATCCAGTCCGAGGTGCGCCAGCCAGTCCCGACCCAAAAGGGGGGGCCCCTCCCCTCGTACAACGAACACTGAGAGCCGGGCGCGTCGATCTCGGTAGCGCACTGAGACGTCGGCCCTCGCAAGCGGTGCAATCGCTTCACCGGTGTACGTGTATAACGACAAGGCCGTCTTGACCAGGCGAATACCGCGAAGACCACGAGCCGCCTGCTCACCTATGACCGACACTGCAGCCCCGGTATCCACGCAAAACACAGTCGGTTGGCCATTCACTTCGACCTCAACCGTGAAAGGCGTCGTCATCTCCGAACCAACGGAAAACAGACTCAACTGTGGTTGCATCTCCTGCTCCGGCTCGCCGGCATCGTCATGCCCCGGTTGCAGGCCGATCTCCAGGTCACAAGGGTCCTCCCGCACCTCGTCATCCAAGACCCCAACGGAGGCCCCCGCCATCCGACACACACGCTTCAAATGTCCCACCTTGTGACAATGCAAACACACGGTGTTCTTATACGGGCACATCTGTCGCAGGTGCGGTCCCCCACACCCCCAGCACCCCCGGAAAGCCCCTTCGCTCCAGGTGCGACCATGCTGCGGTGCCCCTTCGCTCCCGGTGCGACCGTGCTGCGGTTCCCCTTCGTTCCCGGTGCGACCGTGCTGCGGTGCGCGCCCTCGTCCCGCACCGCTAGGCGCGCGAGCACCCTGCGGCACTTGTGCTATCGCGCGGACTCCGGGCTGCGCGACCTGCGGCACTTGTGTGGTCACCGCGTGGACCTCGGGATTAGCCGCCATGCCCCAGCTGGAGCTACTCATTACGTCCTGGCCAGCAATGACGCGGACATCCGTGAGTGTCTGCTCGACAGATGAAGCAGTCGCGACCGCAGAGTCGAATGTGATGTCGGTCAACCGCAGGATGGCTGCTACCATCTTTGCGTCTCGCAGACCAGAAATAAAACGATCTCTGAGCCGTGCCGGACGCTCCTCTGTCGTGAATTTGCACGGCACAGCCGAATGCTTCACCCATGCTACGAAGTCCGCAACGCGCTCCTCGCCACCCTTAGCGAGATGATCGAACTGGAACCGCGCGAGATGTAACGACTTCTCTGGCGCCAAGTGGGTCTTCATTTTCGCCACGATGTCCTGAAAGGATAGCACGTCATCACTGGGCCTATTTGGAGCCACCAAATCACTCAGCAGCCGGTAGTGCTCCGTTGATAGCGAGGCGAGCAAGATCGCCTTGCGTTTCTCTTCATCCTCTACATCATTCGCCCGAAAGTAGCAACCTAACTGTTCAGAAAACAACTCGAACTCATCTCCCCCGAACACGGGTACACGTCCGTGCGCTGTGCCCCGACCTTCTGCCATGCTCGTGCTGGCGAGACCCTTGGCTCCGTAGCTTGGAACCGCCCTGCACACGCCGATCCGAAGATCCTCGTCAGCCAACTGTAATGTACTGAAATGGAAGATGCTTAGCAGGCAGACACGAGCGGGAGGACAGTCGAGCCGGGCTGTGTTGTACAAGCGCGAGCGCGGGCGTACTCTGCCCGGCGGCTCTCCTTTATTACGTATGCACACGCACGAGCCGCGTTCGACTACTGCATTCCTACGACGCCTCAGGCGGCGCGCACACCTTATATCCCTTGCAGATACGATGACCACCACGACCACTCCTCCCATCATCACGCCCATCATGCATCATCATCATGCCCCTCCCCGTAGGCCCGCAGACTACACCACACAGAAAGCTGTTTTTTTTTTTTGGATCACCAGCCACATTTTCCATCAAATCATCATGTAACTTTGTATGAAGCCAGCTTTTAGCATTGTACACTTTTCTTATTTCATCAACTTGGTTGTGGTATGGCTTTGAAGGTCATAAAATACAACTTGATGAGTCTTTCTTTTATGCTGGGAAAGAAAGTGCACAGAGAACGCCGCACAAACACATCTACGCTTCCAACTCGAGATGGTTCAAGCCCAAATTTTCCGAGCCCGAACTGAAAAAAAAACAGGTAAAGGCAGGAATCCTGAATCAATAGAAAAGGGGAGGTTGAGATGTGCTGTTTCACCACAATCCTTCAACCCACAAAACCTGTGCTGCCATGGCAGCCATTTTCGATGTTCCACTCAAATTTCACGTACACACCTCATGCTTATCAGACCTGATTCCTGCTTGACTTCTTTCACGTGCTTAGAGAATTAAAGAATTGCTTGAAGGGAAAGCAATTTCCATGCGACAGTTTAGTGAATGAGTCATTTGAAGAGCAAGACCAGGCGATAAATCATAGCTTTGGAACACCAACAAATTGCATTTTAGTGCCATTTTTGCATACTTATCAGCCATTGCATTTTCGTCCCTGGCCACAGACTTATTGAATCAACTTGCTTGTAATTAATAGGATCAATCTACCTCTACTTGTCAACATTTATTATGTGTTGGGTTGATTTTTCGATCCTTGGATGGGGTCTTCATTTACATTGTTCCTCCATGTGTATTTTCATATATGTTGGTTGTCATCCCACTCCGCTTGGCAGCACTCGCACTACTGCACTCTCTTTGCTTGGTTTATGCTCGTCAGTGGTTTGCCATTGCTTTCCCAGCAGTCAAAGCAGGAATTTGAATTTCACCATGGCACCATCAATAGCTCGCCTACTCGTCATGAAAATCACCGTGGGATCTTTAATGTCCACCAGCTATTGTTAAACGTCCATCAGAGGGTAGGAACACCTTTTAAAATGCGACGCCTTGCCTTTGAAGCACCAATCCGACAGTGTATTGTTGGGCAGAGAATCAAATCCAGGCTTCGCAGTTGAAAGACAAGTGTGCTACCCCCGCAACATCCTGTCGGACGATTTTCATCTTGCGCTATCAAAAAAAAAGCACATGAGTTTCACATCACTTTCCTTGAGTTACGGTAAATTCTGCATTGACCACAGTCATTTCCAGCCTTCTCTCGAGTTTTCATACAGCTCTGCTTGATCGGTTTCATTATAGTATTAATTGTCGTACCTTTCATCGGTCAAAACCATTATGTCTACATAGTAGTGTTGTGATATTGTCATGAGAATGCGCTGTACGCCAGGTGTGCAAATATTGCGATGATCCTGTCTTTTTTTAATTTTTATTTTCGTCTGTTTATTGGCAGAATAAATGGACAACGAGGGCAACTAGAATCGCCAAATTTGGCACAGAGCTTCATACTGTGAATGTCTCAGAGCTTCCTACTGTGAATGTCTCAGACGAGTTCAACTTTGAGGTCACAAGGAAAAATATATAATGAAATTTAGTGCAGGAGTATATTAACTCAGGCCATAGGCTTGTGCATTGCATGGGTATTCCACAAGTGTGTCTGCATGTACAATATGAAACTCTTTGCCAAACTTTGTGATTCAAGCCGCTGATGGCGAGTTATTCTTTTGACAACGAAACACGCAGACGTCGCAATACTCACTTGCTGAGCAGACAGGAAACCTATCAGACGGAGGTTCTGGCTCACGCAATTATGTTCCTCTTCTAAGTTATGGTTTCTGTGTCAATTTCACTCAGATTTTGCACATGTGCTTGGGGGTACCCATGGGCAGGTCATGGGTGACAAATATAATCTCCATCACTCACCCCAAGTCTGGGAAGATGTCTCAATATTTAATTCAACTGAGAGTGTCTATCAATATTTGTGTAGCTCTGTTGGCACCATTTTCATAACTATCACTTCTGTCTGAAAAAAGAAAGAAAAAACAACTTTGGCCTGTATTAATATAATACTAAATTAATGCTAATTGCCAGTGAAATGAAAATCATCATACTAAAATAAAAAATATACACCAATTCATGATAGGTATGTTTGTGTATAAAAACGCATTGACTTCAGCTTCACACTCCTGTGTAAGGCCTTTTATAGTGCATCAAATCGCAAAACAACCATGATTTCTTCGAAGACAAACATAACGGTGTGAGTCAGCACCTCCCTCGAGTGCATTCTGGCTAGTCTGCAAATGATCAATGTATGGCAATGCTTTGCTGCATTGCATTTCATGATATTCTGGAGGAACTAGGGATGTGAGAGGGATGGTGGGGGAGGAGGGGCAGTGTGGAAGGGCGTAGGAAGATGAGAAGTTTGTTAATAGAATGCATTTGACGAATTCCTAACAATTGCTCATGTATTATTATTTTATTTTTTTTGATTTTTAATTCCAGTGGCAGAGCTCGTTGGTGGGTTAGGGTGGACATATAATAATGTCTGCATGCTCAACAACAACATTGGGCCACGGATAGTAGCAGAACTTGCATATTTTTATGTCGTGCTTGATACAAGATGGCTGTAGATTGCCAAATTTAAAGTCCTCGAGTTGAACAAAGTAATGTATATCTATGAACGTGAGGCAAGTGAGAGAAGATGAGTTTGGAAATGGCAGGTCTTTGAAAACCCCTGGGAAGTTATATTTTCGTTGTGGGTCTCGCTTGGTTTACACAAAGAATTTTGGTTTGCCGATCTTGTCATTCTTGCAGGTCATGCATTGTGTGGTGTAATATCTTGAGGATGTGGCTTTATAAATGTATGCAATCCCTTGTGGGCTGGCAGGATGGCCTAGAGGTATGCACACTCGCATCTAAGCTGTTTTGCCTGGTTTTGAATCTCGGCAGATCTAGAAATTTTCATCCTGGTGTTTCACAGGGAGGGTGCTTCATCAATGTTTGTGCCGTCCCTCGGATGGATGTTAAACTGGGCATCCCATCTGACAGCATTAGTTGGTGGACGTTAACGATCCCACGGTGTCCTTTGTGAAGAGTAGGTGCGCTATCATCGGCCCCATGAACAAATTAAAATTTCCTGCCCTGACTTCCTGTGTTGGAGTGCTGACCCATCCAGGATTGTAACCCGAGCCATATAAACTGCTTCTGCAGCACCGACATTCTGTGTAGAGAATGGTTCATGATCTGATCTGAATACCTTGCCTATCCTGGGTCAGCATCTCAAAGCCCATTTGGCTCTAACAGCCTTCCCAATATTTTGGATTGTGTTATCACTGCTGCACATCGGTGTCCGACACAGAAAGGCTCTAGACTTGACATGCAAATCATGTTTCCTTGTTTTACTTTATTACCTCACCACGGAATGTGGATGGAGGTTATGTTTTCACTCCTTTCTGTCTGTGTTTGTTTGTCTGTGTACAGGATATCTCAAAAAGTTGTGGATGGATTCGGACAAAATCTGGTGGCGATGTTGGGTGTGTGATAAGGACGAAATGATTAGATTTTGGTGAAGATCCGAATCTGGATCCGATAATTTTTGTAAAGTGATTCTTCACCATTGAGTGATCCGGCTAAAAACGATGTGCAGCACGATATCTCAAAAAGTTACGGACGGATTCAGACAAAACTTAGTGGACAGGTTGGGCGTGTGACGAGGTTGAATCCATTCAATTTTGATGAAGATCCGAATCTGAATTCGGATTCGAGAATTTTAAATTTTTAAAGTAATACTTCACCATTGAGAGATGGGGCCAAAAACGATATACTGCATTGCATGGTATTTCAAAAGGTTGTGGACGAGTTGTGACAAAACTAGGTGGATTATTTGGTTAGGTGACAATAAGAAGCCGATTCGATATTGGTTCAGGTCCGGATCCAGATCCGGCCTAACAATGGTTTACAAAATGTAAATTGTTCAGCCTGGTGGAGGTATGTGCTTCACCGAGTGCTGTTCTAGTTCTTCATTGAAATTATCTCCCCTTATTCTCTCCCCCACTTCACAGGCTTATGTGATGCAGAGCGAATTTGCACTTGCACAAGACTGCTTCTTTCGGGCGCATTTGCTGGCTCCACTCAACTCCACCATCATAGCACAGCTGAAGCATGTTAACGAGTGCGTCCTTCACCTACTTCATTCACATATATTTATATACATGCCCACATTGTTGGACATCAAGGTTGCAGCGGGACGTTGAATGTTGAGCAACCTTTTAAATTGTATTTCTTATTTTTCAGGACAGGTTTTAGTTTTACCATGATCAGCATAGCTCATAGAGGGGGCATGAATAGTTCCTACAAATATGTAATTTCAAGGACGGAAAAGATGCGACACTTTGAAGTAGTTGGGTTGGGCCAAAATCACAAATCGGTGCAGATCACAAATCACAAATGGGTTGGCTTGAGATTGTCATTCTTTGTTCAGGACATCTTAACTGCTTAAGTATGGGACGCCGACCGGCATAGGGAGCTCCATGTTTCAGAAGGAAGGGAAAAGTAGGTGCATGCCCTCACAAATTGGTATCTTCAACAGGTGGGGTGCCAGTTGTCAATTCGCAAGCTGTCATCGATTGAACAAGTAGCACAATTAAGAGCTTTGTGTTGAACTATTGTAGCTTTGAGGGAACATTATGGTTGGCAGAGAATGGTGATGTTAAAAAGATAAATAAATATGCAATGGGTGATTGAGATGAAATCTCTTTAATTTGTAAGGTAACTATGGCTACCCTTTATACCATTTTTATCCCCCGCCGCGTGGCGGAAGGGGGATATTGTTGTCACCCGGGTCGTCCGTCCGTCCGGCTGGCTGGCTGGGCGTCAAAATTTATAGCTGTGAGTGCGATAACTCATAAACTGTTCGCCATATCGATTTGAAATTTGGGTCTCACATGTACCACCTGAAAAGGAAGAACCCTATTGATTTTGGGCATGGCCGGATCCAAGATGGCCGACTGGGACGGCCATCTTGAAAAAAATGTTTTTTGTAATAAATGGAAAAACGCTTATCTGATTTCAATTATTTTTCAATGGCGGGGGATTCCCCATCTCTGATGGTATATTTATAGCTTTCCAATCATTCTCACACCTCTAAAAACACAAGGTTGACCCCTTTCTTAAGCAGACTCGGTGGCTTAATGGTTGGAGCATCTGCTCTGAATCAGGACAGTCGGTGGTTCAAATCCTGGCCTAGTCATTCTTCATTCGTTTGTAGCATGAGGCTGTGGGATAGCATCATTGGCTGAGCTTGCAGCTGTGTCGCAGATGGAATGCTGGTTAGGGCAGGAATTTGGAATTTAGCCATGGTATCTGCCATAGGTTGCCAACATTTTGCAGAGGACACCTTGGGATGTCCACCAATGAATGCTGGCAGATGGGATACCCGTTTAACGTCTATCCGAAGGACGGCACACCTATTGATGAATCACCCTGCCTGTGAAATACCGGGATAACAGTTTGTAGCCTGATTCTGGATTCAAACCCAGGTTAGACAGCTTAGAGGTGAGTGTGCATACCTCTGTCATCCTTTCAGCTGGCCTCCATACCATAGACCTTTTAAAAAATGGTATGTGCTGCTTCCTTGCTTGACGCTCAGCATTTAAGAGGATAGAGCATAGACAAACAACGCTGGGAAGGCAATGGCAAACCATCCAGTTTAACCCTTGCCAAGAAACTGCTTAACAACGAATTAATTCACTTGCATAAGATAATCGTGTATTTGAGCACTGCAGTATATTTGATAACAAGTATTTAACGTGTGGTGGAATTGACATCTGCCAGTAGCTCATGAGGTGTCGACTCGTATGAATGACTGGCATAAGCTCCAGTAGGCTTCACTTGAGCCTTTGGTTGTAGTAAAACATAGTGTGTTGATGTGTTGTTAAGACGATAGTTTAATGTACAATTTGAAAATGGACAACTTGAAATTTTACAATTATAACCTCACCCCATTTATTGATTCAACCCTTCCTACTCGTGTCTATGTGATAAATAAATCTCTGCCAGGCAGGACTTCGGCATTTTAATAAATCAGGGCAATGCAATTGCCTTGGAACGAGTATGGATTTGATGCGATTGCTGTCCGGTGTTCTGAATGTCAAAGTCGACAAATTCGATGAAAGGCTTTGTAGCTGTGGGGGCACCCGTGATTTTAAATTGTCTAAACCGCAGACAATAAATCGATGTTGCATAATGTTAATTCTCGGAAATCCGAAAAGCCGATCACCTCTTTTCATCATCTTCTTGGTACCTCAACGGTCTGGCAGGATGGCTTAGATTAGAGGTATGCACTCTGAGCTGTCTTGCCTGGGTTCGAAACTTGACCCAGCTATAAACTATCACCCTGGTGTTTCACATGCAGAGGGATACATTGATATGTGTGCCATTCCTCAGATGGACGTTCTCCCAGCACTGGTCGTTGGTGGATATTAATGATCTCACGGTATCTTTCGTGAAAAATAGGCGAGTTATCTCTGGCATCATGAACAAGCTACAAATTCCTGCTGAAAACTGTGGGTATAAAGTGGTCTGGGCTTCACGGATATCCCTTGACACCTGGTTACACTGCTTGCTATTTTCGAGTTTGGTGGTTGTTTAGGCAGCTGTCCCTTCACGATATACCAATTCACATTCCCAGTTTGTTAGAATGTCATGTGAATGGCCATCTTTGATTACACAGGGCAACTATAACCATGATGGTACCTCATTAGTTTTAAACAGGGAAAGTCACCTTGTGATGTCATATCCTGCATTGAAAAAAAATCCTGTCCTTCACCCACAAAACAAATTTCTTGATTTGTGAACCATCGTGCTGAAGTACCACAATCATACATTATTTATATGTATAGTTATACTTTGCTGATGCATATCATGGCATAGTATAACATTGTGGGAGTAAAATAATGCTTTATATGCCTCCGCACCAAGGGTGCCAGAGGCATTATGTTTCCGGGTTGTCTGTCTGTCCGGATTTTCGTTTACGCGATAACTCAAGAAGCAAATTGAAGAATTTCATCAAACTTGGTAAAAAGGTAAAGTAAGACAGGGCAAATAAGTGATTAGATTTTGGGCCAGATAAGATAAAGGTCAAGGTCAAACTCTGAAATGTTACTGTTTATGCCCTAACTCAAGAAATATTGGACAGAATTTCATCAAACTTGGGACGAAGGTAAAGTTAGACAAGGAAATTAACTGATTAGATTTTGGGCCAGATATGATAAAGGTCAAGGGTCAAATATGTCAATACTCAAGTGTTTGTGCAGGAGAGCGGAGGCATACCCGTCGACTGCGCGCAGTCGAATTACTCTAGTTTTTAATGTATCTGCAATTGTCTTATTTTGTTACTTAACAAAACTAGCGAAGACCCCGTCCCAACAGATGGTTAATTCCCTCAGGATTACAGACGGGATGACTTGTAACACCTCCACTGGGAGTAGGGATATACGATACACATTTACATAGAGAGAATTGGGGTGCTCCCCTCACCCTGACCTCCAGGGGCCATTAATTTATTTTTACCACCGAAAACTCCTGAGTATAACCACCAGTTTTTAACTCATTCCATCCAGTGGTTTAGAAATGCTTGGAAGGCAAACAAACAAGCAAGCAAATAGACATTTCTCGAATTTCATACATGGTATGATTTTGGAATGTAAAGAATGCCGTGTGTGTGTCCTGACCTTATCCTTACTAGAAAATGGCAGCAGTTTCGGGAATTGGAGAAGGACCTCTATGGACGGATGTTCAAATCTGCAAGCTCCTCTCAAGTAGTTAAAGGTGTGTTCCTGAAGTGTGAAATCACTTTCTCATTTTGAAATTGCCATCATATAAGTGGGTTGCTCAGCTGCATATTACTTGCGCAAAATGGAATAATCCTTTGAAAGCAAACTCACTTGTCTCCGGTCTCTCAGTAGAGTTCTTATCACACCTGCTGGAGCTAAAACCAACGTAGTTCAAGCTGGAATTGAATTTGTATCAAAAATACACAAAAAATTTTATTGGCTCATTTTATAACCATAAAATGCTTAAATTGTGGTTTCACATTCTAGCAATATTTGGTTCATATAAAGGCTTTTGTTAATATAAAGGTCTTTTGCATTTGACCTCATCTTTGATACTCACAACTCAGCTTATTTGTATAATTATATAAACTATGCTTAGTATGCAAAGCCATTGCTCATTGCTTTTTATATACCTTGATAAACCTTATGATTCAGTTTGGAGAGGTCTGTGGAGAGTATTAGAATACTATAATGTGCCATTAAAATAGTAAGGGTACTGAAGAAGTTCTATGAAGGGGTATGTAGTGGCATTATGCATGAGGGAAAGCCTGGGGAGTGCTTTGAAACAAAGACAGGAGTGAGACAAGGACGTGTTATCTCACCGGAATCAACATATTTCTGTATAAGATTATATGTAAGGTAACGGCGGGTATACATGAAGGTGTAACAGTTGGTGAAGAAACCGCATAATCTGGATTTTGCTGATGGATATAGTGTTATGAATCTGGAAGCCATGAGCACTCAACATACAAGTCATATAGCTCAGTTATTTCGATAAGTAAATGAGGATAGATAGCTCCCCGTCCCTTGTTTAATGGGTAATTAAATGTTCATGCGCTGCGGAGTTATTTTAATAGTCAGGGTTTTTATTATTACGTCCATAAATCTTCTACAACAACACCAGCATCACCCTCACCTTCACCTCACTCTGGCCGACGCCATGGTGCCCATGGTGGGCGGAGTTCAAGGAGGAGCCTCGTGGCGGCTCTCGCCCAATCAGGGAGATGCGAACGAGTTCCTCGGCGGTCGTCCAATGACCACAGCCCACACAGGATAATGTTCCTCTGTCTATTTGGAGGGCGGTCCGCCGGACGGCCGTCACGCCCCCCCCCCGCCCCCCGGTCCAATCAACGACCTTGGTGCCCGTTTTGGCCAATGGCAGGGCGACGAGCGCATTTTGCGCACCAAAACCGTCCAGTGAGGGAGAGCGGGGAGGGAGGAGGCATCCCCTCCCCCCCTGGACAAGGGTGGATAAGGTTGCGGCACGATCGGACCAAAGGGAGAGTTTTGGTTGTCGGGACGAGCGCTGAATGGAGCTCTCGACTCTGCTCGCATCTCGCTGGCGCCTGGTTCTTCCATCGCGTCTCACTGGCGCCTAGTTCTTCCATCGCATCTCGCTGGCGCCTGGTTCTTCCATCGCATCTCGCTGGCGCCTGGTTTTTCCATCGCATCTCGCTATTGCCTGGTTCTTCTGACCGCATCGCGATGCTGTTCTGGGTTGCTCGTCTTGTCGAAGACCCCACGAGGCGGGAAGGTCCGTGTGTGTGTGTGTGTGTGTGTGTGTGTGTGTGTGTGTGTGTGTGTGTGTGTGTGTGTGTGTGTGTGTGTGTGTGTGTGTGTGTGTGTGTGTGTGTGTGTGTGTGTGTGTGTGTGTGTGTGTGTGTGTGTGTGTGTGTGTGTGTGTGTGTGTGTGTGTGTGTGTGGCCCTGTCTGTAAGTAGGAATTGGATAAGTGCCTTCGCTGTACATTATTTGCCTTGCTTTAGTCGGTTTAACTCTGTTCTTATGTGTTCCTTCCCCACCCATTGTAAATAAATATCCATGTGTTGAAAGTATCAGCTCGTTTTTGTGTTTTCTTCATTGGTTTAACGTGGTGCGTGTTGGGAGAATTAAAGAAGGCCGTTGTTGCCGTAGTGGTGTGCATTTGGGATCGACGGGAGCTCGGTGACCATCCGCTCGGGTCACGCATGGGTCGAGCACGCATACGGCTTGTCCCGTACGAGTGCCGTCGAGGGTGTGAATACTCGGTAGCTCGCCACGTGAGTCTCTAGGTATTTTGAAGTTTGGCAAATAACCCTGTACCACGTGGTGGAATTATTGATGATTCACGGTCCGGTAAGGGACCCATACCCTCGGAGTTTTCCGAAAGGTACGATCTACATTCCGGGTGTTCAGTAGAGTCGACCCTACTGCTCCACCTCGCGGTTGTGCTTGCAGCCGACGCCCAGCTCTACAACAATAGCACTGCTGGCAGATATGACAGACAAAGTTATTCTGCATTATTATGAACAGCCATATGTTGGTAATAATAGCACAGGTTTTGATTGACCTAATGGCCTATTCGTGTGTTGAAGCTCCTTGTGAGGGAACATATTGTTTGTGTCATCGGACTCGTCCCAGTTGTCCGGTCCGAATCTCGAGGAACCATGTCAAAGCAATTGTGCCGACCAATTGATTTTGACGCTCCGAAAAGGGTTTCACGCCTGTTTGTCGTGTTACCTTATTCGGGTGGAAGGCCCGGGCTGGTCAGGCAACATGCTAGTAGGTGCCGTGAGTCTGATTACTCGAATTAGCAATCTGAGTGGAGATCGTCGGATGCAGCTATAGTATCGTACTGGGTGCCAATAGCCCGAACCCCATCTGTCTTTAAACAGACATTTATAGCTCATATAACTGGCTAATATACTCGCAATCAGGACACTCAAATCACTCGGAGACCAAATGGATTTGTAATGGTGTATTTAAAATAAGAAGGGTAGGGATACAAAAGAAGCAATATAATTACCTATACATAACCCATATGTGCCCCGAGTACAAACGATTGGTCGATTCTTAATTAACTAATCACGTCAGGCCTCATGCACACCACAGAAGGAATGACCAGGGAGAAATGATGAGACTGAAAATACCTTAGGCTGTGTCCAGTGGGAGACAGCAAGTCCAAAGTGGAGAAATTCCGTGGGGAGTACAGTTTGTGCCGCAAGTGCAATCCAGTACCGGAGAGGGGGCGGGGGGGGGTGGCTTGTGTGTTGGCAGGCAGATGCGTCCCGTGCCACGGGAAAACCTCAGGAATCCGAGTCCAGGTTCTATAACAAAGTACCCGTGCATCTCCTCTCCATAGTTCACACTGCTCACTTTTATCGGGTGTGCCTCCACCTTCAGTCTGTATCGTCACTAGTCCTACCCTGCGTGATGCTATTGGCTTGTGTGCTCGTCCATGGGCTGGGCAACCCGCCCAAACCTTTCACCCACTTTGTCATGGGGGCATTTTCCCACCTTCCTCGTTCCGACGGCCTGTCAGACCACTTGAATGAATATAAAAGACAGATTACAATGGGATATGACATTAAAAAGGTGTGAAGGGATCATGGCTTTAGACACACACATGTGAAGAGGGAAGACGACAGCTTTTTGTACATATAACGATGCATATCCCTAAATCACAATTAAATTACCTCTTGCTTATTCTTATATACTGGCAGAGTACTCGCCTTATGGATGATCTTGTTCCAAGCTTGCAGCACGTTCTTCTGATGCATACCTTTATTTGGGTGGTGTATCGGCAAAAAAACCCGGGTTATGTGCATGAAGCAAAAACATACCTACTGCTTATAATTCAAAACACCTCACTGCACTGGAAAATGTGGGGACAGGAATACTGAACTGTAAATGGTGGGAGTTGTAATACCCTCCCCCACCTGAATGCAGTGCCACACAATACACATTTACATAGATAATTTGCACCCCCCCCTCCTCTGTCAGGTTATAGTCAGGTCAGGTTCGATCTGTGACCTGCTACAGGTACCATGTAAACCTGTACTAACCTGTTCCATGGTCGGGTTGTCGGCGACTAAACCGTCTCCCCCACCAGGTTTTCTGGTGAGGAGGGTGTTTGGATATGGACACCCAGCAGGATTAAAAACAAAACCTGTCAAAGGGCGGAGGAGCTCCTTGTGAGCCAACGGCCATCCATATCTAGTGCCCAACTGTGTCTGCGGACGTCCTCCTGCAGTTGGGCTACTTCTTATTAGGAGGTTGGTGGCAGGATTTGCACTCCGGCCACCGTAAAACGCTTCATTCCGCAAAACGCAAAAACGCAAAAAAATCTGAAAACCCACTCCGTGGGAGTACCTCCTGTGCAGCTTCCCTTCGCAGGGCAGCTCACCGGATGAGAGGATTGGGGCAAAGCCTTCGGGACCCCCAATCTTTGATAGGAGGGAAACCACGGGGTAACATCCCTGGGTCAGATTGCGGGAGAGTGTGTCGGAGTGGTGCTGAGGTGTCGTCCACCAGACGGCGGTCTCCTTGGGTTAACCTGAGGCGGTCCCTTCGGGTGGGTGCCTGGAATGTCCTATCCCTAAGAGAGGATGATCACCTGTCTCTGTTATCATCTGAGCTCAAGCGTTTGGACATCGGGATTGTAGCTCTCTCTGAGGTTCGGAGACCGGATTGCGGCGAGATAATGGTGGGTGGTTACACCTACTATTGGTCTGGTCGCTCTGATGGTTACCATACCCAAGGAGTTGCTGCAGCTGTGTCCAATAAGCTGACCCCAATGATAATTGAGGTAACACCGGTCAACGAGCGTATTATGAGATTAAGGATTCGCCACTCCTTAGGTGTCATTTCCCTGGTCTCTGTTTATGCTCCGACTGAGGCGAGTGATCTCACCGTGAAGGACACATTCTACGCCACACTCGAGTCTGTGGTTGATCAGTGCCCCAGACGAGATACACTTCTCGTCTTGAGGGATTTCAATGCATCGACTGGAACTGATAGGGATGGTTATGAGGTGTGTGTTGGTCCCCATGGGTCAGGAACTATGAACCAGAATAGCACTAAGTTCCTTGACTTTGCAAGAAGTCATGGACTTAGGGTGGCTGGTTCATGGTTTCAGCGCCCGCAAGCTCATCGCTGGACTTGGTATTCCAACGCTGGCGGTGTGGCAAAGGAGATTGACCATGTCCTCATTGACGGTCGTTGGAGGATGATCCAGAACTGCAGGGTCTACCGGAGTGCTCAGTTCCTCAATACTGACCACAGGCTTGTTGTAGCAACTCTAAAGCTGCACCTTAAATCCTGGAGAATGGTACCATCCCAGCCGAGGCTGGATGTTGCCAAGCTCAGGGATGAGAGAGTAGCTGAGGAGTTTGCGAACAGGCTGAGTGGACACTTGGGGGTCCTGAAGAGTTGTGGAGCACCTTCAAGACCACCGTCCTTGATGTTGCCGGTGGATGCCTTGGAGTTCACCGCAGGGCAAAGAAGAATTTTGTCTCTCAAGGGACACTGGATACCATTGACCAGAGTCGCAGGGCCAGGCTGAATGGCAGAGCTGAGCTGTTCAGGGAGCTGAGGCGTAAAACTGTACGTGCACTGAGGGTGGACAAGGAGGCCTATGTGCGAGGAATCTGTGAGGGGGTAGAGCATCACCTGTGGACAGGTGATTCTTGTCCCGCTTACAGGGGAATTCGCGCATTACGTTCATCCAAGCCCATCCCTCGGAGCACTGCAGTTCGAGCAGAGAGTGGTAGGCTCTTGACAGAGGAGTCTGAAGTGAAGGCCCGCTGGGCCGGTTACTTTGAGCGGTTGTACCAGGCTGATCCCCCAGCTGTCGAGTTGGACGTCAAGGGTGTTACAATCCCTGTTGCTGACCCTCGAATCAACTGTGGTCCACCATAGTTTGTGGAAACACGGGCTGCGGTGAACCAGTTGAAACGGGGCAAAGCTCCAGGGATCTGTGGCATCCATGCTGAACTTCTCAAGGCTGGTGGAAATGCTGCACTCGTGTCGTTGCATGCAGTTTTGTGCTCTGCCTGGAACGCAGGCATCATCCCAACTGACTGGAAGAGGGGCCTTGTTGTCCCTCTCTGGAAAGGGAAGGGTGATCGCCAAGACTGCAACAACTACCGAGGGGTGACGCTGCTCTCAGTGCCGGGCAAGGTCTTTGCTCGGATAATTCTTGATAGGGTTCGCCACCATCTGCTTGAGCACCAGCGTCCAGAGCAGTCAGGCTTTACACCAAAGAGGTCAACGATTGACCGTATCCTTGCACTTCGTGTCCTCACCGAACGCAGACGAGAGTTTCGGCAGGGGCTGCTTGCAGCCTATGTTGATCTCTGTAAAGCGTTCGATTCAGTGAATCGGGATGTCCTCTGGAGGATTCTTGGTCTTCGTGGGGTGCCACCAAAACTGATCGATCTGATGTCTGAACTCTACTCTGGTACTGAGAGTGCTGTGAAGTGTGGTGGTACCATCTCTGACTTATTTCCAGTTGTTACTGGAGTTCGTCAGGGATGTGTACTTGCCCCCACACTTTTCAGCACTTGTATGGACTGGATTTTTGGGAGGATGTCGGAGAGATCAAGTTGCGGTGCATCGTTTGGCAATGTCAAGATCTCGGACCTTGATTTTGCAGATGATGCAGTCATCTTTGCGGAGACTTTAGACATCCTCTTGGGGGCCCTCGAGGTGCTGAATGAGGAGTCGGAGCCGTTGGGATTACGGATTTCTTGGGTCAAAACTAAGATCCAGGCTTTCGGTGACATCTTGGATGCTGCTGTCCTGTCTGTGTCTGTTTGTGGTGAGGATGTTGAGGTCGTGGATAGATTCACTTACCTTGGCAGTGATATTCATGTCTCCGCAGGTTGTGAGCCGGAGGTCAATAGACGTCTGGGTCGGGCCTGGGGAGTCATGGATTCACTGGATCATGGTGTGTGGCGCTGCCGGTACCTGTGCGGGAGGACGAAAGTCCGAGTCTTCAGGTCCTTGGTACTTCCAGTCTTGCTCTATGGGTGCGAGACTTGGACTTTGACCAAGGATCTGAGACGGAGACTTAATTCCTTTGGTACCAGGTCTCTTCGAAGAATCCTTGGCTATCGCTGGTCGGATTTTGTGGCCAACGAGCGGTTGCTGAGAGAGACTCGGATGAGATTTGTTACCTGCATAGTCCGTGAGCGTCAGCTGCGGCTGTATGGACATGTGGCTCGTTTTCCTGACGCTGATCCTGCTCACCAGATTCTCTCAGTGAGGGAGTCTCATGGGTGGAGGAGGCCAGTGGGCCGACCATGTGCCTCATGGTTGCAGCAGGTTGACCATCATCTCAAGGAGATGGGGATGGGCCTGGCATCTGCCTGGGGGATGGCCAGACGGAGGCCCTGGAGTACCGGCGGAAAGTGGACGCAGCGACGCGCTGTTCTGGCACATGCTCCCATACCTGACCTGACCCCTCCTCCCCTCCAAAACCACCAGCAAAGATAAAAACACTGATACACTAATTGGGGTGATGCTGATCCGATGCAGCAAGTCGATATGTAATCAGCCCAAAACTGAAGGAGCAGCATGACAAACAAACACACACATAAACACACAAAACCGGTCTGTGAATTATAGTAAGGATGCACTATGGGAAAGAACTATCGCTAAATGATGCAAATAAACCCCTAGAAGGCATTCCCGTAACAACATATTACACAAATAAGAATGCATAATTTAAAACAAGGAAATGAGTTTTGATATCTTGGGCTATTATAATATCTGATCGAAAATAACAGAAGACCTAATATAATAAAAAGAAAGGCAGGAAAGAGCCGATAAACACTTTAAAAAGTCTTTTTGGAAAACGAGGGACATAACAGAAAATGTGAAAAAAAAATATTCAAACCAATAGTTACACTGATGGATCATCCAGATTGACCCTCACAAAACAGAGGATAAACTAGAAAGAGCAATCAGAGATTGCAGACCCTTGCCAGAACTTGTTTTGCGTGGCGTTTGTGCACTGGTGTGTTGTGTAATTATTAAGAGACATAATTAGAACTGCCTCAATAACTGCTGGCAGTGATGACCGGGTACCAAGACATCCCACTTTTTATGCACCCTGTTTTGATTGGACTCCTGACCCTGACCCATGACGTTTTTCATTATTATTCAATTTAATTTAGAATGCGATTAAAATTAATTCAATTCAAATCAAATTGAAGACCAAATAGATACAGTCTTGCATTGGAGTTATCAGAAGGAACCTGAACAAGCCAAAAGCAAAGATGATGTCATCAGGAGGGACCTGGATAGCATTTGCATTTCAGCTGCTACTCCTCCACCATCAAACCCATCCAGGCACAGCCAAGTGAGCATTATTTTAAAAAAATATATCAAAAATAACCCAGATCAAAAAATGAAATTATTCTGGCTGCCAGACCATGAGTCTGATCAAGTTGGAATTTAAAATAAGTATTCCCCGTCACTACTAGATCGTAATTGTGAAATTTCATGTCGATTGATGAAGCGGATCCAGAGAAAACATGATTTAATATTTTCTTCAATCTAATATGGCTGTCAAATCATGTGACCTATCAATTATTCCTCGACAAACTTGTACACCCAAAGCTTGGGGAACATTTTTGTGAAGTTTCCCCTCAATCTGTCCAGTCGTTCTGGAGAACAAGATTTTTTTTTATAGGTTTTAGGGTAAATTCCAATATGGCTGCCAAAACACGTGACCGATGAGGTCGTGTGTGAACCTTTTGTTCCTCATGGATAGGCGGTCATATGTCTAAAATTTTGCCTCAATCTGTTAAGCCACTTCAGAGAAGAAGATTTTTGAAGGTTTAAAAAAAACAACAAAAAACAATATGGCTGCCAAAACGCACGACCGATGACAAATTGTTTTCTGTGGACCATTTTATTCTGAGATGACCCTCAAAAATTTGTAATATCATGCTGTATATCATTTTTGGTGCAATCACTTAATGGTGAAGAATCACTTATTCTTCACCATTGAGGAATGTCTCAAAATCCTGATTAAGGTGTGTAAAAAAAATCAAAAAATTTACACACCTTTATCCATATTAAAACACCTTAATATGAATAAAAAACATAAAAATCCTTATTCAGGTGTATATTCATGTTTAGAATAAAGAGAATTGTGAAAAAAGAATAATCAAAGAACAAAGATGTTGGGCTCTTCCCGACATCTTTGTCCTTTGTTCCCTTCACATCTTTTCGAATTATTTTATTTTATTTTCACAGTTCTATTTATTCATTCTAATTATTTATTTTTCTTCTTTCATGTCTTTTATGCTCTGTTCCTCTCTTTCGTTATCTATCTCTCAGGAGAAGTGAATTCTTGCAGAAAATTTTCTGTAAGGCTCACTTGGCTGTGCCTGGATGGGTTTGAGGATAGTGGAGTAGCGGCTGCCCCCGAATCCTTTCCAGGTTCCTCCTGATGACTCCATCTTTGCCCTTTACTTCTTCAGGTTCCTTATTGGTCTTCCATTTCATTAAGAAATTATAATATCCAGATCTTCACCAAAATCGAATAAATTTGTCCTTAGCACATATCCAACGTGTACACCACATTTTGTCATCCGTCCAAAACATTTTGAGATATCCTGCTCACAGCCAAACAGACAGACAGACATACAGACAGGGGTGAAAACATAACCTCCGAACACCTTAGGTGACGGAGGTAATAAATAAAAAGTACCTTCCTTTGAAATGCCCTTGTTGAGAAATATGTTCAACATAAAATTCCTTTTTCAAAGGAATGAAGATGTCAGAGAAAGACTTGAACAAATTCCAGTGAGTCAATTTAATGCATAAATCGAATCCCTCCCCCAGAGGGGAGTGGGGGGGGGGGTTACGCCTTGGGGAAAAATTTATATTAAGTTGAATATTCATGTTAAGACAGCTCATTGTGGTGTTCTTCCAAGGCCCCTTCTGATAACAAAAGTAATAATACAACTGGGATGATAATAGGTAGATTTATAAACATTATTACAAAACAATATTAATCAATAAGTCAGTCGACTTCTTACGATGGAATGGCATGGACACTCCATTAGCTTAATATAATATAAATCCTTAAAAAATAATCTACCAAGATAAAATTTGTAAATCTGCAAATTACCTACCAGTCAGCTGTGGAGAATTCCCCATCAAATCACGCTCATTAAGCTTTGGGACATCATTGCTGGACAAGAAAAATGAGACCCAAAAGTGGCCATTTGTTCTTCTTCCTATTATTTTCTGACAGCCGAACTCAAAATTGGATGAAGCTGCGAGCTTGGTTTAAACACCAATGGTACTGCATTTTATAGTCTGAAAGTGCCAACTGATCAAAATTTTACAAGCTTGAAAGGATTCCATGAAACGTACGCAAAACTGCTTTCCTTTGTAAAGGAATAGAAAGGGATCAGAGGGGTGGGCAGGACGACGACTGTCAATCATCCTGATGGGAGCGGGGCTGCCAGACATAATATCAGCCTTGTCCATGAAGGGCAGTCACGGGGCTGTCAGACATGATATTAGCCTTGTCCATGAAGGGCAGTCATGGGGCTGCCAGACATAATATCAGCCTTGTCCATGAAGGGCAGTCACGGGGCCAATCGACAGCAACAACACATGCACATATTTCTATGAAGTACGTACGATTTAGAATGTTAGTTCCGGTCAGGTATGGGAGCATGTAGCAGATCAGCGCCTCGCTGCGTCCACTTTCCACCGGTACTCCAGGGACCACAGTCTGGCCATCCGCCAGACAGATGCCAGGCCCATACCCATCTCCTTGAGATGCCGGTCAACCTGCTGCAACCACGAGGCACGTGGTCAGCCCATTGGTCTCCTCCACTCACGAGACTCCCTCCCTGAGAGAATCTGGTGCGCAGGATCAGCGTCAGGAAAACGAGCCACATGTCCATACAGCCGCAACTGATGCTCACAGACTATGCACGTAACAAATCTCATTTGAGTCTCTCTCAGCAACCGCTCATTGGACACAAAATCCGACCAGCGATAGCCAAGGATTCTCCAAAGAGACCTGGTACCAAAGGAATTAAGTCTCCGTCTCAGATCCTTGGTCAGAGTCCAAGTCTCGCATCCATAGAGCAAGACTGGAAGCACCAAGGACCTGAAGACTCGGATTTTCATCCTCCCGCACAGGTACCGGCAGCGCCACACCCCATGATCCAGTGAATCCATGACTCCCCAGGCCCGACCCAGATGTCTATTGACCTCTGACTCACAGCTAGCAGAGACATGAATATCACTGCCAAGGTAAGTGAATCTCTCCATGACCTCAACATTCTCACCACAAACAGACATAGACAGGACAGCAGCATCCAAGATGTCATTGAAAGCCTGGATCTTAGTTTTGACCCAAGAAACCCGTAATCCCAGCGGCTCCGACTCCTCATTCAGCATCTCGAGGGCCCCCAAAAGGACATCTAAAGTCTCCGCAAGGATGACTGCATCATCTGCAAAATCAAGGTCCGAGATCTTGACATTCCCAAACGATGCACCGCAGCTTGATCTCTCCGACATCCTCCCGAGAATTCAATCCATACAAGTGCTGA
>NC_140964.1:66660257-66677757 GCF_056783735.1 Eptatretus burgeri
ATGCGATGGTTGCGAGAGCGAGATGTGACGGTAAAGGTCGTGGCTGTTGGCGTTGCTGTTGTTGTGAAGCGGCGTTGCGGTTGGTGGTTGGTGTGTGAAAGCGGTTGTGGAGAAAGTGTATGTTGTGAAGGCGGTTCTGGAGAAGGTGGCTGTGGTTGTCGAGATGCAGTTGGTGGTGGTTGTGGTGGTAGTAATGGCGGTTGGTCCAAAATAAAGATAGTAAAAGAAAAACGGCTATCTAAAAGGGTCGCAGCCCGAATGAATGACATTTATTCCCTCTAAACAACGGGTTTGGGCTAACTACACATATACTTAGAGATATCTCACCTACGGGACCTGAATGGTGGTTTGCGAATTTCGTCAACCACAACAATATATATATATATATATATATATATATATATATATATATATATATATATATATATATATATATATATATATATATATATATATATATATGTAGTCGTCGACTTACGACTGTTCCACTTTACGACCACGTGAAGTGACCCCAAAACAAAAAAAAATTTTTTTTTTTTTGTTTGTTTCTTTTGTATGTAAAATATACGTTGTTCGACTTTCGACCAAGTCGACTTCCGACCGATTGGTGGGAACCAATTGCGGTCGTAAGTCGACGACTTCCTGTATATGTATATGTATATATATATATATATATATATATATATATATATATATATATATATATATATATATATATATATATATATATATATATATATATATATATATATATATATATATATAGTCATGCGCCACTTAACGACGTTCCGGGCAACGACGGATCGCATATACGACGGATCTGCCAGCTCTGAAAAAAAAAAAAATGTTGCTGAAAAATTCCTTTCGCCGAGTGATGTAGCCGACGTCGCGCTGCCAGTCATATAAAAATAGCACGTACAATTATGTATGCTGTACAGTACATAATACTTCATAATGATAATAAACGACAGTGTGGCCCTGTTATAATGCGATCGTTGAGGTCCATAAAATGTCATCGCGAAAAAAGCAGGGTAGTGCTAAATCGGGATTGAAGGAAATCTGCTTTCAAACTGAAACAGTGTTTGCACGTTTTCCTTCCAGCAAGTAAATTACCTTTAAATTGAAGAATTCCGCGAATAAATCGTTGTTACAGTCAAAATTAAAACACCAATTTCTTTTTGATGAAGCTTTTCATGTTGTTAAAACAATCGCACTGTTCCAAAAATATATATCACAATTGACAGGAGCTCGTTTCTTTATTTATAAATTATAACATCGATGCAATGATTACGTATTTATAAAATCCAAACGCTATTTATTCATCTTTCTATAATCGATGCGAGAGGAGATTGTAAGCTGCTGTCAACAATACCGATGGCCGTCATGAACAGCACAAAGGTAAAACTAACGTGTCTTCCATCTCTCTTGGAATGTGTGTTACAATTGCCGACAGTATTCAGTACATTAACATGCTGTACAGGTTTGTATCCGAGGAGCAATAGGCTATACCATATAGCCTAGGTGTGTAGTTTTGTGTCAGTACGATGTTCGAAAACGAAAACGAAAAAAAAGATGTTCGCACAACGACGACATTGCTTAACGACGCGTTTCTCAAAACGTAACCCCGTCGTTAAGTGGCGCATGACTGTGTATATATGTATATGTATATATATATATATATATATATATATATATATATATATATATATGTATATGTACATACATACATACATACATACGTACATACATACGTACATACATACGTACATACATACATACGTACATACATACGTACATATATATATATATATATATATATATATATATATTTTTTTTTCGTGTGTGTTTGTGTTTCCACGAAAAGCACGGTGAGGCGGTGCATTGCTGAGGAGGTGAAACTGTGAATCAGTCCGGGAAGCTGTGAAGATGAAACGCATTTTAATCACTTCCTGTTTGAACGTTAATTCACCAAGACCTTTAAGACCCTGAAGACCCAAAAGATACAGATAACCCAAACGTCTCTGTGGACCCAAAATACCCAAGGGATAGAAGTGTCCAAGGATCCCGAAGTCCCCAATCGACCCTGAAAACCTAAAAGTCACTGAAGACACAAAGTCCCAAAAGACTCTGAAGATGCAAAAAGACCGTTTAGACCCTTGAGACCTTAACAACATTTAGACCCCTTACACCACTGTTCTTCATTGCACGGCCCGTGAGCTGCTGATGGCCCCTGGTGGCCTAAAGTGCGGCCCTGACGTGTGGCCGATAATACACAAATATCAAAACGCACCATCATAATCCGCCATAAATGCTATCAAATTGACACAATTGTTTTGAATGTGTTCCAACGCGAAGCATAAAAGTAACATAACTACATCAGGATATGATTGCAGTATACAAACAATGATGTTTGCAGCCCAGTAACTACAACAAAGAAGAGTATGTGGGCGCAGGACCTAATAGCAGCCATTACGGAGTCCTGCAGTCGGTGTGACGGCTCTCACACTGATGCCTTATCGGCAAAAGCGGCCCCTCTCTTAAAAAATAGGGAAGATCACTGCCTTACACCCTTCAGACAGCTTAGACTCTTGACTATTTAGACCACTTGGACCTTCTTATTTCACAAATAAATTTCAAATTAATATAATATCACCAAAATTACAATTCAATTTGTGGAAAAGAAATGTTTGTTTTATGATTGGTGTACATCATACCAACACAGCAAATCTGTGACATCAATCTCTGCAACGACGTGTGGAGAGGCGATCTTAGCGAGCGATCCATGCTAGTTAACAATAAAAAGGAAAATAATTAAACCTGTCGACCCTTCAGACTGCTAAGACCCCTTAGATCTTTGAAGATCTTTTAAGATTCCCAAGACCGTTATGACCCCTCAGACGATTTAGACACCTTAGTTGGACCCTTTAGACCCAGAAGACCCTTAATACTCCTCAGACCCTTAATACCCCTCAGACCATTGAAGACCCCTAAGACACTTAAGAACCAGAAGACCCTTTAATATGCCCACTATCCTCAACCAGAAGACCCTATACAGTGCTCAATACCCTTAAAGACCCATAAGAACTTTTAAAACCCTGAAGACCCCTAATACACCCAAAAACTTTAAGACCACTTTTACCCCAAAGACCCTTTAGAGCTCAAAGACTCCTAAGACTCTTCAAGACCCCTGAAGACCCAGAAGACCCTTTAAGACTCCTAATACCCCTCAGACCCTTAATACCCCTAAGACCCTTGAAGACCCCTATGACCCAAAAGACCATTAAGACCCCTCTGGCCTCTAAAGACCCTTGAGCCCCTCAATACCACTAAGAGCCACAATACCCTTTAAGACCCCCAATACCATAAAGACCCCCAAGACCATTAAGACCCTTAATATCCTGAAGACTCCCAATACCCTTGAGACCTCGATGACCCTTAAGACCCTTTTTACCTTTAATACCTTTTCGACACCCTTTAGATTCCTTCACTCTTTGGATCTTTTACACCCTTTAGAGAGTTTAGACCCATAGAACCTTTGGACCTTCATACTACTTAAGTCCCTTTAGACCCCTGAGACCTAAACACCATTTAGACCCCTTACACCACCCTTCAGACAGATTTTAAACAGCTTGGACCCTTGACCATTTAGAGGTTTAGACCACAACCTTTTTAGACCCTTTCAACGCCCTTGACACTAACTACTACTGTAACATAACCTTTAGAGTTTAGACCATCTCGAACCTTTTAAGCACACACCACACAAACATCAATAGCCTTCTTGCAAAACACAAACTGTACTTTTTAAAAATTCAGCAAGCAATGCACAAACTTGATCCACCCAGAGGGCTGTGCTGTCTAATATCTTACCTATCGTGGGGAATGGGTGGGAGGAGGGAAGGGAAGGGGTTTGGCGGGTTGAGAGGATGTGGGAGGAGGGAGGGCGAGGGGTGGGTGGGTGGGTGGAAGGGAGGGCAAGGGGTGGGTGGGTGGGTGGAAGGGAGGAGGCAGGGCAGAGGAGGTATGGGATGAGGAATGGCAAGGGGTGGGTGGGAGGGGAAGGGTGAAGGGAGGAGGCAGGGCAGAGGAGGTATGGGATGAGGAATGGCAAGGGGTGGGTGGGAGGGGAAGGGTGACGGAGGGGAAGGTTTGTGAGGAGGGACTCTGCAACGGCAATGCCGGGTACCTTTTCTAGTCTGTAATATAATGGTTTTGATGTGTTGAAAGAATGTACAAGGAAAAACAAGTGGAAGGATTATACTGAAACATGATGAACAGTAGAAGGCCAGTGGGTTGGCCAAGACCCAGATTGAAGCAAAGAGTGGAGAAGGATCTAATGGCAACTATAATTACTATGGAAGAAGCATAACATTGCGCCCAAGATAGTGAAGGGTGAAGAGCTTTGCTTCAGGCCTTGTACTGCTTAGCAGCAGATAGAGAAGAATAAAGATGCTTACCTGACTTTTCAAGGTATCACCAGGTTAGGGTTTAGGGTTCACACTTGGTGGAATGGAAGCTTTGGTATGATTTAGGATGGGTGCAGGTGCAGTTTACAGGGCATCAATCTGAATAGGCTCATTTGGCCATTTCCTGCCCTCTAAGGTGCTCTTTCATATGGCTATCCTTGACAGGCAATCCTCACCATAATGTGAAGCCAATTGTCTGCATTTAAAACAGGATTACTGTGTTCATTGATCAGAAATTTCACAATATTGCAGTTCACTACTCTACCCTCTGCATGATCTTGTTCACAGCCATCTTGATTTTCCAGCACATTCATCTCGTTTTCTTCGTTCGTATGCAGCATGAGGCTGCGGGTTAGCATCATAGGCTGAGGGACGTGGCTGTGCTGCTGATGTGCTGATTGCCTTCTGCTGGTTAGTGCAGGAATTTGTGATTTGTTCCTGGTGCCGGGGATAGCTCGCCTATTCTTCGCGAAGGACACCATGGGGTCTTTAACATCCACCAACTAATGCCAGCAGATAGGATGCCCAGTTTAGGGATAGCACATACATCACTGAATCACCCTACCTGTGAAACACTGGGATGACAGTTTATATCTGGGCCGAAATTAGTGCATGCATTAAGGCAGGAAACATGGTTACCAACACTATAATCACAAATTGACTCAAATTATCTTCATTCATTACTCTACCTTACATACACAAAAGTCTCGGAAAAATTTGAAGCGCATGTGTTATTCTGACAAGGTGCAGGTTGGGAAAGTTTTATTGTTTGCCTCGGTAATGATCTGTCAAAATTTTCTTAAGCAGATGCACTGCACTCTGTTATACCCCCGCTTCCCTCCATGCTCCCCACTCCTGCTTTATTAAACAGTGGGGATGGATGGTTTGCCTCTCCAAGTCTCGACGGAATAGAAAATGTCAGCACAACGGACATTTATCATTGCCCTCTGAGACATTGTCAATTTGTAGCATTCTGTATAAAGCTGGAGATTATTTTTGTATATCAACATGCAGAACCAGCATTTATTAATGGGATCTGCCGTACTGTTCCCATTATTTGTCTTGCAGTCGCAGCCTCAAATGTTACACAAGGAGTCGGGTTGGATGAAGCAAGCAAGATGATCTTTCGCAAGAACATGCAGTAATAATTTATACCTTTAATTTAATGTGTGCATTTGTGATGTGGTGTCTAAACTGTCTATTTGGTGCAGTTGTCAAGGTTCTCATTAAATTGCCTGTAATTTTGGTGCAGATGGGCTGTAGAGAGTACTTTTTTGTACGTTGCCTAACAGCGCATTGACAGGTAAATTGGATAATGCTTCCTGTCAGTGGTTTCCACGACAGTTGGCTGTAATGTGCTCTAATGTATGATAAATGTCTTTGCCATGCAAAGGCGAGCTCACACTGGTCTTGTGCTGGGGCCCAGCTGCAGCTAAATATTACCACCATAGTTAATATGCTATCAGCATCGTTACTCATGCAAATTGTTGCACTACGGATCGTGTGGTGCTTCTTCCTTCTTCCTTTATTGTTCCCTTAAAATGTTTCACTCGCTGTGACTCGCCCTCAACCCCCCAACCCCCACCCCCACTTCTGTCATCTGCGAGCATCAACATATTGTGCAGCGTACGAAAAGGGGACTGGCTGGAGGATGCAAAGAGTGAGGAGAATATTGGAGTCTGAGGAGGTGGTACAAATAAAGGAGGAAAAAGAGAAAGTACGACGAGATGGGACAGGCTTTTTGGGGTGGGGTAAGAAAGGATTGCATTGCAGTCATGTGATGTCGCCTCCCTTTTAGGAGGATACTTAACTGTGGGCACATAAGGCCAACACAACATTAACAGTGGATTCATGAAACCTCTTATACAGTCCCGGATTAAGATTACTTCATGGTTGAAATGCCAGATGTGATCCTTCCCTTCAGAGTAGTTACACTATACAATAGTTGGTAACACCTTCATTTTTGAATATCGTTACAAATATATTGGGAGAAAGGGTGGGGGTAAAATTTCAGTTCTTGTTTTTTTTTTACCTCTGTCACCAAAGGTGGACGGAGATTATGTTTTCACCCGTTTGTCTGTCTGTCTGTCTGTGAGCAGGATATCTCAAAAAGTTTTGGAAGGATTTGGACGAAACTTGGTGGACAGGTTGGGTGTGTGTCAAGGACGAATTGATTAGATTTTGATGAAGATCTGGATCCAGATATGAGAATTTTAAAAAGTAATTCTTCACCATTAAGAGATAAAGCCAAAAATAATATACTGTCGGACCCTGACATTTGCAGTTTTGTAATTCTCAGACCCTGCATATTTACGGTTCATGAAATGTGACCTGCTTTTACATTCAGCGGCCCTGTGCTTCGCGTATCTGTGGGGTTTTTTCACTTTTTCACGGTCGTATTCGCGTTTTTGTTCACGGGTGTATTCGAGTTTGTTTTTTTCCCATGTTTTCATGGTTTTTCACTGGCATATTTGCAGTTTTTCTGACTTGCTTCAACATTTGCAGCCCTGTGCTTCTAGTATTCGCTGTTTTTTGTGTGTGTATTCGCAGTTTTTCATGGTGTTTTTGATTTTCCCTTATGAATCACGAACCACCGGGCCCCTATCCCCCTTTTTCCCATTGAAACAATGCCCCAACATTCGCGGCATTTTTCAGGAACATATACCCCGCGAATGTCGGGGTCCGACAGCATTTTCCTGTATATGTATCGCACGATATTTCAAATAGTTGTGGATGGATTATGACAAAACTTGGTGGATGAGTTGGGTAGGTGACAAGAACAAGCCAATAAGATTTTGGTTCAGGTCCGGTTGCAGATCCAGCCTATCAAAGGGATACAAAACGTAAACTCTTCAGCCTGGTGGAGGTATGTGCTCTGCGAAGTGCTGCTTTAGTTTTTATGCCTCCGCTGACGAAGTCACTGGAGGAATTATGTTTTTGGGTTGTCCGTCCGTGCGTCCGTGATCGGCTTTCGTTCCCTCATTGAATTTAGAATGGCTGAAGGGATCCAAGCCAAACTTTGAGAAGTATGCAAATGAGGAAAAGATGAACTGATTAGATTATAGGGTCAAGAGGTTGCATTTGGTAAAAAAATTATCTTAACATGCTAACTTGTGAACCAGTTATGGGATTTTGACCAAGCTTGGTATAAGTATATATTATGATGCAAAGATAAACTGATTAGATTTAGGAATCAAGAGGTCAAAGGTCAGAGGTGTCATATCTGTGAAAAATATGATACTGGAGAAGACTTGAAGGGATTTAAATCAAACTTGGTATAAGTATGTACACAGACATGCCAGAAGTACTTCACCTGTCAAAAGTTTTGGAACACCCCCATTTTTTGTACAGCTTGTCATCATTTCTCAATTTTTCCCCAGTTTTTACTGAAATTTAAGCAGTTCAAGTCCAGTGAATAACCTGAAATGGTACAAAGCGAAGCAGTAAACTGCCAGAGGTTAAAAAAAAGAAGTTTCGGTTAGCAAAAACTAAAAAGTAATGTAAATTGTTGTTAAAAAAAGGCCCTTTTCAGGGAACAAGTAATGGGTTAGTAACTGCAGTTGTTCTGCAGCAATGGAAGTAAATTAAGCCTTGAAAGTTGATGCAAACAATTCATACAGGTGTCCCAACTTTTGTTGATTAGTTACAAACCCTCTGTCTGCATAAAAACAGTGTTGGAACAGACTGTGTTGCTACACCCTCTGAAGCATTATTTGGACAATATTGCACTGCAGGAAGTAGTATATTGCTATCATAATGGTGAGAAAAAGACAGTTAACAAAGGAAGACAGACAGACCATTATAACCCTGAAAAGTGTAGGTCTTTCCTTTTGAGAAATTGCAAAGAGTGGCCAAGGTGTCAGTGAGTACAGTGTCCTGCACCATCAAAAGGCACTTGGAAACTGGAGGAAACTCTGACAGGAAGAGGTCTGGCAGATCCAAATCCACGACATAATCAGAAGACAAATTTCTGAGAGTCAACAGTTTGCGTAATAGGTGGCTCACAGGACAGCAGCTTCAAGCACAGCTTAACACTGGTCTAAGTAAGGAAGTCTTAGTTTCAACTGTGAAGAGAAGACTTTGAGCTGCAGGTTTGACAGGTCGAGTGGCAGTAAGAAAGCCATTGCTAAGATGGCAAAATTAGAAAAAGAGGCTTGCCAGGGCCATGAAGCACCGCCAGTGGAGTACTGAAAACTGGAAGAAGGTCTTATGGACCGATGAATCAAAATTTGAAATCTTCGGTTGATCATGCAGGGTTTTTGTACGCCGTCGAGTCGGCGAAAGGATGGTTCCTCAGTGTGTGACACCAACTGTCAATCATGGAGGAGGAAGCGTGATGATCTGGGGTTCTCTTGCTGGATCCAGAGTCGGCGACTTGCACAGAGTGACTGGTACCCTGAACCAAAAGGGCTACCACAGCATTTTGCAACGCCATGCAATACCCTCTGGTCTACGCCGAGTTGGTCAGGGGTTCATCCTACAGCAAAATAACAACCCAAAAATACCTCTAGGCAATGTCAGAACTACCTTAGAAGAAAAAAACAAGACGGTAGACTTCAAATCACTGAATGGCCAGCACAGTCTCCAGACTTGAACCCCATCGAGCTGGTTTGGGATGAACTGGACAGAAGGGTGAAAGCAAAGCAACCTACAAGTGCAATACATTTGTGGGAACTTCTGCAACAGTGTTGGGAAGAGCTTTCCGAACAATATTTGATTCCATTGTAGAAAGAATGCCACGAGTATGTTCGGCTGTTATATCTGTAAAAAGTGGCTACTTTGAGTCAAAAATTTAGATTAAATTTTGTTCAAGAAAACGATTCCATGATTTCTTTTTTATCTGCAATTGTTTATTTGATCGGTGCTTCAATTTCAGAGTACATTGAAACATTAAACTGCTTAAATTTCAGGAAAAACTGGAAAAACGGGAGTGTTCTAAAACTTTTGACCAGTAGAGTAAATGGACACTGATTTTTGAAAAATTAATTTATTTCACATTATATCTATTTGAATACATGCGCGGGTATTTTGTCGACAGGCCATTTGAGGAGTTCAATGCTTTTACTCTTTCAGGCATAGAACTACAAGTTCCGAAATTTTCTCATGTGGGATTTCTGCCCAGGCTTCATGCAAAAGGTTGAGCAATTCTTCCTGTGATGTTGGTTTCCTGGACTTTTTCCGCACAGCTCGATCCAATATGGCCCAGAGGTGTTCAATGGGATTCATGTCAAGAGACTGACTTGGCCTTGGAAGTCGCTTGATCCCATTTCTCTCTTGCCATTCTTTGGTCTCTTTTGCAGTGTGTCATGGAGCTCCATCTTCCATGAACAGAGTGTTGTTTTTGACCATCTGACCAGTGGAGAACACGGGAAGAAGTCCATCAAGGATAGAAATGTATATCGTAGAGTTTATGTTGCCAACACTCTCCACATGCTCTGACCGACCAGTGCTCCATATTTCTCCACACACCATCACTGAAAAAACACCGTGTTTGACAGTTGGCTGCAATCGGTTCAAAGATAACTCTTGACTGGGAAGTCTCCGGACCCATATGCGTCCACTTTCAGAAAATTGAGCAAATTGGGACTCATCTGAAAAAATGACAGTTCGCCAAAACTCCAAGGGTCTGTTCGCCATCTCGTCAGCCCACTTCTTTATCCTTTGAATGTTGGCTGATCTAAGAAGAGGTTTTCTCCTAGCTGCTCTCCCATAGTAACCCAATTGATGAAGATACCGCACAGCAGTTCTTGAGCTAACTTGAACCTCCTCTGCCACATCTGCTGCCTTGCAATGGGGAGTTTTCTCAATGGACCGCTTAACAGCTCGAAGACACCTTTCTGATGGCCCAGATCGACCAGAACGGGAAGCTGTGGATTCCTTGCCTTCGCTGGTGAATTGCATAATCACCTTATTGACCGTAGAAAGCGGAATGCCAAAGTTCTGAGCTATCTGACGCTGGCTGACTCCACCTTCCGATTGGCCAACAATTCATCCTCTGAAAATTGCAAAGGTCATGTTATGCTCCCTGGATTTGAGGTATAGTTAATTGTCGTACTTGATCCAGGAACTCGTTTCTGCAAATATATAGTTGAATATTTATACAAATCATTGAGTAAAACTTGCTTTATACAGATGAAATGAATAAATTTAAGGTGTCTATTTACTTCTGTCACGTCTCTGTATCATTATGTAATAACGTGGGTGGAGGCATATCGGTCGATGTCGCGATGCCAAAGAGTGCCGTTCCATTTGAATATGCAATATATAGGTGAGACTGGCAGGGTGGTCTGTAGGTACGCACACTCAGCTCTGACCTATCTCGCCTGGGTTTGAATCGCAGCCCAGCTATAAACTGTCATCCCTGTGTTTCACAGGCAGGGTGAATCATCAATGGGTATGCCGTCCCTCGGATGGACGAAAAACTGGGCGTTCCATCTTCCAGCATTAGTGGATGTTAAAGATTCCACAGTGTCCTTCACGAAGAGTCGGTGAGCTATCATTGACAGCCTGACCAAATTCCAAATTCCTGCCCCAACTACTTCTGGGAAGACAACGGCAAACCACCCAACGACAAACCACCCAGTGTAGCCCTTGGCAAGAAACTGCTTCAGCGGAGCCAACGTTCTGTAACAGAGTATGGTACATAAGAACCAGAGAATATGAAGGTGACCCCTTTTCTTATTTTCTTCGCATCATGCTTGCAAAACGAATGTTTTGTACAGGCGAATTGGGTTACAGAGTTTTCTTTCCCATTAACTAATTGTGCTTTGCTAATACTCCACATCTTATTTTATCTACCTTTTTATAAAGGATTGGTTGAAGCTAGTGATACTGCTTTGAACATGCCAGCAATTTCACCGTTTCTGGATCTTGCAGTTCTGGTGTCATTAAGCTTAATCTTATGAGCTAATGGAAAACGGCTTTTTTATTTTTAGGGAATTGCACACTGGAGACATATCCCAAATGTCCTTCCCCACAACCATGCTGACAGCACGCCAAGTGGAAGAGATATCTGCCATGGCCACAGCTGAAGGTTTCATGCCACAACTGTCGGATAAGGTGAGTTTTAAATTCCTCTGACTCTATTGGCATGTAGCACTGCATAATGATTGCACCAAGGGAACACAAAGATCTTTAGCTGGTGTCGGGTTCTCTGCACCCCATGGCGCTTTAAAATTTGGTCTGTGTCAAAGAGAACATTAACAAGGTAGCTTTGGTAAAGTCTGGCCTGGTGATAAAAGGTTTTCTGTTCAGGAAAGGAAGGATAACAAGAATGTGCAGGCAATCTCATTGTGTTTGCTATTTCCTGGAAACGCTGGAAATTTAGAGTGTTCTGAGGAAACATAATTTTTCTTCTGCAGTCAGGTCGTAACCAGGGGAACACAATACCATGAGATGGCTGTGGGTAACAGAGAGACAGAGACTGATGCAGGTGCTCAGTAAGCGCTCGATGAAACAGCCCGTTGCCTGTTGGTGGTGGGACTTTGATTTTGTTCTGCTGAACAGGGCCCAAGTCCCTTGAACAGTCGAGTAAGAGTGCAAATCAAGCATTGAGAGTAAACGTGTCCCATTGGGCTGAGGATGGGAAGTTGGCATTTGTTAGAAGTTGGAAAATGTACATGTAACATCATCATATTTATCTTAGAAAGACGGTGGTACTGGCTTTCAGTGAAGGGAGGGGGTGGGGGTGTGTGGGCGAGGAGGGTGGTTAATATAGACTGACTAATTAAATGTACTTCATGAATTATATGGATTTGGAATGATGGAAAATCTGTACAGTAAGTTTTTGAGGGAGAAAAACTTTGTAGCTACATTGAGGATTTCTCAGCTACTGTCCACATTATTAGCAATAACTGGCTCATCTGTCCGACATCTGGCACCCACGGTCACACGTCCGCCTCTCATGAGCGTCTTTCCCACTCCCGCCCCCCCCCTCCCCCCTTCTGTTTATCCTCATAGGGCCCAGTGAATGTGTTGAAGATATCGAAGGTCCAAACACCTCCCAAGCCTTTTCCTCTGAAATGATTATCTGTTTTTTGTTTTTTTTAACGGGTGAGACCAAGTGGTTTGGGAAGTGTGCGTGTGTGTGTTCTGTTCTTTGGAACATTGTTCAATTAAGCTTTTGTTATACTGCTTCATATGTCGTACTTTTGAGATTGGACAAGGTTCCACCTTAGCTTGGTTTGGGCAACGCCCTCAAACAATAATCCACTTTGAACCAGTGTTGTTGTGCATACTGTGAAAATAACTGAGGATTGCAAAAACAACATATTCTGTGACCTTTTGCTACTGATTGATGTGGCATGCTCATAAGCCACATTCAGTCATTGTACTCGCCGTTAATCTCAGTCAAAGGGATTTAAATAAAATAAAAAAGAATTTGTTTCTTCTTTTCACACAAAGCAATATAGAACATACTTTTACATCTGAACATTTGGTTTGTTTTCTCCATTGTCTTCATTCATCGACGGATGGTGGACATTTTGTGTGTAGTCCGAGTGTTGGCCAGAAAAGCATGCATTAGGGTCCACACAATTTTTCTGCATTTTTGTGATCACCAGACCATCGGAATGAATATTCTGATTGATGCCACTCTGGCACCCTTGAGCATGTTTGTAGAAACCCATTAATATGCAAATTAGTGGTGGCCATTGTAAAAATTACTATTTTTCTTAATATCTCCAAAAGTAAGCATCCAAATCGCCTGGTAGAGGTGTCTACACCCATGTTTTTAGGGTCACTGGTCATGACAAACCCATTTAAATTTTAATATCATTTAAATTTAGCTCATTAATATGCAAATTAGCAGTCACCATTATCAAAATAACAATTTTTCTTAATATCTCCAGAAGTAAGCATCCAAACAGCCTGGTGGAGGTGTCCAAACCCATGTTTTAGGTTCACTGGTCATGATAAACCCACTTTCAATTTGATAACATTGAAATTTAGCTCATTAATATGCAAATTAGCATAACCCTTCCCCCTGAATTTGTCCGCACCAATCGGAATTTTTGCAGTACAGTTATACAACAACAACAACAAAACTGTTTGAAAATAACTTGCGCAGAGCCTTTATCCCCAGTACAGTTGTGAAGAAATGGCTGACCTCAGAAGATCAACAGCATGAACTGTTTCTGATCAAGTAAGTTGAGGCTTGTAATGTAATGAAAGAAACATGGAGAACTGAGTTTTAAGTAAGAGTAATGTCTTCTGATACAGTAGAATGATCGATATGATTTGCAAGCAAGTTTTTATTTATTATTTAACATGATCTGTCTGAAAGCAACTGTGTATTTTATTGTTTTTTAAAAGTACACAGGGTGGAACCTGTTTCCTGAGAATTTTTAAAAATACGAACAAAGATGGAATACGGAATAAGTATTTTTGGAATAAGTATTTTTAAAATACGGAAGATGCTTCAACAAGCAAAAGAAGCCGCCGTTCAAAGACGACAGTATTTGACTTTAAAGAACATTGCATTTTTTGCGGAGAAAAGTGCATCATGGACTTTGATAAGAAGAATCCTAATCGTTGGCGGCAAGTTCTCCTTTTTAGGACTGCAGATCGTGTTGATCGGACAACTTTCAAACAATCTATTCTAGATGTTATCGATTCCCACCAGGATGAAGAAGGACGCCAGGTCAAGATACGATTAACGGGCGCAATCAGCGATCTTCATGCTGCTGATGCGAGATATCACAATGACTGCAGAACTCCATGGCACCCCGTTCTGTTGCAGCAGCAGCACACAGTGGCAGAGAAACTCAGGACATTGAGCCAGCTGTCAGTTCTACCATCCTATCGATGAAAAACGACATGTTGCGCATCTGGAATTCAGTAGAAGTCTACAATATGTACAAGGATAATGGAGGAAAGCTATACTCTCGACGAACCCTGTTATCCAAATTGTTGGATATACTTTGCTCTGAGCTTCTGGTTCTGTCTGGTGAAGGTGTCGCTAGTTTAATCTTGTTTCGCATCAGAGCGTCTACTGCGATCAACTTAGTAACATGAGATGAAGATGACACCATTGATGTTTCCATAGAACGAATTTCCAAGAAGGTTGCACAGGAATCTAAGCAGTTGTCGTCCGACCCCAGTTCCTATCAGACTAGAATTAATATAGATATTGCTAATGAAGCAGTGAGTTCAACCCTTCAATTGCTCCTCTCTAAAATATCAGCTAAACTGGACTGCACACTTCCAGGAGCTCTGATAGGAAACATCATAACGAATATGATCACCAATCAACCGACTACACTCCAAAAAGCACTGGGAGTTCTCGTCAGTCGTAAAAGCCTCATCGAGCAGTTGTACAACTATCGTGTGACCTGTTCCTATGATGAGTTTCAGCGTTTCAAGGGATCAGCAGCAAAGGCTGCAACTGTTCACTCCGGGATTAGGGGAACCGCCAATGCTGAATGTGGCCTCGTTCAGGTTGTTGCTGCAACTTCGACACAAATATCTCATCCCAGAATGGACTCGTTTCAACACATTCTCTTGCAGTACTACTTACCATAAAAGATCAGGAGATATCTTCCACATCTGAAGATGAAGCCATCATCAGACGATTGACCCGTGATGAAATGAAGACTCGTGTGACAAGACATTTCAGTTCAAAGGTACAAGGGACCTGAGAAACCAGCGATGCCAGTTGAAGAAGCCACACGTGTGGCGTTACCTCTCTGCATATTGGCTCATCAAGCTATACAACTTAGGAGAGTTCAAGATATGGATTTCTCTTTTCTGAAGCAAATCACTTTTGATCAGAACACACCAGAGTTTGGTGGCTTTTATACGAAGCTCTGCAGAGAGCAAGGACGATCCATCCATCCTGCAACGAGGGCCATTTATACACCACTCATAGATATGGATCCAGCTGATCCGGACACGATGTTTACAGCAATGGAGGAGTGAAAACGCTTGACCGCAGAGTGTGGACAAACCGTAACCATCTTCATAAACGACCAACAGCTGTATCGAGTGGCCGTTAATGTCAAATGGGTTTATCCTGAGCGATTTACCCAGTTCATACCAAGGCCTGGGCGGCATGCACACCCTTATGAGTTTCATGGGTTGTGTGGGGAACTTGATGGCTGAAAGTGAGCTGGAAGACGTGATGAAATCTGCCTTTGGAGGTGTTGCTCATATGCTTGGTGGAAAAAAGTTTTCCTAAAACTTCAGGGCCCTGCGATTGGTGACTAAGGAGGTCCTTCGTTCCAGCGTGGCTCAGGCAGAAAGTCATGAAGACTTAATGGACACTCTTGAAACCAAAGCAACAAAGAGCATGACCACACAACTATGGGTACAGAACCTTGTGAAACCTGTATTCATAATGATGGCGTTTGTTCGTGCTGAGCGTGAAGGAGACTGGCCATTGCATCTTTGGGCTATGAAGGAGATGCTCCCCTACTTCTTCGCAGCTGGACATCACAACAATGCTAGATATGGGCTCTACTACCTTTGACCGATGGAAAGGCTTCATGGAGACATTCTGGAAATGTTCTTAAAAGGAGATCATGTGATGCGGCACAAGAAGGGCCTATGGAACGGCATATGGTCGGATATGTACATCGACTCCACGTTCATGCGCTACGGTCATGGCATACATGGAATCGTTGGCATTACACTGAAGCCTTCTGCACTGAAGAAGTGGGCCTATGGTATGCACACTTTTAGTCAGATCGTCCACTATCTCACAGATATGTCTGAGGGGCACATAGTCACAGACGTGACCATTCACAAGGAAGAGAAGCCATCACGCATACGAACTGATGCAGAGGACCGAGATATGATAAGGAGAAAACTCCAGTCCTGTATCGACCCACTTGACCGAAACGAACATGCAGACAGAGTTGCCAACATTGTAACTGGCAGAATTGGACCGGAGAAGGTGAATGCGCCAAGGGCAGTTGACATTGGCCGAGCACAGATGCATTCGTATGAAGAAAGCTGGCCGGCAGGATTCAACGCTCCCTTATCTAAACAAGTCATAACTATGGCAGTGACACGGAAAGTCATGCGTGTGGGATCTACTGAGCTTTGTAATCTAAATCTCATATACTCCAGGGTCATGGGACTCCAACAAAGTCAAAACATCAAACTATATGACGTCTTAGAGTACGAGCTTGCACCTGTGCCAACATCAATGTTTGGGAATTGTGCAAGACTTTGTTGACAACTTCACGAGCTACATCATGGCAAAGGTGGACACATCAGATGTATATCTGGTATTTGACAGATATCGTGATTTCAGCATCAAGAGTGGAATAAGATTAGCAAGAGCTGGGCAGGCGCCACAGGTTGAACCGCCAGACTCCACTGTCTCCACAGCTAGTGGTTCTGTCAGTAACTGAGAACAAAGTTCAACTGATAGAACTGATTTGCCAGAATTTAATTGACGTTAATCAACAGAGAAAGCAGAGCCAACACAGGCTCGTCATTACGGGACAGGAGTCTACCCCAGTGGAAATACACCACGGAGCCCAAAGGTGTCGCACTGATTTGAAGACGACGCATGAGGAGGCAGATGTCATCATGATTCAGCAAGTTGCTAAAGTTGCCGAAGATGGTGCGAAATGCATCACAGTCATCTGTGATGATACTGATATGTTCATCTTGCTTGTGTATCACTTCGCAGAACTTCATCTGCAATGCTGCGTAACAATGGAAGCAACATGTCCTGGCCGATCGTTGATCGACATTGGGGCCACTGCCAGAAAGCATGCCGAGATGGTGCAAGACCTACTAGCTTCACACGCACTGACAGGTTGCGACACCGTTGCCCAGATGTATGGAAGAGGTAAACTGACTGGCAAGAAGACACTCGCAGCAGGCCATTCACTTCAAAAACTTGGGAATGTGGATGTATCGATTGACGATGTCATCGCCGGAGCCACTGTGTTCATGGCTGTTTGCTATGGTAGCAAGGAGAGAAGCAACATCCCTGATGTTCGCAAAGAGGTGTAGTCTATGAAGATGGCAAAACCAAATGCCATCAAAGCACCAGACCTAAACGCTCTGCCACCAACCAACAC
>NC_140964.1:66680257-66712757 GCF_056783735.1 Eptatretus burgeri
GCCAGCACCAACGCTCTGCACAGAGTATGGTCCCAATGGATTTGGATTTTGGAATATTCCTGGGGATGGTTTTCAAAATCTCAGTGAGGTTCTTTATTATTCCTGTTTGTCCAATTATTGGTTCACGAGTCAGTAAGTGACCACTATATTTGTTATGGGTGTGTGTCTGTCTGTCTGTCTGTCTGTCCCGAGCATAGCTCCGTGGGTTTTGATACAATCTTGATAAAATTAGGGTGCGAGGTTTGTATCATGATCTAGTTGTGTTTTCCGGAGAATGGGCGTGCTGTGCCCATTATGGGCGGAGCCACGCCCAAAAAACGTGTTTTTTGGGGGTAGCCGGTTTCAAGTTACATCTTCTCCGAGGGGGTTTGCGAATCTGGCAGGGCTTTCGGTATTTGGTTAGCCCAATGGCACCTGCATAGCCCCACGGAGCTCGATTTTTCATTTTCGTCCCAACGTCTAGGTTACAAGGTCATGAAATTAGAAAATGTCAAAAAATCAATAAATTGGGCATCGAGCTCTTAGGGTTTTCAACTGTTTCGAATGAAAGTTGGTATGCAAGTAGTGCTCTTCGAGTACTGCAACTTTCATCATTTACGTTTTTCCCGATTCCTTCCAGTTTGCCCGTGGCATCCCCTCGAAGGTCAAAAAATAAAAAAGGCGAACCGTGTACATTGCTCGTGAACCATCACCGTCTCCAGACTTGTTTAAGCCAAAATCACTGGGTACTGATATCTCAATCAGCAATGCCACCTTTTTCTTTTTGTTCCTGAGAAGGATGTCCGGTCACAAGGTTTTGTTATCTATGTTCACGCTCGATGGGATCAAGTCATACGTGAGCATGACTTCCTTATTTTCAATGATTGCTCTTAGTTTTCTGGAACTGGGATGTTGAATTTTTTGCAGATATGCCAATGAATCACTTTGCATACTTTGTTGTGGCATTGTGTGTAAAGTTGTTCTGATAGTTTTTTGCATCCCGAAAGCGGGTGACTATTACTTTCTTTTTCTGTCTTGCAGAACCTTCACTTGTCCATCTGGCTCAGTCCCACCATCTTTTTTAATCCATTGATGTGGTGTCCTTAATCTTGGGCATTTATTATTATTTGCTCTCCGTCCCAGTTGAGCTGATCTCTTCTTAGCCATTCCAACGATCCTTCTTTGTCAATCCCAACTTGGTCCAATTCTTTTTTGTGCTTTCCTGCTCTGTTGTCGTTCTCCCAGTTGTTGGAGTATATTTGTTGATATTTATTTGGTCTTTTCTGTCGGGGCTATTTTTGTTGCTGTTTCATTTTCCTGTGCGTTCTATTCATTTTCATTTTCTATTCACACCTGTTTTTAGAAATTCATTGCAAGGTGAATTAGGGATACTTTTTCAGGTTTGTTGAGTTCATGTTTGTTTTCAAATTGAATCTGATATTCTGTTTTTCATTTCACATATTTAGCTGGTCCTACACTCATTGCTCTGTGCACCTGGTTGAGTTCCATCAGGTCGCTCCCTCTCTCTTATCTTGGCAGGTACAATCTCGGGATGCACTGGTTTTTATAGAACATTTCGTGGATGGTAAGGAGTTTTCCTGTTTTGATGTCTAACTTATTGATTTCTGATTTGGGCCAGTTTATTATTTCACAGCTTTGTTAGAACACTGGTACTGCGAATTGATTTATGGCTTTGATTTTATTTCTTGGGGAGAGGTATGTTTTCAGGATCTGCTTCATTCTACGTAGGTATTCTTTGGCAATTGTTTTGCACATTTGTTTGTGACATATTTGGTGGCCCTCTTCTACTCCAGAGTATTTGTATGATGCTTCGTTTTCTAACTGCTGTATTGTTGTTTCAAGGTCAATTTTTGGGTAGTCGATCGAGTCGAAAAAAAAAAAAAAATTTAATTTGATCTACCCTTATTTGTTGGTCGTGGAGTCGGTCTGTCCGTGTGTGTGTTTGTCGGGGGGTTTTTGACCCCCTTGCAGTTGTTCGATTTTGATGCAATTTGGGTAGTAGGACCAGTTTATGACCTCATTGTGCCACGTAGGTACTGGTTGCTAATGCCCCTTTGGTTGCCTCGCAACAGGACTTTGAAATTTTTGAAAAATCATAAAAAAATTATTTTTTCGAAAATCAAAAATCGGGCCACGACCGACCGTGGGCAGTACATTCAGCCATATTGTCAAAAATTTCCAGCCTGATCCTATGAAAACTGTCGAAGAAGATAGACTTTGAATGAACCCTGGTCAAAAACAATAAAAAAACGAAGTTCGTTATATCTCAGAGACTACGTGTCAGATACACGTGAAACTGGTATGGTAGGTTCATGGTATGTCCTAGTTACGTGTGAGAAAGAACCGTTGCTATGGACCCCTCCGTTGCCTAGCAACGGCCGAAAAACCTCTAAATGTGGGGGTATTTTAACGAAAAAACAATCTGCAGCATTAACCCTTGAAGCGAGAATCATGAATCTTCTTGTGCTTAATCCTCAGGTCATTCCCCATCGAACGGGCCCATTGCGTCAGGTTCTATTGGGTAGTCGACTACCCTTGTCCGCCTACTGGCTTATGTTGTCTGTTTTTGTTGGCACACTTATCGAGTCCAAATTGAATTCCATTTGTATGTCCTCAGATTACCGTTTTACTAGTTTTAGCTTTTCTGTAAATTTTTCATCATTCGGTGTGAAGAGCTTTAGATCATCCATGTAAAGTAGGTGTGTTACTTTTCCTGTTTGTTTGGATGTTCTATTGGTTGTTAGGCTGTATCTGTGTCCTTGTTAGTTGTGAGGTTCCTCAGTCGGTCCAGAGCCAGACAAAACAAGAGGGGGGAAAGACTGTCTCCCTGGAAGATGCCACACTGTATCTTCGACACAGAACATCTAGCTACAACAGAGAGATCAACCCATCCCTCATGAAATAAGAGCTGTCAAGAAGCTAAATTTTATGAGGGGGGGGGGGGGTTGATGATGTCATCACTCACGTGGTTCGGCAGCCTTTTTATTTAACATAAAAACCTTCAAAATCTTCTCCAAAACGGCTGAGCAGATCGAGGTGAAACTTTAAATGTATGATTGCCTATCCATGAGGAACAAAAAGTTTTCCACCTGTGATGTCATGGGTCACATGGTTTGGCAGCTATGATTTTTAAAAGAATAAACCTTTACAAATCTCCAGAAAGGCTTGACAGATCAAGGGGAAACTTCACTCACATGTTCCCCAAGCCTTGAGTATGCCAGGGTGTTCATGAATAATTAATTGGTCACATGGTTTGGCAGCCATATTGGATTGAATGACAATTCAAAAAAAATTTTTTTTTCTTGAACCACTTCATCAATCGACATGAAGCTTCACAATTATGATCTAGTAGTCATGGGGAATATATGTTTTAAATTTCAACCTGATTGGACACATGGTCTGGCAGCCAGCATTATGTAATATTTTGAATCTGGGTTCAGGGATTGAAATCAAAGTTGGTACAAGTATGTAAAATTATGTAATAATGTGATGTAATAACAGAGGCATATCTGTCAATGTTGAAGAGTGCCGTTCTAGTTACCTCCTGCCCCACACTTTTTACATGGACTCTCCTCTCCTATCCCCTTCCGCAGTGTTAGAATGTAAAGGACAGTACTGCCAGAATAAATGACAAAGGGTTTGACATGCTGGCTGCATAAACTGTCTCACAGAGCAGCGGATGGTTGGGTGGAGTACTTGAGAATATGGTTGCTCATACCAGATGTTTTGCCTGTTGCGCTCACACAATCCTTTGTCTGGATCCCTTGTGAGGGATATGCATAATGCATGCTTTTAGGAATGCACTTACTAGCAGAAGAATCAGCACATGGAATGCACAATAATTTTATTCTCAACAAACAAGAGTGATAGACTGGGAAAGACAAAAAACCACACTGGTTATCATTACGAGGGTAGCATTGGACAACTGGTAATATAATATTAGTTCTATTCAACTTGTTTGTTTTACCCCAAAAATCATCCAAGCTGCAGAATTGTTTTGTTGAGTGAGGATCCATGGAAGGTGGGTGTTGACACAGATGACAAAACTGTTCACAGCTCATTAATGATGCTGTCAGCACCCTGTTGGCTGTCGGTTATCCCCCCCCCCCTAAACCCCTCACCTCTGTTTCTTGTTACCACAACAACCAGTAATCACTCCTGGTCTTATTTATAATTCAATCAAGCTTTTATCCGAGTGTCCTGCTGACCTCTCCCTCAACCACAACTGCAATATGATCTACTTCCGTTCTTTGCTATGTGCTCCTGGTTGGGCGATTCAAAGTAGTCTTCGTGAAGGCATACATACACGTTTAACGTTATTCATGAGTTGTGTAGCCATGGTCCCACAGGTCTTCACCATACAAGTTTGGTTCTTTTATTTTTGGCTGGCTCATTCCCTTTTTATTCTTACTGAAAGAAGGAAGCTACACGCTGGCAAAACACTGGAAAATGCATCAGCAAATAAAGGTTCCATATTAGTGGAATGATGTGATGATGAAGTTTGCACAATAAACAAGGGAAAATAAACTATACCGCAAAATATACCAAGCTTGAAGTTTGAGGACTTTTGTGAGCTTCCACACTTCATCAAGGACTCTTCGAGGTATTCCTTTACCAAGACTAAATAAAATCCAAATCCATTGGGACGGGTCGCCACTCTAATGCAGGATATTTGAATGGCTCGATCATTCCAGGAAGCTGGAACTGACTTTGCCAACCTTGGAAGGATGACAGATTGAGTCAACCGCACCTGGTATTAATTCAACAACCAAGCAGGATTTGAACTCAGGACCCTACGATTTCAAGCTCACCACCCTAACCATTAAGCAAACACCAGACATTCCAAATAAAAAAACTTCCTTTCTAGGATCCCAAGCCCACCACCCTTACCATTATTTCAACATCAGACATTCTAAATAAAAACCTTCCCTTTTAGCCAATCCTTGTTTATTTATTTACTTATTTGAACCAAATTAATCACAGGTGTACAGGAATAATTTATTACGTAGAACAAAGCTATAAACAACAATGAAATTACATTTTCAGGCACACAAAGGGACAAAAAGAAAAGGTTTCAAGAACTGTGTGTACCAATGCCTTCTGCTGTTCCAAGAAAGTTTTCCACTTCACAGAATAAACCTTTGGCTTTGAATCAAATCGACCATCTCATTCATGGCCCCCTGGGACAGTCGCTTGTCTTGCCATGAACTTTGACTTTGGCGAAGTTTGCTCAAAGTCTTTATTGTTTTGACTGCAACATCAGCAGTCACAGTCATTATCAGCACAGAGGTGTTGCAACTATTTCAGGATTGTCCACACACTCAGAAGTTGCTTCCAAAGGACTACCACCAACTGCTCCGCAGTCCAGGCCACACATTTCTGATGTCTGTGGCCTGTGACATCGCAGTCTTCCATTACAGGACAGGGACTCAGTTGAAGGTGATGCGTGATGGTCTTGCTCGGTTCGAGCGGCTATTGGATATTTATCAAGTGGTTTAAAACTGAGGGGATACGATTGAGAAACTGGCTGTTCAGGTGGCAAAGGGCCTTCTGCGGTCTCCAGAATGGTTGGCAGGCTACCTTGTTTCGGGCAACGTTTTCTCAGACCCAATAGCAGCGGTTGTGGTAGAGAAAATATGTCTACATTGTTTCCGACGTCAAGCCACTCAAGTGCAGGGAATCTACCGGGTTCCTTGAGACAGTCTGCTAGGTCCCTCAACACGGTACGTGTAAGCCGGTTACCATTGAGGGCGAGTCCCACGAGGCACGGCAGTGCAGAGAGTGCAGGCAGCAACAATCGCAGTCCTTCATCATTCAGTTCTGTGAAACTAAGCTCAATGGCAGTGAGTAGACCTTCACCATTGCCACCCTGCTCAGCAGTAATCGTTGCTCTCCTTTCCAGGAAAGCACATAGGCGCTCAATGTCACACCATGTCAGCGGAATGCCTGATAGTGCCAGCGTCCCACTATCGGCCTCTGCAATGGCATTCTTGAGGCTGTGGGAATAAACATACAAACGAAGTCATGCACATCTCAATATAATCTATTATTTAGTGCTATGCTTCTGAATATAAGCTGTGCTGTGACGGGGCGGTTTAGAACTACATTGTAAGTATGCACAGTTGGCGCTATGCTTCCCCTATACTTGCAGCATTGTCATTAAATAAATGTCTTGTTAAATCCTAGCTCTGATACTTCTACAAGTACAGTGAGTGTTCCACATCAAAGTAAGTATTTAGGGATGACACTAGATGAAGATAAAGCAGGTTGACACTCAAGTAAGATTAGGTTTTTTAATCTAATGGTTCCCTTCATAAAGGGATTTTATGGTTTATGGAGGAGCTTTTTGTGTATTTATATGCATGTACAATTCACATGAAGGACAAAGGAATTAGAGATGTCAACATTACTTCTACATGCACCCCAAGGGTATGAGCAGACAGTGGTTACACCAACCCAATGTGTGGGATTTGAACCTAGGATCTTAGCATCATGAGTGAAGTGCTCAGATGTGAACACCAAGTCGATCAACCCATCCCTTTAGGACTTGGGTTCCATTTTCATTCTTAGGTCCACAGTCCCCAAGGCAAACATCAGTGATGCGGGAAGTTTTGTAGTCAGATTTGGTAGGTGGCCTCGAGCAAAAGGTGTGCCTTTTGCTGGCTGATGGCAGTAAAATGCAGGATGTACAGTGCCTATAGAAAAGTCTACACCCCCTTTCAAAAATTTCACCTTTTGTTGCCTTATAGTCTGGAATTAAATGGCAATGCTGTTCGTGTAGCAATTAAAGGAGAAAAGTACAACTGCAGGGGTTTTTCTTTATGTGACCTCATCACCGTGTTTAATTAGGCTGTGGGTTTTAAAGGTTAACTTTGTTAAAGAGAGGAATAAAAAAATTGTAGGGGGTGGTTTCTGAATATGGGATTTTCAAAATGACGTGTGAATGCTTACTAGCAGAACAAAGAGGCCTATCACACATGCGCTGCGTGTGCGAATTTTGAGTGACTTGCTTCTGCTAGCGCGGGCACTTTTAACTTGCCATTGCTTTGGAGAAATGTGTAAGTCAAATGTCTTTTCAACATAATTTTCAGCATTTCAACAAAAGAGTGCCAATTTAAGAATGGTTAACCATTTAATTGGTAATTGCGTTCCTGGATGCAAATCGGATTAATGAGAACATGTAGGAATACGAGAAATATTTGTGGATGAGAGGTGTCGAGTTCCTACCATTTACTGTTGATACAAGTGAGCAGTGGCAGTGGATCTCCCTCTCTCTCTCTCCCTCTCTCACTTACTCACACACACAATTTAATCTCATATAATTTCTCTCTTATGACCCCAGAACCAAGCACACAATACGTTTATAACAGCCCTCACAGCTCCCACCACCCCCTACTCCAAATACGATTAATATTAAATATCATTTTAAACTTCCCCTGTGCATTCACAAGACCCAAATATGTCCTTCCCATTGGTGTTCAGAAACACCCAAACCAGATATAATGTCTCCCGAAGGCAAGTTTATCTGGTACATCCGGCTCCCACATAAATATAGCTGGCACAAGGTTTGTGTATTTTCATGTTATGAAGCTGACCTTTCTCGAAAGGTTATTTCCTGGTACTTGGTGATGCCGCACAGCATTGTCTTTCTGATTGGAGACATCCATTAAATAAACCCACCAAGACTGCCATGTTCACAGGAGGCACTCCCGCAAGGTTCAAAGTCCATTCAGTGGTAGAGATCCATTGGGGGTTTGTGTATCACATGGCTGTCCACTCAGGCCTTGCACTGGCCCACATTGTCAGTAGTTTGCAGTTTGGATAGTTGCCATTTCGACGAGCTGAGAAAGTTCTCCAACTCTTTTATTGTGTAGAGGCACAGCCCTTTCTCTCAGGTACTTTTTCAATAACTTTTGGCTTCTTTTAGAAGCTTTGTGAGCCATTTTAAGTAACAATCCTTATCTCCCACACAAGATATAATTTAAGGTGTTTTGTAAACCCCTGTTTCTAGGGGTTTCTGCGCATGCACGCTGAGCAATTTGGGACAGAAGACATCATTTTGAAAGTCCCGTATTCCATGTCAACACACATGGTGGGATTTAAGAATCAAATACATTGGGCAGTCATTTGTTCTGTTCCTGATACAAGTACTTTTGTTCAGTCATAGTATGGAGTCGTTGCCAAACAGGATGAACAAGTCACCTCAATTTGGAGCCATTTTTTGTATACATATTTAGGGCCTGTGGAAGAGCTCATGCACTGAACAAATCAGGACATAACAGGATGAAAGGTACAGCAGAGAGAGAAGCGAAGGGAGGTTTGGGGGGGATACCGACAACGGAGCCAAAGGACAAGTCAGAATGGGACTTGGATAAACAATGGGGAGGCAGGAAAGGATGCATGGTTGGACAAGATGGACACAGAAGGAAACTCTTTGGAAGGAAAAACTGGAAATTTGGAAGGGCTTGGGGTGGGGTTAAAGAGGGTAGGAAAGATCATGGTTTTGGATTGGGGGTGATTAGCTGTCTTGAAGACTGGGAGGGAAGAATGATAGTGAAGAGAATGTGGAAGTTTGTTCCACAGGTGGGGGAAAAAGAGGAACGATGAGTGGAGGTGAGCAGTATTCCTGGATTTAGGTAGTTTTACCAGAAGGGGGTAGATGGTGGACCGTGTGCATCCTTCAGAAACTTTGGGGGGGGGGAGGACAAAGAGCAGAGGGTGCAAGACCAGAAATGAGGCAGTATAAGACAGAGAGACCACCTATCTTTCTGTGATGGGAAAGTGATAGGCCCATAGACTCAGCCTCATTCTTTAAGATTTGAATTATCTTGAAGGCCTTAGTTTCCAGTCACAGTGACAACAGTCACTCAAACCCCCTGCAGAACGCCTTTTAGACCCTGAATTTTTTAATGCTGTGAACAAGATTTGGTACATTACAGGTGATGAAGGTTGTGGTCAAATTTCATTGAAATTATGTATGTAGTTCAGAGAAGAGAGAAAATACCGATTTGGGGGGGGGGGGGGTCAAAACACCATTCGTTGTCAAGTCAGGTCAGGTTAGATTTGTGACTTACTTTCAGGTACCATGTAAACCTGTACTTACCCGTTTCATGGTCGGGTTGTCTGCGACTAAACCGTCTCCCCCACCAAGTTTCGTGGTGAGGAGAGTGTATGATATGGACACCCAGCAGAATTAAAAACAAAACCTGTCAAAGGCTGGGAGGAGCTCCTTGTGAGGCAACGGCCATCCATATCTATTGCCCAACTATGTCTGCGGACGTCTTCCTGCAGTTGGTTTACTTGTTTATTTGGAGGTTGGTGGCAGGATTTGCACTCCGGACACCGTAAAACAGTTCATTCCGCAAAACATACCAAAAGCAAAAATAAATCTGAAAACCCACTCCGTGGGAGTACTTCCTGTGTAGCTTCCCTTTGCAGGGCAGCTCAAGGTGACAGGATTGGGGCAAAGCCTTTGGGACCCCCAAACTTTGATAGGAGGGAAACCACGGGGTAAACTTCCAGGGTCAGATTGCGGTAGTATGTGTCAGGGTGGTGCTGAGATGTCCTTTACCAGACGGCGGTCTCCTTGGGTTAATCTGAGGCGGTCCATTTGGGTGGGTGCCTGGAATGTTGTATCCCGAAGAGAGGATGATCACCTGTGTCTGTTATCATCTGAGCTCAAGCGTTTGGACATCGGTATTGCAGCACTCTCTGAGGTTCAGAGACCAGGTTGCGGAGAGATCATGGCAGGTGGTTATACCTACTATTGTTCTGGTCGCTCTGATGGTTACCATGCCCAAGGAGTTGCTGTAGCTGTGTCCAATAAACTGACTCCAATGATAATTGAGGTAACACCGGTCAACGAGCATATTATGAGACTAAGGATTCATCATTCCTTGGGTGTCATTTCCCTGGTTTCTGTATATGCTCTGACTGAGGCAAGTGATCTCACCGTGAAGGATGCATTATATGCCACGCTGGAGTCTGTGGTTGATCAGTGCCCCAGGCGAGATACTCTTCTCGTCGTGGGGGATTTCAATGCATCGATTGGAACTGACAGGGATGGATGTGAGACATGTGTTGGTCCCCATGGTTCTGGAACTGTGAATCAGAATAGCACTAAGTTCCTTGACTTTGCAAGAAGTCATAGACAGGGTGGCTGGTTCATGATTTTAGTGCCCACAGGCTCACTGCTGGACTTGGTATTCCAATGCTGGTGGTGTGGCAAAGGAAATTGACCATGTGCTCGTTGATGGTCGCTGGAGGATAATCCAGAACTGCAGGGTCTACCCGAGTGCTCAGTTCCTCACTACTGCCCAGACGCTTGTTGTAGCAACTCTGAAGTTGCAGATTAAATCCAGGAGAATGGTACCATCCTTACCTCGGCTGGATGTTGGCAAGCTCAAGGATGAGAGGGTAGCTGAGGAGTTTACGAACAGGCGGAGTGGAGATTTGGGGGCTCTGGGTGCTTTGGGGGATCCTGAAGAGTTGTGGAGTGCCTTCAAGACCACCGTCCTTGATGTTGCCGGTGGATTTTTGGAACTCACCGAAGGAATGTCAGGGGTGTTACTATCCCTCTTGCTGACTCTCCAATCAACTGCGGTCCACCTTTGTTTGTTGAAACACAGACCGCGGTGAGCCAGTTGAAATAGGGTAAAGCTCATGGGATTTGTGGCACCCATGCTGAACTTCTCAAGGCTGGTGGAAATGCTATACTCATGTCATTGAGTGCAGTTCTGTGCTCTGTCTGGAACACAGGCATCATCCCAACTGACTGGAAGAGGGGCCTTGGTGTCCCTCTCTGGAAAGAGAAGAGTGATCGCTAAGACTGTGCAACAACTACCGAGAGGTGATGCTGCTCTCAGTGCTGGGCAAGGTCTTTGCTCGGATAATTCCTGATTGGGCTCGCCACCATCTCCTTGAGCAACAGCGTCCAGAGCAGTCAGGCTTTACACCAAAGAGGTCAACGATTGACCATAGCCTTGCTCTTCGGGTCCTCACCGAACGCAGTCGAGAGTTTTGGCAGGGGCTACTTGCAGCTTACGTTATAAAGCGTTTGATTCAGTGAATCGGGATGCCATCTGGAAGATTCTTGGTCTTCGTGGGGTGCCACCAAAACTGATCAATCTGATGTATGAACAGTACTCTGGTACTGAGAGTGCTGTGAGATGTGGTGATACCATCTCTGACTTATTTCCAGTTGATACTGGGGTTTGTCAGGGGTCTGTACTGGCCTCCACACATTTCAGCACTTTTATGGACTGGATTATGGGGAGGATGTTGGAGAGATCAAGTTGCGGTGCATCGTTTGGGAATGTCAAGATCTCTGACCTTGATTTGGCAGATAATGCCGTCATCTTTGCGGAGACTCTGGATATCCTTTTGGGGGCCCTCGAGGTGCTGAATGAGGAGTCGGAGTCGCTGGGATTACGGGTTTCTTGGGTTAAAACTAAGATCCAGGCTTTCAATGACATATTGGATGCTGCTATCCTGTCTGTACCGGTTTGTGGTGAGGCTGTTGAGGTCGTAGAGAGATTTACTTACCTTGGCAGTGATATTCATGTCTTTGCTGGCTGTGAGCCAGAGGTCAACAGACGTCTGGATCTGGCCTGGGGAGTCATGGATTCACTGTGGCGCTGCCGGTATCTGTCCAGGAGGACAAAAGTCCGAGTCTTCAGGTCCTTGGTGCTTCCATTCTTGCTCTATGGATGTGAGACTTGGACTCTGACCAGGGATCTGAGATGGAGACTTAATTCTTTTGTTACCAGGTCTTTTCGGAGAATTCCTGGCTATCGCTGGTCGGACTTTGTGTCCAACAAGCGGTTGCTGAGAGAGACTCGAATGAGATTTGTTACGTGCATAGTCTGTGAGCGTCAGATGCGGCTATATGGACATGTGGCTCGTTTTCCTGACACTGATCCTGTTCACCAGATTCTCTCTTAGCGTGGGAGCATCGTGAGTGGAGGAGGCCAATGTCTAGACCACGTGCCTCGTGGTTTCAGATGGATCAGCATTTCAAGGAGATGGGGATGGTCCAGGCATCTGTCCTGGGGGATGGGCAATAGGAGGCCCTTGGAGTACTGGCGGAAAGTGGACGCAATGACAAGCTGCTCCTGTGCATGCTCCCATACCTGACCTGACCTGAAACCCCCTGTCGACTCCCTTAATGAGCGCAGATTTTGATGCAGTCGACAAACTTTGGTGCATCATGGGTGATGAAGGTTATTTTCAAGGTTCATCAAAATTGTTTGTATAGTTTCGGAGGAGACAGCAAATACCTATTTTAGTGGTCAACCCCCCCCCCCCCCGTATACTCCCTTAATGAGTGCAGATTTTGATGCCGTCATTAAACCTTTGTTAGGCATCTGATATGAAGCTTGTGGCCAAATTTCATCAAAATCGTGTGTTTGGTTCAAGCGATAATGACTGAAGTGTTTACACATTGACTGAATCGCTGACTCACTCACCTACGGACACTGCTCAATCGCATAAGTTCACTTGACTAAAGTCCAGGTGAGCTAAACACGAATAGTATGTTGAGGCAGTGAGTGAGTCGGTGAAGCCGTCCGATCGTCTGTGAAGACGATATGCCCATTAATCATGTCCTGTTTGAACATTTATTCCGAAAGACTATGAAGCCCCAAAAGTCACCAAGGACCCAAAAGTCCCCGAAGACCCAGAGGACTAAAAAGACCCCAAGGACCCCAAAAACCCTGAAGACCATTTTGACCCCTAACACCTTTCAGACGGATTAGACAGCTTAGATCCTTGACCATTTTGACCACTTGGACCTTTTTATATCACAAATAAATATAATATCACCAATATTACAAATACATTTGTGGAAAATAAATGTTTATATTATGATTGGTGTAAATCATGACAACACAACAAATTTGACATCAATCTCTGCAACGACGTGTGGAGAGGCGAGCGTAGCGAGCCGATCCATTCTAGTTCACAATAAAAAGGCAAATAAAATTTGTTTTACAATGGAAACTAATGAGTTTTTTTGCCCTACCAACATGTAGCCAATGTGGTCATATGGTAGATGCTCAGAGTGCACCTGAGAGCATCTAAAATCCCAAAGCTTCCGGAATCCTGAAGCGGGGCACGGACCACACGCTTTGTGACTTTGCGCTCACAGTATCTGGGAGAGTATGTATATGGTATACCCATTCCCTTGATTTCTAGACCCCCATTTCAAGCAAGCCTGTATCCACTCCTACATTCCAACCTTTGGAGAGAAGAAAAACATAAGTAAATAAAAACACACAAACCAACAGCCAAAACAAAAATGGTGACACTAATGGAGAGGTTTATCAATTTCAAAGGAATGTTTTAACAATGTCGATGTTATTGAGGTATTCGCAGACTTGTATTTGAAGTCGGCTTACCCCACCATTTGAGTTAATCTCAGCCTTGAAAGAAGGTGGATGATTGCGTCAGCAGGATGAGATTTATAGGAGAGCATAACATTGGACTGGGCTGGCAGCACACTCACCTTGGAAATATCTATTCTGAGTTTGATTCCCGAGCTGACTTAGTCTATCCTTCAGGTACTTTGCAGGCATAATGTTGCACCATTGAATACACGGTCCTTGGCTGGAGCGTTCTGCCGAATGTCACGTTCACTTGTCATCGCTGGTAGAGGTCGATCTCATTGTACCGTTCAAAAGCATCAGGCCATTGCACATGGGGTAACATTTCAAACTAGAAGGGCACTCGGTAGAGCGCATACCTCCGCCACGTAATGCCCGATCCACGAGAACATATCGGGCCCAATACATTTTTGAAATATCATGTTATACAGCACTCTATCGTTTTTGATCCTATCAATGGTAAAGAATCACTTAAAAAATTAAATAATTCTCGTATTTACATCCGGATTCGGATCTTTACCAAAATCGAATCAATTCGTCCTTGCAACACCCAACCTGTCCACCAAGTTTCGTCCGAATCCGTCCACAACTTTTTGACATATCGTGCTATATATCGATTTTTCCCGATCTCTCAATGGTGAAGAATCACTGAAAACATTATCAAATCCGGATCCAGATCTTCACCAAAATTGCATCAACTCTTCCTTGTCACACACCCAATGTGTCCACCAAGTTTCATCCAAATCCGTCCAAAACTTTTTGAGATATCGTGTACACAGACAGAAAGGGGTGAAAACATAACCTCCTTCACCTTCGGTGGCAGAGGTAATTATTGCATTAACCTGGCTGGCCTGGAGAAGAGAAAGGAGATGGGTGCCATTGTCCTGCGATGTCACCGAGTTTATTATGTATTTGTACCACCAGATATATTAAGCCTGGTGTTGGCTTAATGGTTTAAGGAGGCTGGCTTAAGATGTTAGGATCTTGAATTTGAGCCCCTGTCATTCCATTTAATAACACCAGGCGGGTGGGGGGGGGGGGGATTACTCGGCCTGTCATCCTTCTGAGGTTGGCAAAATTAGTACCAGCTGACTGGAAACAGGGGAGAGACTGCATCAGCAGCACAGCTGCACTCACAGAAAATGATGCAAGCAGAAGCCACAGGCTGCATACAAAACAACTGGATATATTACATCAACAAACAGATAGGACTGCCAGCTTAAAACATCCCAGAGAATGGCACATATACTGCAGCCAAACCCAAGTACACAAAAGATAATTTGCTTTTAATTTTCATACGAGTGGGAGTCAAGTCCCCTCTCCTCCCACCTGTGAAGCGAAACTCGGCGCTGGCATTCGTCCAACCATGAAACCATGTGGTTTCCAACGAGCATCATACATTATTCCCAGCACTGATGTGCCTTTCCTTATGCCATCAGAAGGAAAGTAATTAATGTTCTTGGCTCTTAAACTTTATTTTTCAGGAAATAATATTTTCGGCTCCCTTTTTGTCTTTCAATCAGACTCGTTGATTCATCCAAAATCCAAAAGCAACCTCGAGCAACCAAATCCAAAAGTAAACTACAGAGTTCATAGACACCTTACCCTGTGCAGTCTTGTGTAAAAACCCACATGGGAATGATTTTCAAGAGGAAAATTTGATTGGTCGAGATGACATAAAATGCCATAACATTTTGTCCAAGTACGACTAAACGGAAGTTTGTTGAAAATGCCAAGAAGGTGATTTGTGTTCTCCAGTATTGAAGTGCATCATTCAATTGAAATAAAATAAATTAGAAATTTACTGCCATTGATGCAGCGTCTATTATACCACATTATTTAACCGTTAAATTAGTTATTCGTGCTTGTTGTTTGTGTCCTTTATAACATACTTAAAAATAGTACGTTTCTTGTTTGGAATGATTTTCAATTTTGTTTGACTGCCAGACAGGCAGACAGAGTAAGAATATATCTTACTCTCTGCACATGTGCAATCGAGACAAATTCAATCGATCGACTGCACAAATTGTGAGTTGTTCTTGCAACGTTTACCACCACATGTCTGCATACTTGCAGCTAATCCAGAGCTGGCACGAAACGCCACTGCAGATCTGGCTGATCATCTCATTGACATCGTTCCACAGACTGTGGCTAATGTGACGCCTCCACCACAACACGTCGCACAGCTACAATCTGAAATGGCGGACCTTAAGAAGCTCGTTCTGGAGCTCCATGCTGTGCAACACCAGTCGTGCCTGTCTTCGTGTACCCCTTGGAGCAACAGAGAAATGCCATACTCGAGCTGCTGTTTGCGTTCACCTTCCGTGAACACTCCAGATTGGTGTTGGTACCACGTGATCTTCGGTGCTAATGCTCATCAGTGTAGAGCACCGTGCTCGTACCGGCCGCAGGGAAAAGACGAGGCCCACAACTAATGGTGACGAGTTCACATGGGCCATACGACAGTCGCCTTCCCTTCCTTGTGGATCATACTAGCCGACTTCCTTTTCTTGTGGATACAGGGGCAGAGGTGAGCATTGTCCAATGCTGAACAGAAAAATCGACAAGAATATTCATTACATGCTGCTAACAACAGTGCTATCGCTACTATTGGAGAACATCTCCTCCAACTTGATTTGGGTGTACGTTGTTCATTTCCGTGGGTGTTTACTATTGCCGACACAAAACACTATCCTGGGTGTGGAATTTTTGTGTAATTAAATCTCCTCGCAGACGCCAAACATCGCCGTCTTTTGGATGCCTCAACACAGCTTAGTGGTCTCAGTAAAGCATCCACCATTTTGTCACTGAATATCACATGTCTTCGATCCACATGCTCGTGCCCTTTTCAGAAAGTACTTTATGACGTCCTGTCCACAACGCGCCCATCGACGACAATCCAGCTCATAAAACACCAGATCAGACATCACATCGAGACCACGGAACCCTGTTCTTGTGCATGCTCGCCTACGAGCACCTGATAAGTTATGGATCGCCCGCCAGGAGTTTGACTTTATGTAACAACATGGGATCATCAGACCATCGTACAGCAGTTAGGCTTCACTGCTACGCATGGAACCCAAAAAGACACCTGGGGATTGGCGTCCTTGTGCGGATTACAAGACCTTCAACAACGCGACTGTTCCAGACCATTACTCCATTCTAGTCTAGAAGCCAAAATCTGTAGCTAGCCTAGAAAATAGGTTCGCTGCTGATTTCATGTTAGAATGGTGCAACTGGTGTTTTTGAAGAGTCTAGGCATGACCAAGTCTAGTTCCACTTGTTGCCAAGTCTGCATCTGAATATTATGGCCGCCATGACAGTAATCAAAATGGCCGCCATCAGATTTAGTCTTTTTCTTACTGCAAATTGTACTAGCCAGAAATTTGTCATGATTGTGAAATACTATGTAATCTGACACGAGGAACACTATTTTGTGCTTTATTTTTGTACTGGATCACAACTTTTCACATAATTGACAACTTAAAGACGAAATTGAAAATGCACATACGAGCAACAAATGTGAAAAAGAAAATGTTTAGCACTATTGATGGAGATGGGTTTACAGTCAGTCAAAGGTTATTTCAACAGCTGTCAGATTCTTTCTAACACAAAATTACGTTGCTTTGCAGAAGAGAAAAGTGTTGTGAGAACACCCAAGTACAATTTTCAGAGCTATTGATCGGCTTGTACACTGAACGGGTTCCTACAAAGGGCTTTGCATCCACATGCTTTCGTGCAAGGCAGTCCATTCCGTGTACATTTGCACCGTCGAGTTGAGCATGACCCACGTCATTTGCATGTCGTCAGTTCTACACAGTAAGCAGTAATAGGCTGTGCAGTCATGAGTCGCGGCTGAAATGTCTCGTTGCCATCTTTGACGACCTGTTCCCACCCACAGTTCTCAAGTGCAGGTAGATGTGGTTCAGATTCCAAGGCTCTTCTCCACACAAAAGTCTGGTAGTGCGCTCGCTTGATGTGTAGAATCAGAGCATCGCGAGTTGGAGGCAGATTCTCAATAGCTTTGGTCAGACTGAGAAACAGATCACATCTTACTCGCTGAATTGAGTTATCTTGGCCATGAGGGTCATAAAGCCTGCAGACAAATGACTCAGCATCTGCAATCACACTCTCATCAGGAATTTCCTCTTTGCCTAGGTTATTCAACAGGTGGGAGTTGTTTTGAAAGACAGCCCATGCAGAGCGCTTCGCAATTCCAGCAAACTGGCTTGTGCTGTCTGAACCTGTCACTGCATGAAATGCCAGAAGTGACTCCCTCTGCGAATCTGGGATATTGATGGAGTCAATGGGAATGTAGTGTTGCTTTTTGGGTGTCCCTGCATTCATCCAGAGAAACGGACTGAGATGCGGCTGATAGGCAACAAGGAGAATGAGGACATCAGTGTCCCGGCTAACAACAACAGTTTGCATGTACCCCTGTTCATATGCTTCCTTGGCAATCCACACATTCAGGATTTCATCGGTACTCTATGGCGTGACAATCTTCTCCAAGGTTGAACTCGTCCGTGCATACTATCCGATACCCGTGGATCCAGATGACATCCCGAAGACAGTAGTTACCACGCCTTTCGGCCTGTTCAAATTCCTTTGGATGCCGTTCGACCTACACAATGCCACACAAACTTTTCAAAGTTTTATCGATCAGGTTTCTATATTCTTCTTACACTTCTGCTCGGTGTCTATACATGATTTTCGAATTGCCAGCGGAACGGCAGAGGACATCAGGAACGACTATTTCTCCTCTTCACCTGTTTGCAGGACTTCAGCATCGTCGTTAATCCTACAAAGTGCATATTTGTTGTTCTGGAGTTGAATTTCCTCAGCCACTGTATTAACTGCTCAGGCATCACTGCGCTCGAGGAGAAGGTGCAGATTATTCGCGATTTCCCATTACCTTCATCTCAATGCAAACTCAATCCATCAATTTATTCCAAACGCAGCTGCAACACTTCAGCTGCTGAAGAAGTTACTCACAACTGGTAAGCACCCTGAAGTGTTACAACTGGTCAAAGCCAATCTTATTAGCCTTACACACCATCAAAGATGCACTGGCCAACACCTCACTCCTGATTCATCCAAAGCCTGAGGTGCCAACATGTCTGATAGTAGACGCCTGCGTCTGAGGTTGCGGTGGGTCCGACCCATTACCAGTTCATCGATGCTGACTGGCGTCCACTGGCCTTCTTCTCTAAAATGCTGAAACCAACAGAGCGCAAGTACAGTGCCTTTGATTGTGAATTACTCACTGTATACTTCCCCATCAAGCACTTCTGCCACTTCTTTGAGGCCAGACAATTCTCTGTCCTTACGAACTACAAACCTTTAACTTTCGCTCTATCAACCCATTCGGACTCTCACTCTCCTCACACACAATACCAATTCAGTTATATCTCGCAATTCACCACAGACATCCGGCATATCAAAGGAATTGTGAACTCTGCTGCCTATGCTCTGTCATCCATTGGAGGTATTGGTGTTGTACCAGCACACCGGCCATTGATTTTAATGCACTTGCAGCAGCACAACAGGAGGACATGGAGCTCCACCGTCTGCAGTCTGCAGCCGGTTCGCTTACATTTTGTGAGGTACCACTCCCAGGGACAAACACTACCCTCGTGTGTGATACATCAATGGGACAGTCACTCCCTTTTGTTCCTGTGACATTCCGTTGTTTAGTATTCGACATTTTTCACTCACACGCACACCCAGGTATTAGGGCAACCCAACGACTTATCACCATGCGCTACATCTGGTCACGCATCAATGCTGACGTGCACCGTTGGGCCAAGGAATGTCTTCAATATTAATGCTCCAGGATCCCCGACAACCTTCAAACAGGCACAGCTATTCACTAACTTGGGTTGACCGCTTCACCCATTGGCTGGAGGCGACACCGATAGCTGACATCACTGCATCTACCATCGCCAGGGCCTTTGTCCACACCTGGATCGCACGTTTTGGTGTTCTACCAACCATCACTTCGAATCATGGGAGCCAGTTTGAATTGGCTTTATTCCGTGAGCTGGCTCAACTCCTGGGTACCGATTGTGCGAACCACTACTTACCATCCAGCACTGAATGGCATGGTGTAGCATTTCCACCACTAACTCAAGTCTTACCTGAAAGTGCCTGACAACTCCATGCAGTGGACGGACCTTGTACCTATGGTCCTGCTTGGTCTACGAGCTGCTCTAAAAGATTACCTTGGAACCTCCACTGCAAAGCTCGTGTGCGGCGCACAGCTTTGTCTCCCAGGATAATTTTCTCAGCATCCAAATGACACCTTTCCCGATGCTACCAACTTTGTTTGGCCATGCAAGGCCTCTGGGTGACACCAACACATATGCCTTCGTCACTCCTGGGTTTTTTATTCCCCAGGAATTTTCTATATACACTCATGTATCCGTACGGCGTGTCGCTGTCCATAAACCCTTACAGCAATCAAACGACGGACCTTACAAAGTTCTACAACGTTCTACAATGTTCCGAGAAGACCTTCATAGTCGATATTAACAGTGGTCATGATACAGTCTCCATAGATCGCTTGAAGCCAGCTTTTCTTGATGCAGCACCAGAGCCGACTCTCCCACTGACCAACGGGTTGACAGCTTCTACAACAATACCCTTACCGTCATGTACGAATCGCTCTGGGCATTATGTACACCTACCAGCACAATATATTTCTGAGAGTACATGTTTCTGTTGACCATTTTTCTTTGCTGTGACATATTTTCACATGGACAGTCAACATCTCTTATTCTCTAAGCTCTTCATCTCTGTCATTCTCTTCATCTCTAAGCCTGGTGTGTTGGCGCAGTGGTTAGGGCAGCGGCTTGGGATCCAAATGGTCCAGAGTTCAAGCCCCGTTGGGCCACTGAATTAATACACCGGGGGGTTGACTCAGCCTGTCATCCTTCCGAGGTCGGCGAAATGAGTACCAGTATACTGGGCTGGTGTATACCCCGGTTAAAATAGGTGTACCATATCCCTGTGTCGTAAGAGGTGACCAGGGTTGCGTCAGGAAGGGCATCCGGCGTAAAACATGTGCCAAATCACTATGCGGATCATACGGATGATCCGCTGTGGCGACCCCTAACGGGAGCAGCCGAAAGAAGAAGAAGTCAACATCTCTTATTCTAGAACATTATGGATTTTGTTTGTACCTTCCATTTGATTAACGCACTAGGAGGGGGAGTACTGTCACGGCATCATTTTGCCTTTCATTTATTTATAATATGTAAATATGCTTGAGCTCTGGTTTATCGGGGGATTTTCCGGGACTGGGTGAGCCGGAAGGATGAGTGGGTCCGATGGTGGGGTTGTCAATGACGTCTTTTCTTCCACGCAAAAGGAATGTTGAGCTGTCGGTTCGTTTTCCAATTTGTGTTCAAAACATAACATTTAATTACCTCCGCCATCGAAGGTGAAGGAGGTTATGTTTTCACTCCTTTCTGTCTGTTTGTTTGTTTGTCTGCTTGTTACTTGCAAGATGGAAGATTTTTCAAGTATATTATATTATGTCAGTCGATTTTGTTATTACTTGACGAAATCTAGGATTTTGTCAAGTATGTTGGTCGGTTCAGTTTGTTTGTTTGTGTGTGTGTACGTCTTGCTCTACAGGTCGCATTTCGAGTCGGAATGTCATGGAACTTCACCAATGGACTTATTGGCCACCAGAATGGAACCCTATAACTTTTGGCATGTCAAGGTCAAAGGTCAAGGTCAGGAAAAATTCCTGAAAATCGCCTAAATCCGTATCTTTTAGCGTGGGCCGATTTTCAAAAATTCATGTCTCCGCCAAATCTTAACGGATTCCTTTCAAATTTGAAACACGGACGTAGGAGGGGAGTATCTTTGACTGGATGAATTTCGTCAAGTCCTGGTCCTATGGGCCATTTTTATTCTGTCTCTTTGTCTGTCTGTCTGTCTCTGTTTGTCACCTGCAGGTCACAATTTTAAACCGATCTTCACGGAACTTCACCACATGGTAGAGTTTGTCATAGGGAAGAAGCCTATTGTTTTTGAGGTCAAAAGGTCAACAACTTTGGTGAGATTTCTGAAATCCTCAATTTTCTTCCGATTAACTTGAAATTTGAAGAGGATTTATATTTCAGGTCACTGAATTCAACCACCAATTATTTTGGCAGTTCACATCGGCCAGAAGGCCAATTTGGGGAAAACTTTCTAAAATCCTCAATTTTCAGCCGATTGACTTGAAATTTGAAGAGCATTTGCATATCAGGTCGCTGAATTCAGCGAGCTGATTATTTTGAGGTCAAATATGTTTTGTGGATTTTGCAAGTATCGTGCTATGCACAATGTCTTCTTGTTAATTACCGGAATCCTTCGGATTTCGGCAATTTTGTTGGTCGGTTGTGTGTGTGTCATTCTGTGTCTGTCTGTCTCTGTGTGTTTGTTTACCCTGTAGCAGCCACACCATTTCAGCGATCATGACTAAACTGGGTACAGATGTCGGCCATGGTCCAACTTAGACACTTGTCGTTTTTGGTGAATCTTGGTCAAAGGTCAAGGTCACCGACAAACCGAAATTCTTATTTTCGCAATGACGTCCGCTAAAATGGTCGTATCGACTTCAAACCAAATCCAAAATGTGCATATTCCAATTATGCATCCAACCATATGTCTCATTGCGGTGTCACACCAACACCCTTCTTAGCGGTCGGGGGTCGAATGTCAGGGGGATCGGGTCAAAACTTTCAAATTGCGATAAAAACGCCATTTCAAGTCCGATTGACTTCCAAGTTATGATCATGACCAAACTAAGTGCTATAACTCATTAAACAGGAGCATTATCGACTTGTAAGAACTAATTTGATTTCCAGGTTTTTGTTTTTTCAGAGATCATGGAGATATGACCAAGTTATTCCGGCAATTCCTTGCTCAACGAGCAATTACATTTGTCTGTTTGTGTGCAAGATATCTCAAAAAGTTGTGAACGGATCCAGATGAAATTTTGTGCACAGGTTGGGTGTGTGACAAGGAAGAATTGATTCAATTTTGGTGAAGATCCGGATCCGGATCCGACTGCTAGAATTTGTAAAGTGATTCTTTACCATTGTGAGAAAGGGCCAAAAATGATATAGTACTGTATAGGATGATATTTCAAAAATGTAATGGGCCCGATATGTTCTCGTGGATCAGGCATTGCATGGCAGAGGTATGCGCTCGACCAAGTGCCCTTCTCGTTGAAATGAAGTTGTTCTTCGATCATGAATTGATGTTTGTACACAGACAAACGAACTGAACAAATTGCTTCACCCCGCTGTTCCCTTTGTGCACGTGCGGAAACAACTCTTATGCTATCCGTACCATAGTACGACTGCCTCCAAAGTTCGAGTTATAGCCCCTTCCATCCGATTAACGTGAAAAACATGCAGTACGAAAATAATCCTCACAACTGTGGGGGACATAGCAATTGGAAGCTGAGGGACATGAACACACACACAAAAAGGGAAACTCAACTCAAATCCTGAGGGTAATTATCTCTTTACAAATTGCTTTTTCCAGACAGAAATAATCCTATAGTCTCCATGGCATTTAAATGCCCCCCCCCCCATGTGGTCTAAACCACATGTTCAGAGTTGAGGTGTTGAAGGAAGACGAACTGCCCGGTTGTTGAGATCGTTAGTATATTGACTATATTCCAAGTTGCTGATCGCACATCGTGAAAATGACTGAAATCAAATAAATAAATTCTGTTATTTTATTCATGGACAAATGCCCTCTATACATAATGAGCAGTATACCAGTATGTTTGGCTTGGTGGTGGCACCACCTGAAGCTAGTGGTTTTGAGAATGTGGCTGCGCAGAGTGTATTCTCTGAAGCATGTTTGCCTTTATTATGTTGTTATTAAGTTGGGAACTTTGAGAAAAAAATCTTCTTGAGGGTGTCACAGTTATCAGATAAGGATATTGAAGCATTAAGGCTGTGAGCCTGAGTTTCAAGTTGTGATGTGCCTTCAAGCACCGGAAGCTTCAGTCGGTCCACGATTTCCTGACTGCATGCTCAAGATGCCACATAGCATTGGGTAGAGGGGTAGCTTTCGCACTTGTGATTTTACTTGTGATCTATACGTTGTTGCTTTTACTTCCATGACCTGCTTGGTGTGTGCTGATCGGATGTTGGTAGGATAAGGGAGGTGCAATAAGTGGTGAGGAACATGACCCTGGAGGCTACCCATCTTGTCCACCTCGGAAATCAAGTGTTGAGCCATTGCTCCTCCGAGAAATCTGTTCGGTTAAAAACGTTTCACGGGAAGGCTGCCTGTTATTGATGTAGTTATCCGCAAACAATCATCCCTGCCAATAAACAGCTATCATCATGTAGCATGCCCTGTGCAGAGCGTTGATGCTGCTGAAACAGTTACGAAGTTACAATCCTGGAAGGGTCACTACTCTGACACAATAAGTCAGGGCAGGAATTTTTCATTTGTTCAAGGTGCCTGTGCCAACTCACTCTCTTCGCGAAATTCACTGTGGGATCTTTAACGCCCACCAACTAATGCCGGCAGACGGGACACCCGATTAACGTCTATCCGAGGGGCCGCACACATATTGATGAATCACCCTGCCTGTGAAACACCGGAATGCCAGTTTATAACTGGGTTGGGATTCATACACAGATCAGACATCTTCAAGATAATTGTGCGTTCATCGAGGCCATCCTGACAGCACAAGCAACTATCAGTCGAGCCAAAGAGATGGCTGTTTTTTTTACTGACGCAACAGCGGGAGGGTGGCAATGGATTTTGTGGCCTGAGCGAACTTTATGCTCTTTTGAGATAAAACGATTGATTCGGGACTCACTAACTACAGTGTATATACCTGGAAATGATGAGACCACGAGTGCCTTGCTTGGCCACTGGGGGCCGTTAAAGACTGAAAGACAGAGATAGATTGCAGCTTCTGCCTTGGCTTTTGGTGGTGACACGGGTGTTGTTGATGGTTGTGCTCCAGGTTTACTCCATTACCGGCGTTATCACTTTAAATCCTCAATGCTTTTTATCCATACCAGGTTTGTAGAAGTGCCATTCAGTAGCTAAGCCTAAGCTGTCAATGCGATGAAGCTTTAAACTCTTGGCCGTGCATGGAATTCAATCGCAGTTTGTACAAAAATGTCACTGAGAGATAGCAAATAAATTAATGGTAAATAAATGCAATTTATTGTCATTATTAATTATTATGTAGTGATATAAAACTCATAGAGGAGCTTGTACTCGTACATAAATCAAAAGCAGGACAAGGATAAGTACACATTGGTGTGCAGTGCTGTACTTTTACATTAATTACAAGGTCATTGGTAGGCAATGAGGTTGGCAATGATAGCTCAGAACTGTCTAGTCTGGGTTTGATTCGCAATCTGACTGTAAACTGCCACCCTTGTATTTCTAGTCTGGGTTTGATTCCCAATCTGACTATAAACTACCACCCTTGTATTTCTCGTCTGGGTTTGATTCCCAATCTGACTATAAACTACCACCCTTGTATTTCTCGTCTGGGTTTGATTCCCAATCTGACTATAAACTACCACCCTTGTATTTCTAGTCTGGGTTCGATTCCCAATCTGACTGTAAACTGCCACCCTTGTATTTCTAGTCTGGGTTTGATTCCCAATCTGACTATAAACTACCACCCTTGTATTTCTAGTCTGGGTTCGATTCCCAATCTGACTGTAAACTGCCACCCTTGTATTTCTAGTCTGGGTTCGATTTGCAATCTGACTGTAAACTGCCACCCTTGTATTTCTAGTCTGGGTTTGATTCCCAATCTGACTATAAACTACCACCCTTGTATTTCTCGTCTGGGTTTGATTCCCAATCTGACTATAAACTACCACCCTTGTATTTCTAGTCTGGGTTCGATTCCCAATCTGACTGTAAACTGCCACCCTTGTATTTCTAGTCTGGGTTTGATTCCCAATCTGACTATAAACTACCACCCTTGTATTTCTAGTCTGGGTTCGATTCCCAATCTGACTGTAAACTGCCACCCTTGTATTTCTAGTCTGGGTTCGATTTGCAATCTGACTGTAAACTGCCACCCTTGTATTTCTAGTCTGGGTTTGATTCCCAATCTGACTATAAACTACCACCCTTGTATTTCTAGTCTGGGTTCGATTTGCAATCTGACTATAAACTGCCACCCTTGTATTTCTAGTCTGGGTTCGATTCCCAATCTGACTATAAACTGCCACCCTTGTATTTCTAGTCTGGGTTTGATTCCCAATCTGACTATAAACTACCACCCTTGTATTTCTAGTCTGGGTTCGATTTGCAATCTGACTATAAACTGCCACCCTTGTATTTCTAGTCTGGGTTCGATTCCCAATCTGACTATAAACTGCCACCCTTGTATTTCTAGTCTGGGTTCGATTCCCAATCTGACTATAAACTGCCACCCTTGTATTTCTAGTCTGGGTTCGATTTGCAATCTGACTATAAACTGCCACCCTTGTATTTCTAGTCTGGGTTCGATTCCCAATCTGACTGTAAACTGCCACCCTTGTATTTCTAGTCTGGGTTCGATTCCCAATCTGACTATAAACTACCACCCTTGTATTTCTAGTCTGGGTTCGATTTGCAATCTGACTATAAACTGCCACCCTTGTATTTCTAGTCTGGGTTCGATTCCCAATCTGACTATAAACTGCCACCCTTGTATTTCTAGTCTGGGTTCGATTCCCAATCTGACTATATAATAAACTACCACCCTTGTATTTCTAGTCTGGGTTCGATTCCCAATCTGACTATAAACTACCACCCTTGTATTTCTAGTCTGGGTTCGATTCCCAATCTGACTATAAACTACCACCCTTGTATTTCTAGTCTGGGTTCGATTCCCAATCTGACTATAAACTGCCACCCTTGTATTTCTAGTCTGGGTTCGATTCCCAATCTGACTATAAACTGCCACCCTTGTATTTCTAGTCTGGGTTCGATTCCCAATCTGACTATAAACTGCCACCCTTGTATTTCTAGTCTGGGTTCGATTCCCAATCTGACTATAAACTACCACCCTTGTATTTCTAGTCTGGGTTCGATTCCCAATCTGACTATAAACTGCCACCCTTGTATTTCTAGTCTGGGTTCGATTCCCAATCTGACTATAAACTGCCACCCTTGTATTTCTAGTCTGGGTTTGATTCCCAATCTGACTATAAACTACCACCCTTGTATTTCTAGTCTGGGTTCGATTCCCAATCTGACTGTAAACTGCCACCCTTGTATTTCTAGTCTGGGTTCGATTTGCAATCTGACTGTAAACTGCCACCCTTGTATTTCTAGTCTGGGTTCGATTCCCAATCTGACTGTAAACTGCCACCCTTGTATTTCTAGTCTGGGTTTGATTCCCAATCTGACTATAAACTACCACCCTTGTATTTCTAGTCTAGGTTCGATTCCCAATCTGACTATAAACTGCCACCCTTGTATTTCTAGTCTGGGTTCGATTCCCAATCTGACTGTAAACTGCCACCCTTGTATTTCTAGTCTGGGTTCGATTCCCAATCTGACTATAAACTGCCACCCTTGTATTTCTAGTCTGGGTTCGATTCCCAATCTGACTATAAACTGCCACCCTTGTATTTCTAGTCTGGGTTCGATTCCCAATCTGACTATAAACTGCCACCCTTGTATTTCTAGTCTGGGTTTGATTCCCAATCTGACTATAAACTACCACCCTTGTATTTCTAGTCTGGGTTCGATTCCCAATCTGACTATAAACTGCCACCCTTGTATTTCTAGTCTGGGTTCGATTCCCAATCTGACTATAAACTGCCACCCTTGTATTTCTAGTCTGGGTTCGATTCCCAATCTGACTATAAACTGCCACCCTTGTATTTCTAGTCTGGGTTCGATTCCCAATCTGACTATATAATAAACTACCACCCTTGTATTTCTAGTCTGGGTTCGATTCCCAATCTGACTATAAACTGCCACCCTTGTATTTCTAGTCTGGGTTCGATTCCCAATCTGACTATAAACTACCACCCTTGTATTTCTAGTCTGGGTTCGATTCCCAATCTGACTATAAACTGCCACCCTTGTATTTCTAGTCTGGGTTCGATTCCCAATCTGACTATATAATAAACTACCACCCTTGTATTTCTAGTCTGGGTTCGATTCCCAATCTGACTATATAATAAACTACCACCCTTGTATTTCTAGTCTGGGTTCGATTCCCAATCTGACTATAAACTACCACCCTTGTATTTCTAGTCTGGGTTCGATTCCCAATCTGACTATAAACTGCCACCCTTGTATTTCTAGTCTGGGTTCGATTCCCAATCTGACTATAAACTGCCACCCTTGTATTTCTAGTCTGGGTTCGATTCCCAATCTGACTATAAACTGCCACCCTTGTATTTCTAGTCTGGGTTCGATTCCCAATCTGACTATAAACTGCCACCCTTGTATTTCTAGTCTGGGTTCGATTCCCAATCTGACTATAAACTACCACCCTTGTATTTCTAGTCTGGGTTTGATTCCCAATCTGACTATAAACTACCACCCTTGTATTTCTAGTCTGGGTTCGATTCCCAATCTGACTATATAATAAACTACCACCCTTGTATTTCTAGTCTGGGTTCGATTCCCAATCTGACTATAAACTGCCACCCTTGTATTTCTAGTCTGGGTTCGATTCCCAATCTGACTATAAACTACCACCCTTGTATTTCTAGTCTGGGTTCGATTCCCAATCTGACTATAAACTACCACCCTTGTATTTCTAGTCTGGGTTTGATTCCCAATCTGACTATAAACTACCACCCTTGTATTTCTAGTCTGGGTTCGATTCCCAATCTGACTATAAACTGCCACCCTTGTATTTCTAGTCTGGGTTCGATTCCCAATCTGACTATAAACTGCCACCCTTGTATTTCTAGTCTGGGTTCGATTCCCAATCTGACTATAAACTACCACCCTTGTATTTCTAGTCTGGGTTTGATTCCCAATCTGACTATAAACTACCACCCTTGTATTTCTAGTCTGGGTTCGATTCCCAATCTGACTATATAATAAACTACCACCCTTGTATTTCTAGTCTGGGTTCGATTCCCAATCTGACTATATAATAAACTACCACCCTTGTATTTCTAGTCTGGGTTCGATTCCCAATCTGACTATATAATAAACTACCACCCTTGTATTTCTAGTCTGGGTTCGATTCCCAATCTGACTATATAATAAACTACCACCCTTGTATTTCTAGTCTGGGTTCGATTCCCAATCTGACTATAAACTGCCACCCTTGTATTTCTAGTCTGGGTTCGATTCCCAATCTGACTATAAACTACCACCCTTGTATTTCTAGTCTGGGTTCGATTCCCAATCTGACTATAAACTGCCACCCTTGTATTTCTAGTCTGGGTTCGATTCCCAATCTGACTATAAACTGCCACCCTTGTATTTCTAGTCTGGGTTCGATTCCCAATCTGACTATAAACTGCCACCCTTGTATTTCTAGTCTGGGTTCGATTCCCAATCTGACTATAAACTGCCACCCTTGTATTTCTAGTCTGGGTTCGATTCCCAATCTGACTATAAACTACCACCCTTGTATTTCTAGTCTGGGTTTGATTCCCAATCTGACTGTAAACTGCCACCCTTGTATTTCTAGTCTGGGTTCGATTCCCAATCTGACTATAAACTGCCACCCTTGTATTTCTAGTCTGGGTTCGATTCCCAATCTGACTATAAACTGCCACCCTTGTATTTCTAGTCTGGGTTCGATTCCCAATCTGACTGTAAACTGCCACCCTTGTATTTCTAGTCTGGGTTCGATTCCCAATCTGACTATAAACTGCCACCCTTGTATTTCTAGTCTGGGTTCGATTCCCAATCTGACTATAAACTGCCACCCTTGTATTTCTAGTCTGGGTTCGATTCCCAATCTGACTATAAACTACCACCCTTGTATTTCTAGTCTGGGTTCGATTCCCAATCTGACTATAAACTGCCACCCTTGTATTTCTAGTCTGGGTTCGATTCCCAATCTGACTATATAATAAACTACCACCCTTGTATTTCTAGTCTGGGTTCGATTCCCAATCTGACTATATAATAAACTACCACCCTTGTATTTCTAGTCTGGGTTCGATTCCCAATCTGACTATATAATAAACTACCACCCTTGTATTTCTAGTCTGGGTTCGATTCCCAATCTGACTATAAACTACCACCCTTGTATTTCTAGTCTGGGTTCGATTCCCAATCTGACTATAAACTACCACCCTTGTATTTCTAGTCTGGGTTCGATTCCCAATCTGACTATAAACTGCCACCCTTGTATTTCTAGTCTGGGTTCGATTCCCAATCTGACTATAAACTGCCACCCTTGTATTTCTAGTCTGGGTTCGATTCCCAATCTGACTATAAACTGCCACCCTTGTATTTCTAGTCTGGGTTCGATTCCCAATCTGACTATAAACTGCCACCCTTGTATTTCTAGTCTGGGTTCGATTCCCAATCTGACTATAAACTGCCACCCTTGTATTTCTAGTCTGGGTTCGATTCCCAATCTGACTATAAACTACCACCCTTGTATTTCTAGTCTGGGTTTGATTCGCAATCTGACTGTAAACTGCCACCCTTGTATTTCTAGTCTGGGTTTGATTCCCAATCTGACTATAAACTGCCACCCTTGTATTTCTAGTCTGGGTTCGATTCCCAATCTGACTATAAACTGCCACCCTTGTATTTCTAGTCTGGGTTCGATTCCCAATCTGACTGTAAACTGCCACCCTTGTATTTCTAGTCTGGGTTCGATTTGCAATCTGACTATAAACTGCCACCCTTGTATTTCTAGTCTGGGTTCGATTCCCAATCTGACTATAAACTGCCACCCTTGTATTTCTAGTCTGGGTTCGATTCCCAATCTGACTATAAACTACCACCCTTGTATTTCTAGTCTGGGTTCGATTCCCAATCTGACTATAAACTGCCACCCTTGTATTTCTAGTCTGGGTTCGATTCCCAATCTGACTATATAATAAACTACCACCCTTGTATTTCTAGTCTGGGTTCGATTCCCAATCTGACTATATAATAAACTACCACCCTTGTATTTCTAGTCTGGGTTCGATTCCCAATCTGACTATATAATAAACTACCACCCTTGTATTTCTAGTCTGGGTTCGATTCCCAATCTGACTATAAACTACCACCCTTGTATTTCTAGTCTGGGTTCGATTCCCAATCTGACTATAAACTACCACCCTTGTATTTCTAGTCTGGGTTCGATTCCCAATCTGACTATAAACTGCCACCCTTGTATTTCTAGTCTGGGTTCGATTCCCAATCTGACTATAAACTGCCACCCTTGTATTTCTAGTCTGGGTTCGATTCCCAATCTGACTATAAACTGCCACCCTTGTATTTCTAGTCTGGGTTCGATTCCCAATCTGACTATAAACTACCACCCTTGTATTATGCCTGGTGTTGGCTTAATGGTTGGAGTGGTGGGCTATGGATCCTCAGGTCATGAGTTCAAGTCCCGCTCAGCTGTTGAACTAATACCAGGTGGGGTTACCTCAGCCTGTCATCCTGAGGTCGGCAAAATGAGTGCCAGCATTCTGGTATACTGTGTCGGAGTGGCGATCCATCTGGGATTGTGCCCAATAGCCAAGGAGACCGCTTTAGCAGCACCAACGCTCTGCAGAGAGTATGGTCCCAATCTCCTCCTCCTTGTATTTCTGAGCCAGTGTGTTGCAACAATAAGTGTAACATCTATGAGATCGACCAAGAAGCTGGGATGTGTCTTACCAGTATTGGTCACTGGTGGATCCCAATCTTTATTTTGCAAAGACGAGGCAATAATTGTTATTGGACACTGGACAAGTTCCAAGTTCCTGCCCTGACAACTGCTGGGAAGGCAATGGATAACTACACATTGCAATCCTGACCATGAGACTTTCAGCAGAAAAGGACCTGCCTCAAGCAGACCACTGCAGAGAGTGGACAATAGATAAATCAACAAAATATTTGAGAACCTGTAATTCCAGCATCAGGAAACTAATTGCTCCGATGAGAATATCAAATGAAACTAGAACGGCACTCGGTAGAGCGCACAACTCCGCCAGGCTGAACAGTTTACGTTTTGTATCCCACTGATAGGCCGGATCTACATCCGGACCTTAACCAAAATCTCATCAGCTTGTTCTTGTCACCAACCCACCTCATCCACCTATACTAGTTTTGTCATCCGTCCACAACTTTTTGAAATATCGTGCTTTATGTCGTTTTTGGCCATATCTCTGAATGATGAAGAATCACTAAAAAAAAAACTCTACTTTCCGGGTCTTCACCAAAATCTAAGCAATTCGTCTTTGTCATGTACTCAACCCATCCACCAAGTTTCGTCGAAATCCGTCCTCAACTTTTTGAGATATCCTGCTCGCAAACAAACAGACAAAAAGGAGTGAATGCATAACCTCCGTCCACTTTTGGTGGCGGAGGTAAGATTTTGGAAAAGAAAATCATTATTTGAATTTTTTGTTCTTGGTAAAAGACACCATTTGTACAATTGGTTGTGACATCAGTACGATGTATACATAAAATCTTAGACATTGTATTTATTCTTTTTGATGGTAAATCATCAGCCAAGGAGACTGCTCAGGCAGCACCAACGCTCTGCACAGAGTATGGTCCCAATGGATGGATGGATGGATCATCAATGTAACATACTCGTTCCAGAGTACCATGTGATACCGAAGCAGTCTCTTGGTAAGGATTATACTTGGGTGGTTTTCAATGATGTTTGGGGATTTGTTGTTTATTTCCCAGCAATCAAATCACTTGGCAGGAATGTGTAATGTATTCAGGACACTGGTGATAGCTTGACTACCCTTCAGGAAGGACACCATGGGATCTTTAACATCTGCCAATCAATGCTGGCAGACAGTACACCAAACTTAACGTCCACCCGAGGGACGGCATGCACACTCATGCCTCACCCTGCGTGCGAAACACGAGGATGACAGTTTGTAGCTGGGTCAGGACTCAAACCCAGGCTAGATGGCGCAAAGATGATTGCGTATACCTGTATGCTATTCCTTCCAGTACCACGATAGCAATAC
>NC_140964.1:66722757-66745257 GCF_056783735.1 Eptatretus burgeri
TAATTTTGTACCTGTGCCATTGCTGGCAGGGTTTAAATATGGCGTGGCTCCAAACTCCTTGGTCTCATTTTAGCTCCGGTCTTATTGTTAGCACTCGGGTGAGCAAAGTTTAATAACGCTCCGATAAAGGTTCTGAAGAATTGTTTTTTCTTTTGAAATTGTATTTTGTTTCGGATAAGCAGAACCCCAAAGCAAAAACGGAATAATGGTGACTTCCCTTTTAAGCATCTATTGAAGTCCTATGGTGGAAGGTTCTTCTTGTACCCTTTGAGCAAGAAGAACTTATCTTTTGAGGTGTCGACAAAACGAATTATTCAAACCCATTATTGGACGCGATAAATAATTGTAATATCAAACGTTGCTGCATCTAAAAGATTGCAGCCCAGCAAATACAAATTGTTATTCAAACTGTGTAGGCACAGAGCACTCACTGTAATAATGCTTATCAGGTTTTGATTAAATTAAAGTAGGGGCCTTTCACTGGACGTTGTCTGCCCCTGCAGCAATGTTGAAAGTGAAATATTTCTTCTTTAGTATGCTGCATATGGTTGCGGATAGCATCATTTGCAGGGGGCACAGCTGTGTCATTGATGCAGTGCCCCCTGTAAGCCAGGACAGAAATTTGTAATTCGTTCATGATACCAGCGACAGCTCGCCAACTCTTTGTGAAGGACATAGTGGGATTTTTAAGGTTCAGCAACTAATTCTGGCAGACAGGATGCCTAGTTTAATGTCCATCCAAGGGATGGCAGACACATCGATGCCCTGCCTGTGAAACACCAGGATGATAGTTCAAAGCTGGGTGAGGAATCAAACTCCGTCTCGATGGCTCAGAGGAAAGCGTGCATACCTTGAGGCTATCCTGCCAACACAACAAAATATTTGACTTTGGTCTATCCAAGCTGTGTCCCAGTGGAATGATTTTCCTAATCCTGTAAGTCTAGCTTTTGTAAGCTTTTCTTCTTTATTGGTTTCTTCCCACTCACCCAACCCCTCCTACTCCTGCAGTTGATTAAAATGGTGCCAAAAGTGATGTAAACAATTGTAAGCTTAGCTTTTGTTTTCCCCATCCTTTCCACATTATAAAACAATTTATATTTGTGGATTATAGTTGAAATGTACAGCATGATAAAAAGGATTACCCCAAAATTTGGGTCAACACCCCGTGACTCGGCTTGTAGGGATTTGACGATGTCACTGGGATATGTTACCAAGTAAGTTATAAGGGCCATGTCAAAGCCCATTTGACAACCTGGAATTGGATTGGTCGGTCAAATAGATCACAAAGTTATACCGATATTAATTTGTTCCTCCATTGGCACCAGAATTCCTGGCACACCTGTGTCTCATGATTCTGGTATTGTTGCATTGCCTGTCAAGCTTGCAACTACCCTCATGGCTCAAACTAAGGGCTCACGGTCACACAGTTCATCTCCACCTTCATGCTGCCCACGTGTTCTTGTGGAAGTTTGAAATGATTTTAGGAGGTGTTGTTGACTCGTTTCATTTTATCTGTGTCACTTCAATGGTGGAGCTATAGGACGGTGGCAAGTTAGCCAAAATGTCAGATAAGATTTTTTTTTGTTGACAAAGTCGAGGAGCTAAAATATAGAATGGATCAGGACATAACAGAACAAAAGGAATAGTAGAAAGTGAGGGGGGAGGATGTTTGGGGGGGGGAGCACACAACAGCAGGGTTGAGGGACAAAATAGAGGGAGACTTGGATAAATAAGGGGTGTGGGGAGAATGAGGGGTACGGGATTATGCACAGGGTGGACAAGATGGATACAGAAGCAAACTCTCAGGAATTAAAAACCGGAAACCTGGAAAGTGGTGGGCTGACAGAGGGTTAATTGGGGTATAAAAAAAAATGATGGTTTCAGATGGGGAATGATCTGAGATGGTGTTAAATAGTTGTCTTGAAGACCTGGAGGGAAGAATGAGATTGAAAAGGATGTGGAAGTTGATTACATAGGTGGGGAAAAAGAGGAACAAATGAGTAGAGGTGAGCTGTGATTCTGGATTTTGGGAGTTTCACCAGAAGGTGGGTGCTGATGCACCACGTGCACCAATTTTGGGATAAAATTGGAATTGGAATTCAAGTTTTGATGAAAAAACACAAAAAAGGGATTGAGTTTCTAATTCTGGCTGGCTCGTTTTGTGTAGAATGCAAAATATAAGAAATGTCACAACATGCAGTACCAGCTGTTTTGCCTCATCGGTCGCTGTTTCACCGATAAGAGTAACTGAGCATGATATCACCTACCTAACTAGAATGGTACTCGTAGAGTGCATACAGTCTTGCCTTGTGCGCTCATTCTAAACAAAAATACCATCATTAACTGAATACACTACTATTATGGCCAACATACCCGTATCATCCATGCACCCTATTATTTCACATACTTATCCATTATCCGTAGGTATATTGATTAATTATTCAGATAATTTACAACCACTTTTGTGCACATTAAGGCTAAATTATGTCAATGAAGGTGAACATGAAAAAACTTCAAATTATATTCCCTATGGCCAGTCAATCATATGTATGAAGTTTTGCATCGATCTGTTAAGCGGTTCTGGAGAAGAAAACTTTTTACGTTTTTATTTTCAATCCAATATGACCACCAGACCACGTAACTGATGATGTCATAAATTTAATTCTTCATTCACATTGGGTGAAAGATCAGGAATATGAAGTTTCAGATTTTTCAAATAAGGATTTCGATTTTCTAATGCCAAACTGTGTCTGCGGACGTCTTCCTGCAGTTGGGTTCCTGTTTTTTTATGAGTTTAGTGGCAGGATTTGCACTCCGGCCACCGTAAAACACTTCATTCCACAAACGCAAAGAAAACTGAAAACCCACTCCGTGGCAGTCCCTCCTGTGCTGCTGCCCTTCACAGGGCAGCTCACCGGATGACGGATTTGGGGTAAAACCTCCGGGGCCCCCATTCCTTGATGATAGGAGGAAAAGCACGAGGTAAAATTCCTTGGTCAGATTGCAGTGCTGTGTGGCGGAGTGGTGCTGAGGTGTTGTACACCAGACGGCAGTCTCCTTGAGTTAACCTGAGGTGGTCCCTTCGGGTGGGTGCCTGAAGTGTCTGATCCCGAAGAGAGGATGATCACCTGTTTCAGTTATCATCTGAGCTCAAGCGTTTGAACATCAGTATTGCAGCACTCTCTGAGGTTCAGAGACCGGATGGTGGCGAGATCATGGCGGGTGGTTTCACCCACTATTGGTCTGGTCGCTCTGATAGTTACCATGCCCAAGGAGTTGCTGGAGCTGTGTCCAATAAGCTTGACATGATAATTGAAGTAACACCGGTCAAGAAGCGCATTATGAGACGAAGGATTCGTCACTCCTTGCATGTTGTTTCCCTGGTCTCTGTATATGCTCCGACTGAGGCGAGTGATCTCTCTGTGAAGGACACATTTGATGCCTTGCTCGAGTCTGTGGTTGATCAGTGCCCCAGGCGAGATACTCTTCTAGTCTTGGGGGATTTCAATGCATCAACTGGAACTGATAGGGATGGTTATGAGACGTGTGTTAGTCCCCATGGGTCTGAAACTGTGAACCAGAATAGCACTAAGTTCCTTGACTTTGCAAGAAGTCATGGACTTAGAGTGGCTGGTTCATGGTTTGATGCTCACAGGCTCATTGCTGTACTTGGTATTCCAACACTGGTGGTGTGGTAAAGGAGATTGACCATGTGCTCATTTATGGTCACTGGAGGATGATCCAGAACTCAAGGGTCTACTGGAGTGCTCAGTTCCTCAATACAGACCACAGGCTTGTTGTAGCAACTTTGAAATTGCAGCTTAAGAATGGTACGATCCCAGCCTCGGCTGGATTTTGGCAAGCTCAAGGATGAGAGGGTAGCTGAGGAGTTTGCGAACAGGCTGAGTGGGGATTTGGGTGGTGGGTGCTTTGTGGAATCCTGAAGAATTGTAGAGTGCCTTCAAGACCACCATCCTTGATGCTGCCGGTGGATGTCTTGGAACTCACCGTTGATCAAAGAAGAATTTTGTCTCTCAAGGGACACTGGATACCATTGCCCAGAGTTGCAAGGCCAGGCTTAATGGCAGAGCTGAGCTGTTCAGGGAGCTGAGGCATAAAACTGTACGTGCACTGAGGGTGAACAAGGAGGCCTATGTGCGAGGAATCTGTGAGGGGGTAGAGCATCACCTGTGGTCAAGTGATTCTCGTCCTGCTTACAGGGGAATTCGCACATTGCGTTCCTCCAGGCCCATTCCTTGGTGTATTGCAGTTATAGTGGAGGGTGGTGGGCTCTTGACAGAGGAGTCTAAAGTGAAGGCCCGCTGGGCCAGTTACTTTGAGTGGCTGTACCAGGCTGACCCAAAAACTGTTGAGTTGGATGTCAGGAATGTTACTATCCCTATTGCTGACCCTACATTCAACTGTGATCCACCTTCGTTTGTGGAAACACAGGCTCCGGTGAACCGGTTGAGATGGGGTAAAGCTCCTGGGTTCATTGACATCTATGCTGAACTTCTCAAGGCTGGTGGAAATGCTGTACTCATTTGTTGCATGTAGTTCTGTGCTATGCCTGGAATACAGGCATCATCCCAACTGACTGGAAGAGGGGCCTTGTTGTCCCTCTCTGAAAAGGGAAGGGTGACCGCTAGAACTGCAACAACTACCGAGGGGTGACGCTGCTCTCAGTGCCGGGAAAGGTATTTGCTCGGATAATGCTTGATAGGGTTTGCCACCATCTGCTTGAGCACCAGCATCCAGAGCAGTCAGGCTTTACACCAAAGAGTTCACCGATTACCTCTATTGCTGCTCTTCGTGTCCTCACCGAATGCAAACAAGAGTTTCTGCAGGGGCTGCTTGCAGCTTATGTTGATCTCTGTAAAGCGTTTGATTCAGTGAATCGGGATGCCCTCTGGAGGATTCTTAGTCTTCATGGGGTGCCACTAAAACTGATCGATCTGATGTCTGAACTATTCTCTGGTACCGAGAGTACTGCGAGTTGTGGTGATACCATCTCTGACTTATTTCCAGTTATTTACTGGAGTTCGTCAGGGGTGTGTACTGGCCCCCACACTTTTCAGCACTTGTATGGACTGGATTCTGGGGAGGATGTGGAGAGATCAAGCTGCGGTGCATTGTTTGAGAATGTCAAGATCTCTGACCTTGATTTTGCAGATGATGCAGTTATCTTTGCGGAGACAATAGATATCCTTTTGGGGGCCCTCGAGGTGCTGAAAGAGGAGTTGGAGCCACTGGGATTATGGGTTTCCTGGGTCAAAACTAACAACCAGGCTTTCAAAGACATCTTGGATGCTGCTTTCTTGTCTGTACCTGTTTGTGATGAGGACGTTGAGGTCACGGAGAGATTCACTTTCCTTGGCGGTGATATTCATATGTCTGCTGGCTGTGAGTCAGAGGTCAGTGGATGTCTGGGTTGGGCCTGGCAGTAATGGATTCACTGGACCATGGGGTGTGGCACTGTCAGTACTTGCGCTAGTCCGAATCTTCATGTCCTTGGTGTTTCCAGTCTTGCTCCATGGATGTGAGACTTGGACTCTGACTAGGGATCTGAGACGGAGACTTAATTATTTTGGTTCCAGGTCTCTTCGGAGAATTCCTGGCTATCGCTGGTCGGACTTTGTGTCCAATGAGTGTTTGTTGAGAGAGACTCAAATGAGATTTGTTACCTGCATAGTCCGTGAGCGTCAGCTGCGGCTGTATGGACATGTGGCTTATTTTCCTGACACTGATCCTGCTTACCAGATTCTCTCAGGGAGGGAGCCTCGTGAGTGGCGGTGGCCAATAGGCCGACCACGTGCCTCATGGTTGCAGCAGGTTGATCAGCATCTCAAGAAGATGGGGATGGGCCAGGCATCTATATGCCTGGGAGATGGCCAGACGGAGTCCTTTGGAGTCCCGGCGGAAAGTGAATGCAGCGACACACTGCTCCGGCGCATGCTCCCATACCTGACCTGATCTGATTTTGATTCAACCAATTATGGCTGGAATACCACTTCACCGATGACATCATAATTATCACCCTGAATACCCCATGTGGAGTTGACATAAGCCAAATTTCAATTTTTTCTGTTGAGCAGTGACGGAGAAAAAGATGGCAAAATCTTTTCTTTTAATCCAATATGGCTGCCATACCGTGTGACGCATGATGTCAACAACATTGATAAAATATTCTCCATGGTGAGTCCCTCCTCACAAAGTTTTGCGTTGATTGGATAAGCTGTTGCAGAGAAAAACATTTTAAAAGCAAAAATATATAGTTGACACACACACACACACACACACACACACACACACACACACACACACACACACACACACACACACACACACACACACACACACACACACACACACACACACACACACACACACACACACCTTGTTTAATATAGGAAGATTTTTGAACCATATGTCAAATTCACATGATCTGACCACTTTTTTGGGGGGGTAGTCGCATGGAGTAAAGGGCTGGGCATTGCGGGGAGTCCCAGTATAATGGATTTTCAATACGACAACCATTCTGCGGAATGCATCTGTTCTTTACAATGAGACTATTATATTTGAGAATAACCAGCCCCGTGGCAAATATGCTCCTTTAACCATTCATTTCCATGCACAACGTTCATGCTCAAACTTTAAACCAGCTATTGCACTTTCGCTTGCTTTCAAATTCCAGACAGAACATCGTCGCAGCATGGAATAGCAAGTCATCTTGCCCAAGGGCCCCACAGATGTGGATGAAGGCAGCCAGGCGTAGCCAGCCCCTACTTTCTAGTTACAGACGATCGTAAAATCGAAAGGACAATGAATTGCACTGTTATTAATCTGCCGCCTACTTATGCACGCATATAGAGAAAAATTTCTCATGTTGTGATAATTTTGAAAGCAATCTTTGGTGGTGAAGTTGGCCTAGCAACGCCACAGCATGAGGGGGGGGGGGGTGGGGACTGAATTTCACAGAGGGGTGGTGGTGGATGAAAAGTCACATGGCACAATAGCCAGTCGTTACAGCAACAAGCAAAGGATGTAATATCCGTTTAGTGAGAAGGTCTCAGAGTAAAGGCTGCTGTCCCAGAGGCAGTTCAATCCGGTGGTCCAAATCTCTCAGTATTAACTGCTCGATGCATTTAACTCTTCCATTGTGTATTTCTTATTATCTGGTGTATACAAATGAAAGGCAACACTCAATGACCGAATAGGAAGAATGAGAGGCAGCTAACAATATCTTTTACCGACACAACTTTGCCTGTTTTGCAGGCTTAACTCTTACTAAGAGCATCCACCATTACAGAAATTGACCCCACACATCACCTTTCACATCGCAGCATAATTGGTGGTGACCCCACCACCTCTCGTGTGCTGTGTTTCATATAAGTTGTATCCATACTATTTATTGTCTCTCTGATCATACCAGTGGGAACAAATGCAAATTGAGCTGCAATTGCCAAGGTTGTTAACCGAGTCACTAAGCTAAAGTGGCCTTTGCCCTAATGAACATGCAAATCGAGCAGGAACCAGGCTGCAAGGTTGCAGCGCCGGCTCCACAGCGGGCCAAGCACAAATCAATATTGGAGCTGCAGTGATTGAGAGGGGGCTTGATGGTTGTGTAATGGCTGTTGGGCTGCCAGCATTTAGCTGCAAACCCTCATGGTAAAGAGAAAGCAACACAAAGATAAAAACAAGCCACGTGTACAAAAGCCTCGACTGTACGTCGTGTGGCTTCTGATGTTTGAACTGTTATCTTGCGCTCGCAGTCCTATGGTAGCACACGCTTGGCCAGGGAACTGACAGCGTTGTGGCTTCAGATTGCGCTCAAAGTACATGGGCTAAACCAGAAACACAGCAGCTTTCCTGTTGTCAGATTTCTGCAAATCATTTATCAATCAAGCTCACCACTAGCACTTCATCGGTCCATTTTTATCGAGCATCATTTGGAAACAAGAAAGTCTAAAAACTCGGTGCATCTTGCTCTATCAGTTGAGAGGATATTATATTGGAAGAGGATCATTTAACTTTTCTTTTTTTTTTTTAAGTAAAAAAAAAAAAAGAAATTCATGTCTAGGCAACATATTCATCACCAGCAGGTACCCACAAAAATTCCACGCAATGTAAAATGTAACTTCAACAATATTATGCAAAGAGCAGTTAAAATAAAATGGGAATTTAAAATTATGGAGCTCTGTGCTCTCGAAAGATGTTGCTTGATTAAATCAACTCCCCAGCAGGTCAGGTCAGGTATGGGAGCATGAACCAGATCAATGTGTTGTGTCCACTTCACGTGTTGAGGGACTCAAGAGGCCTCTGTCTGGCCATCCACCAGGCAAATGCCAGGCCCATCCCCATCTCCTTGGAATGACAATCAACCTGCTGCAATCGTGAGGCACGTGGTCGGCCCGTTGCTCTCCTACACTCACGAGGATCCCTCGCCGAGATAATCTGGTGAGCAGGATCAGCATCAGAAAAACGAGCCACATGTTTGTACAGCTACAGCTGACGCACATGGACTATACAGGTAACAAATCTCATCTGAGTCTCTCTCAACAAACACTCATTGGATACAAAGTCTGACCAATGAAAGCCAAGGATTCTCTGAAGAGACCTGGTACCGGAGGAGTTAAGTCTTCATCTCAGATCCCTGGTCAGAGTCCAAGTTTCACATCCATAGAGCAAGACTGGAAGCACCAAGGACTGAAAGAATTGGATTTTCGTCCTCCTGCACAGGAACCGACAGAGGACACACCCCATGTTCCAATGAATCCATAACTCCCCAGACCCGACCCAAATGTCTATCGACCTCTGGCTCACAACATGCAGAGACATGAATATCACTGCCAAGGTAAGTGAATTTCTCTGTGACCTCAACATCCTCACAAACAAACAGGTTCAGACAAGATAGCACTATCCAAGATGTTATGTCATTGAAAGCCTGGATCTTAGTTTTGACCCAGGAAACCTGAAAACCCAGCAGCTCTGACTCCTTGTTCAGTGCCTGGAGGGCCCCCAAAAGAATATCCAGAGTCTCCGTGAAGATGACTATCATGTGTGAATTCAAGGTGAGAGATCCTGACATTCCCAAATGATGCACTGCAGCTTGATCTCTCTGACATCCTCCCAAAAATCCAATCCACACAAGCGTTGAAAATTGTGGGGGCCAGTACACACACCCTGACAAACTCTAGTAACAACTGGAAATAAGTCAGAGATGGTATCACCACATCTCACAGCACTCTCGGTACCACAGTATAGTTCAGACATAAGATTGATCAGTTTTGGTGGCACCCCACGAACACTGAGAATCCAGCAGAGGGCATCCCAATTCACTGAATCCAATGCTTTGTGGACATCAGCATAGGCTGCAGCAGCCCCTGCTCTGATCTGCGTTCAGTGAGGACTCAGAGAGCAAGGATACGGTCAATCGTTGACCTCTTTGGTATAAATTCTGAGTGCTCTGGGCAATGGTGCTCAAGCAGATGGTGGCAAACCCTCTCAAGAATTATACTGGCAAACCTTGCCCAGCACTGAAAGCAGCATCTCCCCTCTGTAGTTGTTGCAGTCCTGGCGATCACCGTTCCCTTTCCAGAGAGTGACAACAAGGCCCCTCCTCCAGTCTGTTGGGATGATGCCTTTGCTCCAAACAGAACACACAACTGCATGCAATGACATGAGTACAGCATTTCCACTCGCCTTGACAAGTTGAGCATGGATAACACAGATCCCAGGAGCTTTACCCCATTTCAACCGCTCACCCTAGCCTGCGTTTCCACAAACAAAGGCGGTTCAGAGTTGATTTGAGGGTCAGCAAAAAGGATAGTTCTACCCCTGACATCCAACTGAACAGTTGGTGTGTCAGCCTGGTACAGCCGCTCAAAGTAACCGGCCAGGTGGGCCTTCACTTCAGATTCCTCTGTCAAGAGCTCACCACCCTCTGCTCTAATGCAGTACACCGAGGGACAGGCTTGGAGGAACGCAATGCATGAATTCCTCTGTAAGCAGTGCAAGAATCACTTGAACACAGGTGATACACTACCCCTTCACAGATTCCTCACACATAAACCTCATTGTCCACCCTCAATGAATGTACAGTTTTACACCTCAGTGCCCTGAACGGCTCAGCTCTGCCATTAAGCCTGTCCCTGCGACTCTGGTCAATGGTATCGGTGTCCAATGTCCCTTGGGAGACAAAGTTCTTCTTTGCCTGACGGTGAGTTCCAAGACATCTACCGGCAACATTAAGGATAGTAGTCTTGAAGTCACTCTACAACTCTTCAGGATCCCCTGAAGCACCCAGACCCCACTAAATCCCCACTCAGCTTGTTCGCAAACTCCTCAGCTACCCTCTCATCCTTGAGCTTGCCAACATCCAGCCTCGGCTGGGATGGTACCATTCTCCCAGAATTGAGCTGCAACTTCAGAGTTGCTACAAAAAGCCTGTGGTCGGTGTTGAGGAACTGAGCACTCTGGTAGATTCCACAGATCAGGAGCATGCTCCAGCGACTATCAATGAGTACATGGTCAATCTCCTTTGCCACACCACCAGCACTTGAATACCAAGTCGAGCGATGAGGCTGTGGGTGCTGAAACTCTAAACCAGTCAACCTAAGTCCACAACTTCTGGCAAAGTCAAGGAACTTACTTCCTATTCTGGTTCACAGTTCCAGACCAATGGAGACCAACACATGTCTCATAACTATCCCTATCAGTGATAGTTGATGCATTGAAATCCACCAAGACAAGAAGAGTATCTCGGCGGGGGCACCGATCAACCACAGACTCGACTGCGGCATAGAATGGCGTCTTTCACGGTGAAATCACTCGCCTCAGTTGGAGCATACACAGAGACCAGGGAACTGACACCCAGAGAGTGACCAATTCTCAGTTTCATGATACGCTCGTTGGCTGGTGTTACCTTTATTATAGTGGGAGTCAGCTTATTGGACACAGCTGCAGAAACTCCTTGAGCATGGAAACCATCAGAGTGACCAAACCAGTAGTAGGTGTAACCATCTGCCATGATCTCACCATTATCTGCTCTGGAAACCTCAGAGGGTGCTGCAATAGTGATGTTCAAATGCTGATGTTACGGATTAGTAAATCCGATATAAATCGTAGATGATTGGAAATGTTAAGTTTTGTGTTGAAGACATGATTCTGATAATTCGGGGACTAAAAGCAACTCGAGTTTCAGTGAATTAATTAAATGAGATGTAAAGTGGGACAAAGGATTCGTGCACAGACATCGGTATGCATCATGGGCAATGGACATCGAGCCGGATGGTCAACATAGCTTTGAAGATGACCATTGTTGAGGCTGAATGCTTTGGTCAACAGAGGCATGACACGGTGTGCAAAGTGTGTGAAAGTTTTGTTGTGAAAACTGATATACTCAACCAATGGTTAAGCTGTGGTCAATCTTTGGATTCAGACAATGTCGCCTTGCTGTCAGATTGACTTTGCAAATTTGACATAAAAAGGCGAGGCGAGGAGCAATTGGGAGAAGGAAGGAGAAGCAGATGCGATTTGGTGTTGATCTTGGAGGTGACCCAGAGATCCAGCTCAGCAGTGTACGGAGCTCTGGATCGGCGGAGTGCTGGGCACAGTGGGTGACATGCAGCGACGGTCTTGTGAACTTTTGCACTGAGCACACGGTGACCACTGACCTGGTGTACGGCTTCACTCCTGCTGGCCGATCGGTTGTGCTCGTAAAGGGCCAACACAACAGGCGCCAAAGTAGTCCCTCCCTCCATCTTGCACCTTCTCGCGGTTCAGCGAGAAACGAGGTGAGATCCATACTGCAGGACCATCCCTGCAGGGCTCGCACGCTCTGCACTCATAGCTGACCGCTAATCTGCAAGGTTCGTTTCTGCATGACCATTCATGTCCATATTTGCTTAATCTACACGGCATAACTACACACGGCAAAAGTTTCACAGATCTGCACGCTTGTTTGACACGGCAAGAGATTTAATTGCACGTTCAACACTGAAAGATCTTAACCTTTGTTCACGACACGAATCCTGGTAAAAGGGGGTGTATTAACACGTGAATGTAAAGTTGTCTTTGTCAAGAGAATAATTGCCTTTGTAAAGAATTGTTGAAGTATTTGAAACTGCGTTGAAATATATGTGTGTAACTTTGATTTGATTAAGCATTAACCGTGACTTGTACTTTCCTGTGTGGAGGTTTACATTTACTGATGAATTATGATTGAATTGTGATTGCAATCTTACTGTTAGATATTAGCGCATTTTAACCGTGGGTTTTAAATAAATTGCCTTTTAAAGTTCCTTCTGTTGTTTGTCACTGGTTCTCACGTGGTTGGTTGTCAATCAATTGAAAAGTTTAAAGTGATCGTTTTTAGCTCGCCTGTTCGAAGAACAGAGAGCTATAGCGATACCCCCGGCGTCAGCGTCAGCGTCAGCGTCAGCGTCAGCGTCAGTGTCAGCGTGAAAATGTTAAAGTTTTTGGTGCAAGTTATTTCGAAGCTTGCCATTCATTTAATATGTGTACTAGGATGCTGATATTTGGCATGGAGGTTCCTTTGGGGTATATTATTGATGTAGTGAAGTTGAAATGAAAAAATAATTTCAAATGTTTTAAATTTTTGACCTGTTTTGAACTTAACTTTTTTGTAGCACATCAACGTTAAAGTTTTTTCCTTTCTAATGTTTTTATCTACCACACCTTTTTACTGATTACAATATACAAATAGATATATTGCTTTAAAATTATTTGGATCAGACTTCACTGCAATGTTTTATAAAAAAAAATATTATTAGATTAGTCTTTTAAAAACCATAAATGTATAAACAGACGAGCATTGGGTGGCTTTGACACCAACTCACTGGTTATTGTCTGCCATGCTACCCTTTTGGAATACTCAAGAAACACTCGTTTTGAGGTTTTGAAGGTGACACGTAACGGGTTAAGCTCAGATGATAGCAAAGACAGCCCCCGCCCTCCAACCCACAACTCCCCAACTCCCCCCGCCCTGCCCCCTAACACCAAAATGGCTCTCCTCCCCTCCGCCTTTCTTTCCCGATAATCAAAGCAAGAGGCCATTCTTAAATCATTACGTATTGTCGTATCCCATCGGTTAACACCGACCTGTAGTAGAGTAAATTTGTGGTTTGACCCCAAAAAAATTGATACAAAAGGTTTTTCAACGGTTTTGGGTAGGTTTTGACCTCCAAAATAACATACTAAAAATCTACTCAAATCCACCTACCGGAAAGGGCCTATTTTCAAGATGGCGTCCAAAATGGCCGCCGTGGGCTTAAATTTCCATAGAATGTGCAATAGCTGGCCTACATTTGTGATTTTTGTGTCAATCTCTATGTTTTGGAGGTCAACAAATCCAATGAAACCATTTTCAAAGCTGATCAGTGATGGGAATAACCTTAAATCCAAGATGGCGTCCAAAATGGCCGCCATGGGCATAAAATTGCTACTAAATTGTCAATAAATACCGTGCATGTGTGATATATGTGTCGATTTCTATGTGTTGGCGGTCAACAAATCCACTGATATCATTTTCAAAGTTGATCAGTGATGGAAAAGCCTTAAATTCAAGATGGCGTCCAAAATGCCCCCCCCCCCCCAAATGGCCACCATGGGCATGTACTTGTTTTAAAACAGGCAATAAATGGACTACATTTGTAGTGTTTGTGTTTATTCCTATGTTTTGGAGGTCATGCCCAATCCTTCAAATAGTGTCTACCTGAAAAGTTGTCCCGTGTGTAGTGATCAGAATTAATTGACCATCTTGTGCATAACATAAATAAAAATATGCTTTGGTAATTTAGAAAGTAATAAATTAATCGGCTCTCACAATGATCACCATTTCCTCTAGAACGTACTTTCAATTAAAATGCCTTCAAGTTAGGGTAAATCGAAAACATCAACGAAAGTTCGTTCATTGAAGTAGCATTTACCATAGATAAACTATGCTTCCTCTTCATCCTCCGATACTGTCTTGTTGAAAGGATTTTCGCAAGTATCAAGTTGACAGGGTCCGCAGACGCTGTGGCATGGCAGACCGTATCCCCTACAGCTACAGCGACTTGTTCTACAGCCAGTTGTGCAGTTGCATCGGATCATCTTCAACAACTTTTCTGGAGCAGCGTCCTTGTCTGACATGACTGGACCTAGTTTATTGTCCTCCAGTTTCCAACCCCAGTCTGTTGCCTTCAAGTTTCCGTTCCTCCCCATCCAGACCATAATCTGATAGTATACTCTCAGAGAGTGAAACCTTGTTGAAGACGCTGTTGGTGGCAGACGTTCTGGGGTGACAAACGACTTAGCTGAAGCCAGTTTCTTCACAAAGACATTATATCGCAACTTGGTGAGGGAATCACAGGGATGTCCTCCAAATAATACTTTCATGGCATTGTTGCCGTTTTCCACGACCATGTCTCTTGTTTGGTTGGGGACAAGGAAGGTGTTTGCACAAGTCTTGATTGCTGAATCCCCCTTTGCCAGTTTCTGAAATGCTGACTTTTTTCCAATTCCAAATACTCGAGATGTCGAGTCACACCCAGTGAAGGCATGAAGGAAGAGAAGATGTGGGCATAGCTCTTCACCCAATGATACTTTCAGCTGGTTGATATTGTGCACCTTCCAGTTCCTGGATGAATTGTCAGAACGAAAATACAGTTCTTTGCTGTCGACGCTATCGTAATGCAATAAGAGCACCAACAGATCTGTATCTTCTCCAATCAGGGTAGTTGATTGTTGGTATGACGATGTCACTGCCGCTTTTACGATGTCTACATCGGCATCCCCTGGTGCATGAATTACGTTCTTCATTTCCTCACTGATGAGGTTGATGAGCTGTTGCTTGTTGGAGCTCCTGGACAGGAACTCATCCTTTTTGCCAGAGAATTCTGTTCCAGGTGTGAAGCTGACTTCGGGATGAACAATATGGCCACGGCGCTTGTGTGTATTGTCCTTAATAGATGGTCCATCATCATAACCATCAAAAACGACTGTTGCTTTTCCATAGTGACGAATAGTGAAGTCAGCATACGACTTGGCTATCACATTGAAACTGTCCCGGGCTGTCCATGACAAACGATGCAGCAAGGAGCCACCATCAAGAACATAGTGCTCAGTTTGGGGAACAGAGTCAGACACGGTATCATTTGACACTTTGGCAGAATGGTCTCTGATAGCTTGAACTAATTGAGGTTTGTCAGCCTTTCTAAAAATACCTATACCCTCAAACAGGGCAGGGGGAAATGGGCTCAGCTCATAGCCCATGACATCTTCCAACGAAATGTCTCCTGTTTTTGACACAACAAGAAATCTTTGAAAGAGTAGAGCAGGGTCAATTGCTCTGTCTGGACCAAGTTTGACTGAAGATACATCTCCAAGTGTTTTGGCTCTGTCTTTTCGTTTGAAGGAAGATGTGAAAGCGGGTTTATTGACCATACTTTCCATAATCTTCTCTCCAACAGACTTATGCTCGTGGACATTCACATCCGACGCGGCCACCACTCTAGTCACAACATTTCTTAGTGAGGGATCTGGAGAAAACGGAGAGCATTCACTGAGTTTTGAACTGATTTTGGCTAGGTCAGAAGCATCTCTTTCCATCCTTGCGCCACTAGATTCCTTGTGTTGTTCACTAGTCGTGTACAAAAGATCAGTGAATTCCTGCATCGCACTGTTATATTCCGACGTGACCGGCATTGACATTGTCCATAGAGACCGTTGTTCTTCACCCATCCCACTTCCGCGTGTTAGGCCACCAGTGCTCTTCAGGGATCTCATCAAGGTCTGTTCGATGACAAGATCAGGGCTTAGACCCGCCCAGAACTTATTACGCCATCCATTTTGGACGCCATCTTGGATTTAAGGCTTTCCCGTCACTGATCAACTTTGAAAATGATTTCAATAGATTTGTTGACCTCCGAAACATAGAAATTGACACAAAAATCTCAAATATAGGCCAACTAGTGCCCATTCTATGGCAATTTAAGCCCACGGCGGCCATTTTGGACGCCATCTTGAAAATAGGCCCTTTCCGGTAGGTGGATTTGAGTAGATTTTTAGTATGTTATTTTGGAGGTCAAAACCTACCCAAAACCGTTGAAAAACCTTTTGTATCAATTTTTTGGGGGTCAAACCACAAATTTACTCTACTACAGGTCGGTGTTAACCGATGGGATACGACAATACGTAATGATTTAAGAATGGCCTCTTGCTTTGATGATCGGGAAAGAAAGGCGGAGGGGAGGAGAGCCATTTTGGTGTTAGGGGGCAGGGCGGGGGGAGTTGGGGAGTTGTGGGTTGGAGGGCGGGGGCTGTCTTTGCTATCATCTGAGCTTAACCCGTTACGTGTCACTTTCAAAACCTCAAAACGAGTGTTTCTTGAGTATTCCAAAAGGGTAGCATGGCAGACAATATAATAACCAGTGAGTTGGTGTCAAAAACCTTTTGTATCAATTTTTTTGGGGTAAGGCTATTTTTTGTTGTAGATTTACCCGACTACTGGATGGATAGGCGAATGGTTCTATTTGGAGGCACACAGCCGAGATCCCCAGAGATTATAGCGCGTGCGGAATGGAGGGCGGCAAAGGTGTCTACCAGACGGTAGCACATGGGTTTATCCTCAAACCCACAATGAATAGACAAACACTGTACATTTTTAAAATGAGGGTTTAATGGACATACATAATCGAGTAATAATTATTATAATAGAAAGCAATCAAAGTGTGAGTTAATAAAAAGCGAGGCAAAACTAAATCCTAATTTGAAACGTCTCCACTCGGTCACAAAAACAGACAAGGGAAAAGATAAAATAAAATCCTCCCTTTATTACCGCACTTAGCTGTGTGTCCAGAGATGATATTCTAGGATCCTGGTGAACCTTGAAACCGCGTAGTCACCGTGTGGGAAGACGCACCCAAAATGGCGCCAAATCGCTCCTCGCGGTCACCCACACGAGACAATTCGTGGACCGTCTTCAACGCCAGGAACCAAGAACTGCTGCACAGTTTATTCTCATGATCGAGATTGCCACACCGCTCCTTCTAAATTCCAGGTCCACATACACCAAATGGTGCCGTTTTCTTCCTCGTACATACAACGGGATGCTGCCGAGTTATAGCTGAGAGACACTCTCTTCTTCTCTTCTCCTCAGAAACGTACACACTTCACGACCCAGTCGACCAGTCAATAGCTCGCGTCTTGCTCCAGCATGTGAACACATTCACATCAGCATGAACTACGAGAATTGCGCTGCTATTTCATCGTGCCGAGAGGGACCAGAGCCTCACCCTTTGCTTCCAATCCCCTTCTTGTCATTCTTGCTCTTCTTGTCGCTCTTGCCCTTCTTCTCTCTCTCCTTCTCCTCAAAGCATATGAACTTCATGACTCAGTCGAACAGGCAACGGCTAGCGCCCTGTTCCAGCATGCGAGCAAATTCGCACAGCACGAACAACGAGAGTCATGCAGCCTTCTTGACTGTGGTAAGGAGAAGCCAGAGAGGTCCTAGCTGTTCTGACTCCCATCTCCTCACAATCATCCTCCCTCTTGTCTCTCTTGCACCTTCATCTTCTTGTCACTTTTGCCCTTCTTCCCTCTCTGAGGTCATCCCGACCAATCATCATCCATGGAGGGCGTGGCCTGCCGGAACGAAGCCGGGAAGGTGGGGTTTTTGCCTGCTCGGAAACATTCGGCTCTGTTGTTATTGTTGTTGGAAGAACGTGGTTCCTTTTTATAGCCAGCTTTGTAAATGCAAAAACGTAGGAAAAGGTCACAGGAGGCAATCACATATGAGGAGAAACTATCCTTCAACTCTACCTCATGTCGTGATTATTCCTTTCAGTATGCTAGTTAGGATGATGATGCTTAAACCAGAACAAAATATATCTCACTCACATGAAAAATGCAATGAGTGTTGAAAATGAAGTCCAGCTGATGATTACTCTTCCGTAGTCTCTCGAGCGGTTGGTGCAGAAGGAAGGATTTAATGGTGATGAACTGCTGCGGCTTTAAAATGGCAAGCAGAAGAGACTCGTTTGTTGTCGTCGTAGTTGTTTAGCCGAACAAACTAAATCCACTTCAATAAATAGTCTTGGTAATGTGAAACAAAAATCACGATTAAATAATTATGTCTTGAGTGACTCGTGAATGAGGATGGGAAAAGGCTTGAAAGTAAAGGCGTGCAAGCTTCTAACATGTCGTGATGACAAGCTCTCATTTGTACTGGCCTTCCAGCAACCCCTGCATTGATTGGCTCTCTGGAAGGATGCAACTGATTGGCTACTAGAGTTCACGTGTTTACTTTATTACAAATATTCGCAAAATAAAAAATAATTAATGAATTAATGAGTAAAGAAAAATGAATGAACCATGACACTTAACACAGCACCACCCCCCATGTGGTGACACGTAACAACTTAAGCTCACAGTTTTCCCTACTTAATTTACATCGAGATGTCTCCTACTCATCCACGGACCATTCTACATGAGACAATCCTAGCTTCACTATGAAATTCCTCCATCTACCCCACAAACATAACAATATTATATCTTTATTACCTCATTTAAATGGTGAAATATTTAACTTTCCCCTTCCCTATCCATCTTAATATTATGCCAACACCAACTTCACCTCCTCCCATTTCCTCAAAACCTGCTTTCTCACCTTCCCAACTTAAAGGTCCCCTGACATGCAAAAGTACTGAAATTTCATTTATATATGTCCTATAGGAGTTTTTCATCGTGATTTCAGATCTGACAATGTTTTTTCACAATACTCGTTCTGTAAAATGTAAAATTAAAAAAGCAAACCTCTTCGGGAAAGCCCCTAAAAATTCTCCTGAAAGGGGCGTAACCCACATAACGTCAACTACAGGATTACAAAGGCTGCACGTAAATTACTCGGGTTGGTGGTCTACGTGATTCTATTGGCTTTCTGTGCGTTTCCACATTTGATTGGTCGACTCAATCGCTTCGTTCATTTCTGCTTTAAAAAAATCGAACATTTGGTTTTGAATAATGGATGGCATGGACTTTCATTTGTCTGGTAACGACAGGGAGTGTGAGAGAAATGAAGGATTTTGGTCTGAATCACATGGAGAATTGTCGGATAACGTAGTCGCGGGAGGTCAAGTTCAGGCAGCTGGAAATGAAATACGGCCTTAGCAGTTTGAGCCCGAAGCAGGACAAGCAGAGGAAAATGGCGATGAAATTCCCGGCGTTCATTATGATCGGGAGGACATCGAAGGAAGACTTGGCAATAACAACTGGTTAGACTAAATCCTATTCGTAATTCAATAATGTAAATTCGACTTGCATACTGCTCGATATCAGAAATATTTTCGTGAGGTGACGTGACCAACGCAGCTTAGCGGACATGGTTCTCCACGGCGAATGAATCACAAACAAGGCCGGCGCATGTCATCGGCCGTATCTCTCCGCGCATAAAACGAAGCAATCTCGCAGTCCGGATACGATAAAAACTTGTGTGCAGAACACACCTTGCGACACAATTCTCTCGAGTTGTCCGATAAATCTGACGTTCTGTTGCATTTTTATTTATTTTATGCCTACTGTCGTCATGTAGTGCCGCTAGAAAACAATGAAAAAAAGAGAATAATAAATAAAAGCTACAGCACGTCAGATTTATCGGCCCAGTCGGACGGACGACGGATTTATCAGACTAGTCAGACGGACGACGGATTTATCGGACTAGTCTAGATCAGTGTTTCTCAACCGGGGTTTCCCGGAACCCTAGGGTTCTGCGAGAAACAGTAATAAATAGGCTAATGTATTTTTGAGTAGTTTTTGTTTGATTTCATATTCGTAATTTTCCTATACACGTACAGCATATTGTTGGAAACTCCTTAATTATTATAAGAGAGGCTTCAACCTCTTATATTATTTACAATTATAACAACCATAGGGAATGTATTTAACGATGTCTATATGGCACCAGTGTGAAACCGCCCTCACTGGTTAGTGGACATCCTGTACGCGGCGGATTCGTGTATCATTGAGTGACTGACTCAAGTACTGGACGCATGCACGGTGTCCATCTATCTTCTCTGTGCTTCCTAGCACGAAGTAAGTCTCTCTCTCTCTCTCTCTCTCTCTCTCTCTCTCTCTCTCTCTCTCTCTCTCTCTCTCTCTCTCTCTCTCTCTCTCTCTCTCTCTCTCTCTCTCTCTCTCTCTCTCTCTCTCTCTAGGTTAGTTCTTCTGTTTACCTTTATTAATTCAGCTTTATTTGTTTAAGTTTTGTTTATCAAGTTACATGAGGTGTGTTTTTTTTGTTTTGTTTTTTTAAGATTTTTTTTGTGAATTAAAACCTCGGTGTGAGGTCTCATAAACGAGCAGTATGTTTTTTTTCATTGCCAATAAATTTGACAAAAGGGGGTCATTTTTTCCTAAAACTAGGTATCCGAAAAAAATATTATATTTACCACGTGAACTACGACAAAAATATAAAAGAGCTAGATATTAATAATGGTATATAATCAATTTTATGCAGGGGTTCCCTGAGACATGAAAACTATTTCAAGGGTTCCACAAGGGTAAAAAGGTTGAGAAATGCTGGTCTCGACTCGATCTCGAGTCAATCCACTCTGTGCGAGTTTCTGTATAGGACGTCACGCTGCGATTCGCTGAAGTCAACTTTTTTAGGGGCGGGGCATCGCAAGTTGTGAAAAGCACAATAAATGATCGAAATATTGGTCTAATTATCCCATTTTTGATTTAAAAAAAAACATGGGTGATTTCTTCACTCGGAAGGTCAAGTTAATATATAAATAATAACCAGAAAGTTTTGCATGTCAGGGGACCTTTAACTTCTCCTTTCACTCCATTCATAATCTTGGTGGCAGTGAGATATGTTTCATGAGAACGATGATCCAAACTACCTCCAGGTCACATTTCGCAATCTCGCGAGACATGTCCCGTGGAAATCTTGTGGAATTTTGAGCTCAATTTTGAGTGTCAAAGCAAAGGGGTTTGGGGGGGGGGCAAGGAAAGAGTAGAGGTTGCAAGAATAGAATGGAGGTGGTAGAAGACAGAGAGACCATCTATCTGTCTGTGATGGGAAGGTGATAGGTCCATAGACTTAGCTTCATTGCAGGAGATGCCAATGATCTCCAAATGATCTCAAAGCCCTTGGTTTCCATGGCATCAAGCTGAGCAAGGAATGAGGCAGGGATGCTAGCCCAGAATGAAGAGCAGTATTCCATCAAGCTGCAGATGAAAGTGTTGTAGGTGTAAAAGAGTTCAGGTATGCCAAAGAAGAACTTTGCACGATGGACGATGCCCATTCGATGACTGAGTTTGAAGGCCAACTTAGAAATGTGGTTTGCACAAGCAAGATCATGACTGATTGATTGACCCAAAAGGCCAACCCACATTTGATCTCAAATTATGGTCACATGAAAATCTAAAGGTCGCATGAGAGAGAAAGAGAGAAACAGAAAACATCAGATGCTTCTAACTCAAGTTATGATCTGCAAAATTATTTTCAAAAAGCACATGAACTTTTACCTGTACAACCCAGAATTGAATCAGTTCATCTTTGTATCACAGTCCATACTTCTGCCAAGTTTGGTTGAAATCTCTTCTGTGGTTCACAAGTTATTGTGGTTACAGAGGCCCTGTTTATAGAACAAAAAATGTTGATCTTGAGGTGACCCACCATCACCTTTAATTTGCTTTTTGGAACGTGAACCAAACTCATGGCACCCCCGATTTGTTCCACTTTTGATGTGTTCCTGGGGCACCCAGAGATTTCAAATTTTTTTTTCTATAAATGCGAATGTTTGCTGAGGTACCTCTTCACCAGAAGCTTACACCGGAACTTCTGGTGAAAGGTCCATCACTTTTCTTTTTTGCATGTTAACCGTTTAATTTCAAAGATTTTCATTACTCATCCGGATATTGCCTCGAGCCTCCCAGATGCAATAATCACAGTAATCCAAAGCAAATTTTTTTTGTACTTACGATTCATTGATATGATGTTCTGGGTTCAATATGAGGACGATTTTTAATCGTTATCTGGGGAAAATGGTAATAAAGATCCCTATACTACTACATAGATTTTGAGCAGAAGACATTCGGGTCACCTTTTCATATGTTCTAAAAATGCTCACTGTTACGGCCAAAGGCGATTTTGGAACACCTCTTTTGGGACGTTCCAAGATCACTTTTGTTATTTAAACACAGCTAAAGATTTTCAATTAAAAGTTTCAAAGACCATAGGTATTTGTCCTTTTGAACCCCAAATGGATTCAGTTCATCTGTATTACAGTTCATATTTTTGCCAAGTTTGGCTGCAATCCCTTCAGTACTTCTTCACAAGTTATCATGGCAATGAAAATCTGTTACACATGCAAGCACGAACAACACACGGACGGACTACCAGAAAATATCATGCCTCCGGTTCCTTCAGCTGCTGAGGCATAAAAATTCAGCTTTTAACAGCTATCTAAATAGAAGAGCATGTTGTTTCTATAT
>NC_140964.1:66747757-66862757 GCF_056783735.1 Eptatretus burgeri
TTTTTTTAAAGAATTCTTTTTTGTGAGGTGCAGGAGATTATGGACCGGCTGGGGGTGTGGCTTGTGAGTGTCGTGTTCTGATGAAGTAGGCACCCTGGGTGCTGGGGGTTCGTCAGCCGCATGAGGCTGTAGGTAGGTCCAGGGGGTCAGTAGTGTATTCGTGGACGCAGGTATCCGAGGAGAGGGGCCTGGTGTGCCAGTGCAGTGTTTAGTGTAGTGTTCAATGGGCCCGGGTGCCCGAGCAGCGGGACCTGGGGTACCAAAAATGCCATGTGGGCATCCCCCATGTTAGGGTCAGGAGCAGGCAAGCTTGGAGGCAGCTCCAGCGTCCCAGGGGGTGCTAACGGTAAGTATGCAGGTGGGCCAACCTGCTCGTGGAGCCACACGACCCAGCCATGAAATTGTGCGATGGCACGGAAAGAAAATTTGGTGGGCAATGCCCAAAATAGTAAGAGCACCAGCACGTAGGCGATGGGAATTTGGGTTTTTAGAACCCCATATTTTAACAAAGGCCTCTTGGCCTATAACCCCAGGGACACTTTAAAAGTACAGTATTACAATATTAGCGTAGTTAGGATTGATGAGGACCCCTTTGCACCATCCACTGTCGGGATGATCGCCGGCTGCTGGACTTGCCCTCCTGAAGGACTTGAGAATGATATGTGTCATGACGTAAATGTAAGATTGCATGTAGTTCTGCTCTTTTTCCTCCCCATAGAACCTTCAGGAGATTGGGTATGAATTTGGCAAAGGGGATAATAGAATATAGGAGACAAGGCGTAGCAAGAATTGTAAAAAGAGGGGGACTAGGGTAGTGTATATGAGGGAAAAAGATGGATGGGTGCGGACGAGTCGGGCCAACCTCGAGCTCTCTCTCCCGGCACCATCGCCACTGCCCCAGGTATGTGCACACCAGGGGCCGGCTGACCATGTTGGTCGAACCTGGTGTTTGATGGCATTACCTGGTTTACCTTTTTCCTTTCGTGCTGTTTGCTGTTTGCCTTGCTGTTTTGCTTTGTCTCGCCATCCCCAGGACCATCAATGCATCACTCACCTTGCTGGATCACTTGTTCTGCATCCAATGCATCACTCACCTTGCTGAATCACTTGCTCTGTGTCCATTGCATCATTCACCTCACTTTACCATTTGCTTCGTGGCCTGTGTTCCACCCCCACCTGTTCTGTGGACTGCCACTCTCTGCTGCCTCATACCAGGTGACACCGTTCCATTTATTATGGTGGTTTTGTTTTGTTTTCTTTTGTTTTCTTTTGTTTAAACTGCTTTTACTGCAGCAGCATGCCACCACACTTATGGCATGCCCCTTTGTTGTAGCCTCATACCAGCTTCATACCAACTTCATACCAGCTTCATACCAGCCACGTACCAGTCTCATGCCACTTTGCTTCACTTCTTTTGCCACGAATTACCATGACCATGAACTGCACAAATGCAGCTCAGTGGAGGAAGTGGCTTGGTTTTTGTTGCTGCTTCTTGATCATTTTTGTTTCAAAGGCCACAACATTTATGGCCTGTATGCCGGTCACTGACCTGCCGGTTTGTCAGGTGTGTTGGTGAAGAGCATGAAGGTGGCAAGAAGTCAACCGGTGTCCCCCCCTCGAAAATTTTCCTTTTGAAGTTCTGTAGGTCCTGGGTCAGAAATTGTATATAGTTGTGTAGATTTTTAAAGATTATTAAAGTTGTGTAGATTATTATGTGTTTTAGTTTCAAAAATTCCGGCAATTTCGGTGGAGCATAAGGTTGTTTGTGTGAGTCAGTTAGGTAGTTCCCAACGCATCAGGTGGGACATATGTAGTTTAAATTGCCGCACACACTAAAGAGTAGAGTTAAAACATACTAGGTTGGGGATAACTTCACCTACATGTCACATGGGAATGCTAACTTTTAATGGCAATGATGTTACTTTTAACCGATGTCTCCAGCTGTTGGATGACTCGGGGCGAGTCTGGGATAGGGAAGGGGGGTAGTGTTACGGATTTCAGAATCCGATCCGACAAATGCATACAACCATTTCGGTCCTCAGACAGTTATTTCCTTTAATGCATGTCCAGGATAGACCCATCCCCATGTCTGGTGGGATTATAACTTTGATGCGTTGAGAAGGGTAAAGAATAGATTCCCTTTCTTATGGGATGGCCTTTTTCTCTTTACGACAGACAAATTCATGCACGTGAGATAGCCGTGAGCCCAACGGAGGCTTGCCTACCCTATTTCCATCGAGATTCGACACCCACCTCTTTCACCGACGTTGACACCCACCTTTTTCCATCGACGTTTGACACCCTATTCAGCAGCTCTATGGACGCTTACTGGCTCTTTTCGTATCGGGCTGAACATTGAGGTGATAATTGTTGACGTTTTATGAGCGCTTCACGTTTTCACTCAGTAATTCTGGCAAATGTCTGCTTTCTGCTGTTCGTCCAGCACCACAAACATGGCATCATAGGCCAGGAATGATCGCAAGAGAAGCGGTTTGTCACGTGCAATGATGCACCAATGGGCAAGGTGGATTTGGCTGAAGTCTGCTTGAGGCTCTGCCGAGACGGGCCGCCGATACAAAGGATGAGTGGACCGTTTTTGTGGACGATTACAGATTACAAAGAGTGGACGCCACTACGCCCGGTGTATGTATGTATGTATATATATATATATATATATATATATATATATATATATATATATATGTTTACTGTATATACTGTATATATATGTTTACTGTATATACTATATATATATGTATATGTATATGTATATATATATATATATATATATATATATATATATATATATATATATATATATATATATATCATATATACTTGCCATTGAAACTCAAAGCACAACTTTATTTAATTTATTTATGGTGCCAAATGACAAGCGCAGATATGAAATTGTTTATCATTTCTTGATAACATTAATTTGGCACAATGAAACTGTGAATTACAACACAGAATACAACTTTGGGAGCTTTCTACATGCAATTATACTTCATATTTATGGTTGGTAGGACGGTTCATATTTGTATGTATGTGTATATATATATATATATATATATATATATATATATATATATATATATATATATATATATATATATATATATATATATATATATATATATATATATATATATGTATATATATATATATATATATATATATATATATATATATATATATATATATATATATATATATATATATATATATATATATATATATATATATATATACACAGTATGTACGCGACCAGTCAAAAGTTTTAGAACACACCCATTTTTCCAGTTTTTACTGAAATTTAAGCAGTTCAAGTCCAGTGAATAAGCTGAAATGGTACAAAGCTAAGCAGTAAACTGCCAGAGGTTAAAAAAAAAATTGAAAAAAGTTTAGGTTACCAAAAACTGAAAAATAATTTAAATTTCAGAGTTGTTAAAAAAGGCCCTTTTCAGGTAGCAAGTAATGGGTTAGCAACTGCAGCTGATCTGCAGCAACGGAAGTAAATTAAGCCTTGAAAGTTGATGCAAACAATTGCTTCAGGTGTCCCAACTTTTGTTGATTAGTCACAAGCTCTCTGTCTGTATCAAAGTAATGTTGGAACAGACTGTTGCTGCACCCTTGGAAGCATTATTTGGACAATATTGCACTGCAGGAAGTAGTATACTGAAACGCAAAAGAAACTTACCACCTTTAAAACCCTCAAATATCAACAATAGCACTGCGTGTAGTAAATGTGTGAACTTATTTGTGGACAATAGTGTCCTCACTGTCAGATAAAACGGACACGGATGGTCACTTGAACCTTCAATGGTCACTTCATAGCACAGCTGTTGAACAGCCGTTTTGACTGTCAGTGATTAGCCAAGGGGTACGGAATGATTTTAATGAGCTGCACGTGATGTCTTGATATTGGCTTTAAAAAGGCCAGTGCAAAATGGGCATTTCAATCAACATGCCACAATTGTCAAGGGATCAACGGCAGTGTGCCTTGGGCATACTGCAAGGCGGGTTGAGCTACCGTGAGGTGGCACGTCGCCTTGGCTGTTCACACCAGATGATATCGGCCCTGGTTGTCAGAGAAACCCTCCACAACTCTGCAGATGACAGACCTCGATCAGGGAGGCCAAGAGTCACCACTGCAAGGCAGGACAGGCAGATGGTCCAAAGTCAGATGGCTTCAGACATTGAGGACTGAGTGGGACAGAATCCAGCAGCAATCCATCCAAACACTGGTAGGCAGTATGTGCCGACGATGCACTGCCTGTATCCAAAACAATGGTGGCCACACACGCTATTGAAAGGGACTGACATTGCACCCTGTGCTGTTCTGTACTGTAGAACAAACTTATGAGATGGTGTATCTTGGTCAAAAACTTGACATGTCATCAATAAAATGCCAATGTTTCAATTAGCAATTGTTGGTTTGTTTTATTTTGAACTGTTTCAATTTTATTACATTTCAAACAAGTGGTAAGTTTCTTTTGCGTTTCAGTATATATTGCTGTCATAATGACAAGAAAAAGACAATTAACAAAGGAAGACAGACAGACCATGATAACCCTTAAAAGTGTCAGACTTTCCTTTGGAGAAATTGCAAAGCAAGCCAAGGTGTCAGTGAGTACAGTTTCCTACACCATCAAAAGGCACTTGGAAACTGGAGGAAACTCTGACAGGAAGAGGTCTGGCGACCGAAAGCCACAACACAATCAGAAGAAAAGTTTCTGAGAGTCAACAGTTTGCGTGATAGGCGGCTCACAGGACAGCAGCTTCAAGCAAAGCTTAGCACTGGTCGAAGTCAGGAAGTCTCAGTTTCAACTGTGAAGAGAAGACTTCGAGTTACAGGTTTGACAGGTCGGGTGGCAGTAAGAAAGTCATTGCTAAGATGGCAAAATAAGAAAAAGAGGCTTGCCTGGGCCATGAAGCACCGCCAGTGGACTACTGAAAACTGGAAGAAGGTCTTATGGACGGATGAATCCAAATTTGAAATGTTCGGTTCATCACGCAGGGTATGCCTGGTGTTGGCTTTGTGGTTGGGGTGGCGGCTTGGGATCCTAGGGTCCTGAGTTCAAGCCCCATTGGCCGCTGAATTAAAAATAAATACACCAGAAGGTTGACTCAGCCTGTCATCCTTCTGAGGTCAGCAAAATGAGCACCGGTGTACTGGTAAGGGGGACACTGCATCAGCGGCACAGCCACGTCCCAACCAATGATGCAACCAGCAGTCACAGGCTGCACTCGATAGAGAGAGATCAGGCAGAGTTTTTGTATGCTGTCGAGTCGGTGAAAGGATGGTTCCTCAGTGTGTGACACCAACTGTCAAACATGGAGGAGGAAGTGTGATGATCTGGGGCTCTTTTGCTGGATCCAGAGTCGGCGACTTGTACAGTGACTGGCACCCTGAACCAAAAGGGCTACCACAGCATTTTGCAGCACCATGCAATACCCTCTGGTCTACGCCTAGTTGGTCAGGGGTTCATCCTATAGCAAGATAACGACCAAAACATACCTCCAGGCGATGTCAAAAATAAGATACCTTCGAAGAAAAGAACAAGCTGGAAGGCTTCAAATCATGGAATGGCCAGCACAATCTCCAGACTTAAACCCCATCGAGCGGGTTTGGGATGAACTGGACAGAAGGGTGAAAGCAAAGCAACCGACAAGTTCAACACATTTGTGGGAACTTCTGCAACAGTGTTGGTAAGAACCTTCTGAACAATATTTTATTTCCATTGTAGAAAGAATGCCACGAGTATGTTCGGCTGTTATATCTGTAAATTGTGTCTACTTTGACGAGTCAAAAATTTAGATTAAATTTTGTTCAGCAAAACGATTCCATGATTTCTTTTTTATCTGCAATTGTTTATTTGTTCTACTAGAAGCACCCGCTCCCTACGGGAGCTGTCAAGGGGGTCATGTTATTATATTTATGCCTATTTTACTCCAAGGCGTCCCAGGATTACACACCCAAAAAATGGTTGTGATCGGTTCAGCCGTTTTTGCGGTACCTGGGAACAGACAGACAGACGGACAGACGGTGAATTATAGTAAGATGTGTTCATTTCAGAGTACATTGAAACATTAAACTGCTTAAATTTCAGTAAAAACTGGAAAAATGGGGGTGTTCTAAAACTTTTGACCGGTAGTGTGTGTGTGTGTATATATATATATATATATATATATATATATATATATATATATATATATATATATATATATATATATATATATATATATATCATAGATATACTGTATATACATCCTCTCTCTCTCTCTCTCTCTCTCTCTCTCGCTCTCTCTCTGTCGCTCTCTGTCTCTCTCTCTCTGTCTCTCTCTCTCGGTCTCTCTGTCTCTCTCTCTCTCGGTCTCTCTGTCTCTCTCTCTCGGTCTCTCTGTCTCTCGGTCTCTCTGTCTCTCTGTCTCTCTGTCTCTCTATCTCTATCTCTCTATCTCTCTATCTCTATCTCTCTATCTCTCTATCTCTATCTCTATCTCTCTATCTCTCTATCTCTCTATCTCTCTATCTCTCTATCTCTCTCTCTATATATATATATATATATATATATATATATATATATATATATATATATATATATATATATATATATATATATATATATATATATATATATATACAGTAGTCTAGGCGTAAGTCGTCACCATCGGGACCGAGAGAAAAGTGACGACTTAGACATGTGACGACTTGCGCATATGCGAACATTCATGATGACTGTGGGGTGAAGGATGAAGTTGCGCGTGGCCTGGACACGTACGTGTGAGAGGGCGCAACGATCTCTAAGCCGGCTATTGTACCAAAAGGGAAACACAATCCTCGGGGCATAGGTGGGGGTTCATTGGTGAGTTGGAAAGTGATCAAGCAAAGATGGAATTCATGAATCAGTTTATCAAAAGTAAAGATAATGAACAACTTTATGACAACTCATATACCATCGGTGATAGTATATGACCATCGAAAAATGTGGAATGAATGGCTGTTAGAATTCATTCATTGGAATGAATGTAGAATGAGTTTTCATATGGAATGAAAACTCATATACCATCGACAAATTACATGACACACAGTCATCGTGATGACTACCACTCAATACCTATGTGAAAGTGAGTGTGGTGATGTACAAAACAAGCCAATATAAAACCATGATCGGACTTCAACACTAAGCTCGATCGATCCTTTACTCCTTCGCCAGAGACTGCATTGCGCAGCCTGTCTACCTCTTCAGATGCATGTGGGACGGCGAGCTGACTGAGCTGAACGCAGCGCAGTTGTAAATAGCCCGCGCATCACGATTCCATGAAATCTAGCTTCTCATGAGGCAGCAGTTCCGTGTGACGAGTTAGGCGTGGTAATTTACTTGAGTTTGCATTACGCGGGAACGGACAACATCTGACGACTTATACGAAGTGACGACTTAGAGATGAGGACTTACAGACTTTATTCAAAGTCTGCAAGTCGATTTAACATCACATAAATTCGGGACTTTTTGACGCTGCCGACTTAGGCGAAGTGTTGAGTTACATGCTACCGACTTACGCCTAGTCTACCATATATTATATATATATATATATATATATATATATATATATATATATATATATGTACATACAGAGACATGACAGAAGTAAATAGACATCATTATTTTAAAGAATTTACTAATTGAACATTTGAAGTACATTTGATCCATTTTGTAGACTTGCCATTTGCAGATTTCAATGCTTTTACTTTTTCAGACAAATAACTAATGAGTTCCAAAATTTTTTCTTGTGGGATTTCTGCCCAAGCTTCACACAAAAGGTTGAGTTTCCGCACAAATAGTTGTGAAGCAAGTGAAGGAGGAAGTGAAGGCGCGTGCTTATATAAGCAAGTCTCAATACTTTCATATATAAGCACGCGCCTTCACTTCCTGCGATTTTTACCCTGAAGAGTGCAGCCCGAAAAGCTTCGGTCACTATTATGTCGTGTTTGTTTGCATCCATATTGAATTTCTGTTATACGAAACATGTATATATATATATATATATATATAATATAATATATATACACATATACATATATATATATATATATATATAATATAATATATATACACATATACATATATATACATATATATATATATATATATATATATATATATATGTGTGTGTATATGTATATGTACTAGAAGACCCGTGAACCCGTTGGGTTCCCGTTGTGACAGTGGTTTATAAAAAAATCATTTCAAAAAAAAAAAAAGAGCTCTAGCAAACTATACCGCTGAGGTTGTTTGCAATGATCAAATAATCTTGAAGAGTTCTTGACTGAATCGGGAGTTGATTTTTAAATTATTTTTTCGTTGCCCGATTTGAACGAAACTTGATACTGCACACTGCAGAATAATGTTGAGTGATGTGGGCCAAAAGTTTTTGCGCTATCATGTACCGTTTTGGCTGTATTTCAGGAACATACATATATACAAGAAGAGAGTTTTAGTAATATACTAGACGACCCATGAACCTGTTGGGTTCCCGTTGTGACAGTGGTTGATAAAAAAAATCATTTCATTAAAAAAAAAACTCGAGCGAACTATACCGCTGAGGTTGTTTGCATTGATCAAATACTCCCGAAGAGTACTTCACTGAATCGGGAATTGATTTTTTAATAATATTTTTCGTTTCCCAATTTTAACGAAACTTGATGTTGCGCATCAATGTGAAAAAACCAGAGAAAAGAAAGTCAAAGAAATTATTGTGCATAATCTTCTAAACACAATTTTATTTATTAATAAACACGGAAATATTAGATCAAAATGGCGGTTTATCTTATGCTTAAAAATAAATCGTTGTTTGTCTATACTGTATTCATTGTCTATACTACATTCATGTCTATAAAAATTATTTATATTCATTGAATTTAACTTGAATAAAAGAAAAGTATTAGCATTATTTCTTATTGAGCGACTCGGGAGTTGAAAGTATTCTTGACTAAGAAAAATAGATAACAAGAGCATTTTTTGATTTCTCAAAATCTTGGGGTGAAGGTATATCATCCATATTATCACTAAGAATACAAGTTGTAGGTTTTGATTTCTTTTTACATTTCTGTGTATCACAAAATAGTTGTATTATATCTTCAATATTACAATCATTCAGTTTGTTTTGACGTTTAAATAAACCAATTATGTCTTCTTTTTGAAGACCTGCATTAAAACCTTGTGAGAGTCATTGATACTCAGGTTGAAAACTTGACTTTGTGAAAATTATTAAATTATCAAAATCTAAAAAGTTTGGGAGTAAGGAGTTTCTTTCAAAGAAGGCAGGTTTTTCCACATCCGCTTGAACCAACTATGAGACATCTTAATGAATTTGGAAGATTTTTATGGTTGCTAAATTTTATATTATTTTCCCAAATGTGTAAAAAATCATTCATTTATATATTTAGAAAATAAATTATATAATTTTTTATTGGCTTTTTTAGAAACTCTATGTTTTATCCTGAGTCCAGTTTTAATTTCAAGATAATCCATTATTTTATACATACAATATCTTGTGTTGATATTTGCCTGAAAATGACAACTGTGAATAATATACATCATAAATCCATGAAACATTATCGTCATTTGTTCAGTCTCTTCACTTGTAAGAAAAGGTGTATTATAAGCCTCGTACTTAACATTCATTTATCTTAATAATCTTGCAAAGTAATTCATTTTTGCTTAATTTTGAAGCAGTTATGTTGCTTTTTATATTTTTTATTTTTCATTAATTTGAAGATAATATGAGCCTGGTGTGGTTTCGTAGTTAAGGCGGTGGCTTGGGATCCTCAGGGTCCTGAGTTTGAGCCCCGCTGGCCGCTGAGTTAGCATTAGGGGGGTTGACTCAGCCCATCATCCTTCTGAAGGTCGGCGAAATGAGCACCAGTATACTGGTAATTATCCCTGCAGGGTCAAAGGCGACTAAAAGGCTGACGTCAGGAAGGGCATCCAGCCATAAAAACATTGTCACAAGAAAGGGTACTATGATTGGAGCCCGCAAAAAGCTGACCCCTGCTCAGGGATAAAGGCTTTCAAATGGTGGGATGATGATTAATTAGAAGATAATCACACAATATACATTGTTTATGGGCTTTTGACTCTGTGTTTAATCCCACTCTATCACATGCAGGACAATTCTCAAATTTATCATATGGAGAATCAGGGAATTCAAGAGGCTCAAGATCTCATATACGATTCATATTTATAAAGCAAAACTTTACTTCAAATAAAATTCATCTTCAGTATCATCTTCAGAACTTTCATTGGTGATTTCACAATCATCTATAAAATGACTTTCATGACTATCATTTGAACACAAACTCTCGGTATCATAATTATCTTCTGTTCCAACAGAGATACTATCATCACTCTCATAATCTTGAAAATCTTCACTTGAATAATGACTCGTATTTAATTTGTAGAAGCAAACATTACTATCTATATACATGTACTTTTTTTCATGAACAGATTCAACTAATACATTTTTTTAATATCAAAGGTAATTTTCAAACGGTCCTTAACTTCTACTGAACGAAATGTCATTTCACCTGAAATATAAACATCCTTTTTTCGTGAAGATTTACATCTTTAGGGTTGTTGAAAAAAGTACAAATTTCTCCTTGCTTATTGCTGATGGTCTTATCTTTTCTTTCTAAAGCTTCATCCATAAGGTTTTTCTTTTTTGATACTTTTTCTTGTTTCAATGCTTTTTCTAGTTTTGAATATATTTCTCGAAGGAGAGGAGAAACTTTTGTTAGAGCTTCTTTAATTGATGTTCTTCGAGATATACTAAAACCCTTCGACTGAAGAAAATTGAAGAACTCATATTATCAACCATAATTGTTTTTATCCAATTGTATTTATCTTTATTCAATTTTACATCCTTGACATATTTCTCAGTATCTTTTACAAATGCAGAAACTGAGTGAAACTTGTCTTTTGTGTCTTGATACATTGTATTTATGAAGTAAAAAAGTTGGTGGGTAAAATGGTTTTAAGCACAGATTCACCGATATATTAAACGGAATTTTCGTCAAGAAAAATTTTAGTTTAAATGAAAGGCGTCTCTAAATTACCATGACATTTTCATCAAGAAAATTTTATTTTAAGTAAAGTGTTTCTATATAAATATGGTGAATACAATGTACTGTGACGTTTATAATCATGAGTATAAATGTTAGAAAAAACACCTTCCAACCAACAAACACACATTCAATCTTTTGAGACAAATATCTCCATTTAAATGAGAAACAAAACATTGTAATGTCTGTTCTAAGGATTTCTTAAAAGAGAGTTATAAAAAACACCTTCAATCACAAAAACAGGTAAACAACATTGAGAGAAACTTGAAGAGAAATAAGAAGTAAATTGTATTAGAGGGAGATGTCACTGAGACAAAACCATTTGAAATAACAACTTATCAAAGATGTTTTAAAATTTAAAGAATGGATAGAGGTAAAACTTATAAGATTTAATCTCTATTATAATACCAAGCTTGCACACTAAAAACTCGGCTCGCCATCACACGATCCCTATGAAATTGCTGTGGCACTTTGTGGACATGCCGACAATGTTTGGGAAGTCTTGGCGTTCCATAGTACCACTTGCATTTTGCACAATGCGTATTTTTGTCATTCCCCGTGTACGGTCTGTCGTTTGCTACCAGCTATGTTGTACTGCTATCCCGTGCATGTGCACGGGTATCGCTAGTATGAGTGTTATATCCATTTGGGAAGTGATTCATATCTCAAAGGATTCAAATGTCAAGGTTGTTCACAGAATGTTGAAAAAGCAAAATTCATTCAAAATATTTATTGGAGCCTCCTTTACCTTCTCAAGAAAAGATAATGCTATTGATGAAAAATATATGAGAACGAATGCACCACACCTTTTTACACAAATTGATAGGTTCCTTAAATCGCCTATCTTTGAAGATCTTATTAGATTTGAATTAGAAGAACAACAACAAGGTCGTGGGTTCAACATTGGGAATGTTTCATATATCTATCTTAATATTCTTAAATCCGCTCCGCCAAGGGCTTCTTCTTATATTGATTTACCTAAGGATATAATGAATAAAAAGGCAATAATTAATATTAAAAATACTGATAAAAAATGCTTTCTCTGGAGTATCTTAGCACATTTTTATCCACAAGAAAGGGACTGTGAAAGAGTTTCAAAGTATTAGAAATATGAGTGGGAAATTGGAAAACTAGAAAAATTTGATTTTTCTAATATGGAAAATTAGAAAGTGGGGATCCAGGTATCTCTCGAGAACCCATGAGCTTAAAACATATAACAAAGTTTGAGAATATGAATAACCTATGAATAAATGGTTATGGTTTAACTGATAAAAACAAAGTCCAAATTCTAAGGGTTAGTAATACTATATCTAATGATAATTGGTCAAATGACCGGCATGTAGATCTCCTTCATTTCACTAAGAAAGAAACCGCTCATTATGCTTATATCAACAACTTTTCTAGATTGGTAAGTAGTCAAGTTTATAAATCAAAGCATTAATCATATCCTTGTAAGAGATGTCTGAATATCTTTCAATCTCAACAGACTTTTTAAACATTTAAAGTATTGCTCTAATCATAAAGCATAAGTTATTGAGATGCCAGAACCAGGACAGAAAGTTGTATTCAATGAAACAAATAAATGTGTAAAACACCCATTTGTAATATATGCTGATTTTGAGAGCATTTTGGAAAAGACTGATGATATTTTAAAATATCAAAAGCATATTCCTTGCGGGTTTCGTTATTACATTAAATCATCTGTAGGAAGTAAATATGATAAGTTGGATTGTATAGAGGACCTGATGCTGTTGATGAATTTGTTCAAAGGATTGAGGATGATTGTATTAAACTAACGAAAATTATGTCAAGAACAAATAAACCTCTTAACTTATCTCCAAATGAAGAGAGAATTTGAAGAAGCAAGGATTTGTCAAATATGCCCAGAGGCTTTGAGAAAAACTGATAAAAGGGTTATAAATCATTGACATATAATGGGGAAATGTAGAGGAGCAGCTCATAATTGTAACCTTCATCATAGAATCCCTACATTCACACCTGTATTTCTTCACAATAATTGTCATTATGATATGCATCTCTTTATAAAAGAACTAAGTAGGACTCCTGGAAAGATAACAGCAATTTCTAATACAGATCAAAATTACATCTCATTTACAAAATAGATTTATACTCGTGAAATGTGTGTAAATACAAATATTAGATTTCTTAACTCTTATAAATTTATGGCAAACCCTCTCAGTTCTTTGGTTTCAAACATCTCCTCTTTTCCTATACTTTCAAGTCAATTTAGGACTGAAGCTGACTTGAGTAAAGACAATTCTCTTCTCACTAAAAAGGGCATTTACCCATATGATTACATGGATTCCTTTGAAAGATTTAAGGAAACAAGACTTCCTCCTAAAAAGCATTTTTATAACAAGTTAGGAAGATGTCATATGATGGGTGAAGAATATGAAAGAGCAAAACAAGTTTGGAAAGAGTTTGGGATAAAGAATATGGGTGAATATTATGATCTTTATTTAATAACTGATGTTTTATTATTCGCTTGACGGGTGAAGAATATAAAAGAGCAAAACAAGTTTGGAAAGAGTTTCGGATAAAGAATATGGGTGAATATTATGATCTTTATTTAATAACTGATGTTTTGTTATTCGCTGAAGTGGTTGAGACATTTAGAGAAGTTTGTTATAATAAAGATTAATATGGACTTGATCCTGTCCATTATTATACATCTCCTGGACGAGCCTGGAGCACTATGTTAAAAATGACTAACAACCCCTTGATCTTCTAAGTAATGTCGATATTATGCTCTTGATGATTGAGAAGGCTAAAAGAGGAGGAATTTCACAAGAGTATTCAAAGAGATATGCTGAGGCAAATAATAAATATTTTCCAGACTTCTCACCTGATAAGCCCACATCTTACTTAATGTACTTTGATGCTTATAATGCATATGGCTGTGCAATGTCTGAATCTCAACCCGATGGTGATTTTAAATGGGTGAAAGAATGCAAGTACAAATCTATCTTGGATTATATAATCGCCACAATTCAAGAAGATTTAGATAAACGGGATTATGGGTATTATTTTGCAGTAGATTTAAACTATCCGAGAAAACTTCATAACAAGCATAAAGACCTTCCTTATGGAGCTGAAAAAGAGATCCCCAATCAAAAGCTATTTGGTGGTTATCAACAACATTTTTGTAGTTCTTCAAATGAGTTTAAATATATTCCTACAACTAAATTACTGACAACTTTGTTTGATAAAGAGAATTACGTTTTATATCAAAGAAATCTAAAGCAATTTATAGAAGCAGGACTACAAGTTAAAAAGGTACTAAACTAAAGTTTAGTCAAAGACATTGGTTAGGTCAATATATTGATTATAATATGAGGATGAGAACAGAGGATAATAATGATTTTGAGAAGGACTTTTACAAGTTGATGAATAATTCTGAATTTGGTAAAACAATGGAAAATATAACGAATAGACAAAATGTAAGACTTCCTACAACTTGGGAGCAGGCGGAGAAGTTGATAAATAAACCAAGCTTTAAAAGAATAGAAATATTTACAGATAGTTTTTGTGCTGTTCATTTGAATAAAGAGAATATAAAGGTGGATAAACCCATTTATGTGGGAACAGACACATGCGCCGCTCACGACACTTTGTTATCGTACAGAGCAGGGCACGAATGTACTGCTAGTGACACTTTATCACACAGAGCAGTGCACGAATGGACACATCTTTCTGTCTGTGCATGGGTTCGCCATAACATCGTACCTTCGTTCCTCACTGGTGGCCATGGATGTTCCCCACGGACGGCGGATGTCTTCTCGGCTCTACGGCCAGCAAAGCTGCGATCGGGCAGAGGCATGTTGTACAGTGCGGGTCGTGTGATGCATCACGGAGCAGGCACATTGACCAGCGCCGGTCGGTGGCGCCCGAGCGAGCGTGCGGGACAGACGCCACCCTCGGCGGGTCATCAGGGCACGGCCCGAGGTTTTTGCAAGGCAATTCATGATGCGGAGTTCGGTGTGGGCGATTCATATCATGTCGTGGGGTTGGAGAGGGGCATTTTTGCAGCTTGGAGTCATCTTTCCGGAAATGGAATGTTGCGGTTTCCGGCCATTGTGGCTGGGCCGCGCAGGGGGTCCGGGCCAATCAGAGCGCCCGATTAGGGTGACGACACAGAGCTTCGGGGTGTCCCCGCGCCGAGGGGCCTATAAAGGTTCGAGCGGAGCCATCGATCTCTCTCTGCCCTGCCTCGCCTCCTGCTCAGGCTGTTCTTCGACTCTGTATGTCATCACCTGGACTCCGCCTCCTCTTCTCCGCCCACACAACGCTGACTCCACCCACCCACTTGGTCCCGCCTACCACTCCGTCCACTCGTTCTGGACTCCACCCTCCCAACTCAAGCTCCTTCACGCCGACTGTCTCGACGCGAGCTCCCCCCCCCCCCCGAAGCAAGAGACGACGTGACACGCCAGCTGTCAGGGGGTACCACGCCATGGAGCATTCCCCCCAAATGTATTGGTGGCACTTTCGGGCAATCAATTATACAATGGTACCGAGAAACCGTAGCCTCAACTCCTCTCCTGTCTTATGGCAATACCTTCCCTTCATCGGGTTTTCTGTGTCTGTGTGTGTGCGTGTTTGTGTGTCCTGGTGCCTGTCCACATAAGACTGCAGAAGATTATTATGATGATGATTATTATTATTATTGTTATTATTTTCGGATTAAGTCTGCTCTGTGTCCGCTTTCATAAGTTGCTAGTTTATTGCCGCACCACACCTTTCTTCCCTATCTCTGCTTGCACACCCCAATAAATCTATTAGTCGTACCACATACCCTTCCTCACCTGCTTGTTAATAAATTACTATCAGGAATGTTCCCTGCTCGTTTTTGTCTTTTTTTTCATTGATCCAGCATGGTCCGAATCCTAGCTTAGCTGGGACTTATTTCCCAATGATCCGTTCATTTAGCCGGTACGTCCTTGGCAGTGTCGCTCGGCTGCATCTGATCTGGTCCGGTAAATTGATCCGGTTTGGACAAGGCGTACCGATGGCGTGTTCTCCAGTAATTAAATCACGTGATTAATTAGGTAACCCGGTTAACTCATAGACGGGAGGATCCAAGGTCACGCGGTTGAGTTATTGGCATCCACGGTTGGTTCGTGACCTGCCGCGTCATAGAATTTACCGTGTGTGACGGCCTACAATTCCGGGGAGACTGGTGGGAGCCGAGATAGCTTCCCCCCTCGTGGTATTCTCACCCGACCCCCGGCCCGCAACAATATATATATATATATATATATATATATATATATATATATATATATATATATATATATTTTAATAGGAAATCACTTTGTTTTAACCTTTTGTGCGATCTCCTAAAACACACCACTCACTTCGACATTGATACATATATAAAAACAATAAGGTCCATCCAACTTCATGTTTGCCGTAATCTGGTTAGGAAGGTTGAGAGCAGAGATCGACATTTTGTGTTCTGTGCATTGATATATTTCCCACTTGAATTCCTCTTTCAAAGAACTCTGTTTGAAGGTAAATACTTGTGTTTGTCGTTTTTATGTATTTTATGCGTGTGTACGTATATAAACTGTATTCCCTTAACGGGGGGAGTGTGTGTGTGTGTGTGTGTGTGTGTGTGTGTGTGTGTGTGTGTGTGTGTGTGTGTGTGTGTGTGTGTGTGTGTGTGTGTGTGTGTGTGTGTGTGTGTGTGTATGTGTGTGTGTACACGTACGTACATATGGGGTTTCAGAATTTGGAATGGAGTCCTCCCAGGGTTGGCTCAAAGTATCCGCCTTCATTTCAGGAAGGGGTCACAATCCATGGACCAAGGTGAAGTGTTTTTGTATATGCGGGTTTCAGAAGGTGGAGCAAATGCCTCCCAGGTCTTGACGTATCCACCATCATGTGTATGTGTCGTTTATTGGTATCTACATATGGGGTTTCAGAATGTGGAATGGAGTCCTCCAAGGATGGGCTCAAGTTTCCACCTTAATTTCAGGAAGGGGTCACGGTTCACGGATCAAGCTGAGAAGTTTTCTGTTGTCAAAGTTTTGTGCTGTGGGCTCTCTTCAGCATCGTTACTGACTGAGCCAAGGATGCCTTCCAACTGCAGTTCGTTTGTGGTGATATTTCCAGGGATGCTTTTTAATATCTCTGTGCAGTTCTTCTTCATCATCACTGGTACAACTTTGGCATTCAGCTTCCAGGATCTTTTCACTTCATGCTTGAGATCTTGATAGTTGGTCATTTTCTTTATTTCTGCAACATTGGTCCAAAATCACTGGTATTAACGTGAGTGGAACTTCAATGTTTTCCGTGATTGCTTTTGATTTGATTTTTTTTCAATGTTTTCAGTAATTACCATAACGGAACTGTGTGTGTGTGTGTGTGTGTGTGTGTGTGTGTGTGTGTGTGTGTGTGTGTGTGTGTGTGTGTGTGTGTGTGTGTGTGTGTGTGTGTGTGTGTGTGTGTGTTGGTTGGTTGTTGGTTAACTCCATATGTGGGTTTCAGAAGGTGAAACGGAACCCTCCCAGGTCTCACAGTATCCACCGTGTGTGTGTGTGTGTGTGTGTGTGTGTGTGTGTGTGTGTGTGTGTGTGTGTGTGTGTGTGTGTGTGTGTGTGTGTGTGTGTGTGTTCGGTTGGTATCTCCATGTATGGGTTCCAGAAAGTGGAATGGAGCCCTCCCAGGTCTGTGTATGTGTGTGTGTTTTTGCCTGTGTTTTGATTGTTGGTTGTTATCTCCCTATGCACGTTTCAGAAGGTGTGTGTGTGTGTGTGTGTGTGTGTGTGTGTGTGTGTGTGTGTGTGTGTGTGTGTGTGTGTGTGTGTGTGTGTGTGTGTGTGTTGTTGGTTGTTGGTTATCTCCATATGTGGGTTTCAGAAGATGCAACGGATCCCTCCCAGATCTCAGTATCCACCACTGTGCACACATGCACCTGCGAGCTGTTCTTGTTGTTGTCTGCGATCTCCACATGTGGTTGGGTTTCAGACGGTGAAACAGAGACCTGCCAGGTGTGTGTATGTGTGTGTGTGTGTGTGTGTGTGTGTGTGTGTGTGTGTGTGTGTGTGTGTGTGTGTGTGTGTCGTTGATTGGTATCAACATATGTGGGTTTCAGAATGTGGAATGGAGTCCTCCTCAGGTGGGCTCAAAGTCTCCACCTTCATTTCGGTAAGGGGTCACGATTCATGGACCAAGCTGTGAAATTTTCTGTTTTCAAAGTTTTGTGCCGAGGCCTCTCTTCAGGATTGTTTCGCAGCCCAGGACAGCTTCCAACTGTAGTTTGTTTATAGTGATATTCCCAGGGATGGTTTATAATATCTCTGTGAGGTTCTTCTTCGTCATCACTGGTACAACTTTGGCATTCTTCAGCTTCCAGGATCTTTTCACTTCATTCTTGAGGCGTTGGTATTTGGCCATTTTTTTGATTTCTGTATCGTTAGCCCAAAATCACCGATATTAACACCTCAATTAGCAATGCCTTCTTCTCTTTTTTGCACCTCGATATGATATCTGGTCACAATGCTTTGTTTTCGATGTTCATGCCCGATGGGATCACAAGGTCGTACATGAGCGGTACTTCAATGTTTTCAGTGATCGCTTTTGGGTCATTTTCCCACAAATTTTCTGGAACTGGGATATTAAAGGTTTTGCACATGTGCCAGCAGATTACTTTACAAACTCTGTTGTGTCGTTGTGTGTACAGCTGTTCTAACAGGTTTTTTTTGTGTTCGGTCATTAAGCATCACACATCATTCTCTTTGATAACCCCATCTCCACCCCTACCTGTCTTTATTTTTCCTCCTCTCCTCCATCCTTTTCTTTCACTCTGTCCCCTCCTCGCTCCCCCCTCCTCATAAAATGCAGCCCTCTCCTCCCACACCTCTGTCGCTCTCTCGCTGTCTCTCTCTCTCTCTCGCTGTCTCTCTCTCTCTCTCTCTCTCTCTCTCTCTCTCTCTCTCTCATATTCTCTCTCTCTCTCTCATATTCTCTCTCTCTCTCTCTCTCTCTCTCTCTCTCTCTCTCTCTCTCACAAACATGCACCCCTCCCTCCCGCAGTGAATAGCAACATTTGGTGAGGTGTCGTTCTCTCCACCTTCCACCTAACTCCCCTTTCTTCATCCTTTCTGCCTCCCCTTCCCCCTCTCACCTTCACCTACCTCCTCTCTCCCCCCCTCTTTCTCCTCCCCCTTCCACCCCACTTTATTGACCCGTCGGCGAAGTGACGGGTTGTATTTGCTCGTATGTATATGTATATGTATATATATATATATATATGTATATATATATATATATATATATATATATATATATACATATGTGTGTATACAAAATGTCTTTAATGCAGAGTACCTACTGCACATGAATAAATAATATATTATAATATCATCAGTTGGAATGAAAAATACATGAAAGTTGTGCTTTAAATGGATAAATAATACTGAGCACATTTTAGAAAAGCACTCCTCATGTTAGCTTTGTAAATGAGAACAGCTTGTAATTTCATAAACTGTATTTCCGAAATAAAATGACAATAAGAAAGACATTCAACAAAGAGAGAAATTGAAACTAGTAATGGGATGCAGATGATAAATCATCCACTGAATATCCTTTCATCGTGGTGGCATCTTATCTGCCCAAGCTTTACTTAATTCATTAGTTAACCCATTCTTATATCATGTCTCCATCTCTGTGCTTGCTCTGTGCCTGCTCATCTTATGCTGGCACAAACCACAATATAACTCTGAACAGAACCATCATTTAACCACAACCCAATCCTCCAATTTGCTCAACGGATTTGCAAAATCTTCAAAAGCCGGCGGCCGCAACAAATGATCTAATGCCTTGGCTTCCTTAAGTTTTTATTCCAAGTCTGAAAATCCAATCATTGGTTTAATAGCTTCTGGCTTACGACTGTATAGTGTGCCAAAATGATGAACACATTATTCACTGTTAACGATAGATTGAAATCTCGAATTTTCACAGATGTGTGCTCGAGTTTGCATTCACCATCAAGCTCGTCCACTGAAACCAAATCAAACAGGTCTGGTTCCCTGGATTTCCTGTTTAAATTTTCTCTTTTTATTCCAATATCCACATCGAATTTCAACACCACATGGAGCCTCTACATCCACAAAAAAAATAAAACATCCTGACCCTCACCTCTCATGAGATTATTTTCCAAGTCATGGAGTGTATTTTGGAATGAAATGAAAACTGTTCTTTGTTAAGCTATACGTTTTACCTTGACTTCATCATCATCATCATCATCATCATCATCATCATCATCATCATCATCATCATCATCATCATCAGCCTGTTTACACTGTGGAATGGAGCAATGTCATCCTCGAAGACACCGCTCCCAGCAGGGAAGACATACTGCATCATGGGATGCAGATGATCGCTCAGGATGGTTATGTAGCATGCTGTATCAACACTGCCTTCTAATGGAATGAGTGGACCCAGACCATGCCAGGAAAACGTGCCTCATACCAATATGGAACTACCTGAACCTTTTACTATTAGAACCAGGCACTTGGGGCTATAGAGCTCCCTGGGCTGTCGCCACATGTGCACACATCCATTTCTTGAGAACGTGGTGAAGGACGACACATCGGACCATATCACATTCCTCCACTGCTCGGCAGTCCATTGTCTCTGCTCCAAGCCCCACTGGACCTGCAAACTTGCATTGCCAAATGTTATGATTGGTTTGGCATAACAACCCGGCGATAGTATCCCATCCTGTGAAGTTCCCTTCTGACCGTTTTCGATTATATACAGGATGCTCACAGACCACATTGAACTCTGCACACAGTTTGTCCGTCATTGCTCTTCTGTTTCGCCTCACTGTCCGGACTAAGGTGGAGCACTCCACCTTAAGGACTAAGGGACTAAGCTCTCCACCTTGTCAGGAGAAAAGGACACATAGTCCATGAACAGCTGGGTGTGACTGGGAAAGGTGGGTACAGAAAATGATGGGTTTGGGACTCAATATTTAGAAGCAAACACAGAGTTTAGGCATTCAGCCTTTTGTGGGCAGTGCCAGCTGTGCAGCCATTTAAGGTAAGGGAGGAGCTGGAGGGGGAGCATACACCAGAAACAGAGTTCACTGGACTAGATGCCACCAGGATTTGAAGGAGGGATACAGGTTTGAGAGTTCAGACGAGATTAGAAAGATGTTGTTTCCTGGCTCTCCTGAGGGTAGACATACATTTGTTCCGAACTTTTTGGAAGGAACTGAGATTGCCTTCCATGAGGCAAAGACAAGTTTTTTTCAGGACAAATGCCTCACCACAAGGTTCAATGTACCATGGGCAGAAAGAAGGGTAGGACAACTGAAGATGAGATAGGATAAATCTGTGCATGAGGGAGAGCAAATTTCTTGAAAAAATTTCCCAGGATGAGTTTATGACGGAGAGAGCAAAAATGGGAGAACATTGTAGAAGTTTGATGATGACTGCTTGAGGTCCTTGCCCAGTCGGCTTGAGTGAAATGCCAGACTTGACAGTGCTGAGGTGGTTCTCTAATAACAGCAAGAGAGATGTTCACTTCAACAAGCATATGGTCAGATGAACCCATTGGAGCAGAGGAAGAACAGCAGATATTTGCAGGGAAATTGGTCAAAACCATATCCAGAAGAGATGGAATACCGTTGACCCCCAGGTTGGGAAGTTGACATTATGTCAGTCCCAATGAGTCACAGAAGTCCTTTGCTGAAGCGCCATGACAGGTGAGAGAGTTGCCCACACCCAGCCAACTGGCATGATGACAATTGAAGTCATCACATATGAAGAAGAGAGAGTTGGGATGAGAGGATAGAAGATGGTCCATGTTTTTGGTGAGCGAGATGTAAATGGAGTCATCACTGTTTGGTGGACGGTACAACACAAATATAAACATGAGGAGTGAGTTGAAGGGAAGCCATCGGCAAAGGATTCCTGGGGGTGTGGTGGAGTGAGGGCAGTACATGGAGAGTGAGGAATGGAGTTTTTCATGAAGAGAGGAACTCCCCTCCTCGGACGAGGCTCAGGTGTGTCATATCGGAGGAGGGAGTAACCGGGAAGAAATACTAAGGAGTCAGAGATGTCTTGAAAGAGGAAAGTTTCTATTTAGCAGATTACATCTGGTTTGTCAGTCACAACCTGTATGGAAAGATCTGTCAGGTTAAAGTGAAGGCCCCGGATGTTTGAGGTCCACGCTGTTAAGGACGAGGGAGGAGAGGAGGCTTTGTATGCGGGGGAGTGGAGGGGAGAGGAGGGAGAGGGTCGTGTTAGGGAGAGTTGTTGAAAGAGTGTGGGGAATTGCAGAAGAGCTAAGGAAGACAGTGGCGGATCTCGAGGGGGGGGGGTTGCAACCCCCCCAACCCCCCTCGAGATCCGCCACTGGAAGAGGGCTGGATGAAGAGGAGGAGGAGGAGGACAAAAGGCTCACTGGTGATGGGATGAGGCACAGTGGGGAGTAATAAGAGAGGGAGTGCAGAGGGAAGTCGATGATTGGAGGAATGAGTTGGAAGAGAGAGGGCAGGGGAAGGAGGCAGCTTTGTGGATGTTGGTGGTGGGCAACTTTGAGAAGGTGGAGTGAGGAGGGAGGTTGGAGGGAGAAGGGTGAGAGGGGAGAATTGAGGGAGAATGGTGAGGGGGGAGCTTTTGAGAAAGGTGAGAGGGAAGCTTGGAGGGGGAAGAGAGTGAAGGTTGGAGGAGTATAGTGTGAATGAAGCATAAATACGCCTTTCTCTTGGCTATCTAGAGAGTGCAATTTTGTTCCGATCAGACAAACCTTAGTCAAGTTATCGTGAAAAATGTTAAAATGACAATAATTGGTCATGACCTTAATAATTAAGTGAAGGTCAAAAAAAAAATCAACCCCGCATACTTTTTATTTCCATTATTGATGCAATATTTCATTCTGTAAGTCCCAGCCAGCAATGAGATACAGGTTGGAAATTGATACAGCTCAGAAATTGGGAGTGCAGGAAGAAAACAAATAAATAAATAAAAAATTCTTAGTGCTGGTTTAGTTCTCCGAGGAAAATCAGAAACTTTGTGGTACCATTAAAAATTGGGGGCACTAATTGTGGAAACAAACCCAACAACATCAATGAGCTTTCCCCTCTCCCATGGGGAAGGGGGGATGGAAGGGGGGGCTTAAATACCCCCAATTAATAGCCTATTTTCCAAGTTATTGAAATTTGATCTGGATCTGGTTTATAAAATGTATGTAGATTCATCTTGTATGGGATTTGTCATTATGGCTTTGGTCACCTTCACCCTTAATCACATATTTCTTGCTTTAATGAATGAAAGAGATGTCATACAGCATGACAAAGCAGACCAGAACGGCACTCGGTGAGCATATAGTCTCGTCTCGCTCGTTCATTCTGAACAAAAATATTAAAATACCAATGTTAACTGAACACGCCACTATTATGCCCACTGCAATTATGGCCCATATGCTGGTATCATCCATGCACCTCATTATATCACATGGTTTCTTTGCATGGGTTATGAACATCATAAGGTTAATTATTCACTCACATCGGGTCACAGATCAGAAAACTGAAATTTCAGGATTTCCACTCGACCAATTATAGCTGGAATACCACTTCACTGATGAGGTCATCATTAGCACCTTATATAACCCATGGGGATTTGATGACATATGCAAAGCTTCTATTTATTTTTTTTGAGAGGTTTAAGAGAAAATGATGTCCACATTTTTTCCTTTAATCTAATATGGTAGCCATACCATGTAACCTATGATGTCAAAGTTAGCAATAAAATATTCTCCATGGGGAGTCCCTCCTGCTTTTAAAGTTTCACATTGATCGGACAAGTGGGTACAGAGAAAAACCATTTTTAAAGTGAAAATATATAGATGTACACACGGGCACGCACACACACACACACACACACACACACACACACACACACACACACACACACACACACACACACACACACACACACACACACACACACACTTGTACAGTATTGGCTATTCCTGAAATATAATATAATTTAAAGGATTGTTGTAAATTATGTAAACCTCAAAACATACGTAGTTCCCTTACCTAAAGACCCTGTCACACCTTGACGTTTTAGCCAGTGTATGGCAAGGTATCAAAATGTATGTAAAACGCTGGCGTACACTGAACTATTGATGTTTTTTTTTTCCAGTTTTGGACGTATTCATAACGAGTTGGACGTATGCATAACGTATTAGTAACGTACACAGAACGTTTCGATAACATATAGATAACTTATATCAACGAATGCTGAGCGTGTTGTCGGCGTTCACAACCTGTGTCCAATGATAGTCTAACTTATGCATAGCGCGGCAGCGTATTGCCGACGATCACGTGGCGTAGGCTATTACTAGGCTGCGGCTCGACGATTCAAATTGTAACCGCACTAGACATCGAAGTGTCAAGCAGCTGTCACACCTTGACGTTTTAGCCAGCGTCTGCCGACGTATGAAAAATTTGCCGAATACGCTGGCACACGTCGAATACGTTATGGGTAAGTTTCGTATACGTTAATAGCATGCTGAAGCACGCTGGCATACGTCGTAGTACGCAGAGCACGTCGACAAATTTTCAGCATGTTGAAAATTTTTCGACGTATCCAGCATGTGACACACGTTCTGCATACGCTGGCCATAAGTTGTAGGCACGTTACGCGATCGTTGACACACGTCGACACACGTTACTTGTACGTTACTCATAAGTCGAAACACGTCGAGGTAATGGTTTGCGTCAGTGTTCCAGACTCCCTGGTTTCTTTTTCTTTTTTTTTCTTCGGTATGACGGTAATGTTGACACTTCGATTTCTAGTGCGGTTATAATATAATATAATTAATAGGCTGCCGCTCAACGATTTAAATCATAACCGCACTTGAAATCGAAGTGTCAACATCACCGTCATACCGAAGAAAAAAAACGAAAAAAAAAAACCAGGGAATCTGGAACACTGACGCTAACCATTACCTCGACGTGTTTCGACTTATGAGTAACTTACAAGGAATGTGTGTCGACGTGTGTCAACGATCGCGTAACCTGCCTACAACACGTTACTCATAGGTTAGAAATAAGTTTCGGGTATGCTAAACATTACCTCTACGTGTTTCGACTGATGAGTAACTTACAAGTAACGTGTGTCGATGTGTGTCAACGATCGCGTAGCGTGCCTACAACTTATGGCCAGCATATGCAGAACGTGTGAGTCATACGCTGGCATACGTCGAAAAATTTCAAGCAAGGAAAATTTGTCTAACAGCTCGGCATACTACGACGTATGCCAGCGTACTACGACGTCTGCCAGCATGCTCTTAACGTATACAAAACTTACCCATACGTATTCGACGTGTGCCAGCGTTTTAGACAAATTTTTCATACGTCGGCATACGCTGGCTAAATCGTCAAGGTGTGACAGGGCCTTAAAGGAAGAACCTTAACCTGTAATCAAATTTTTGGTTTTCCAACTGCACGGATCATCAGCTGGGCACCGTTCTTCCTCGACGTTTTGATCTTTTCAGCCCAGAACCTCTCCAAATGGTGAATCCACAACCTCGGTCACGGGTCCACATCAGTAGATTACCTACATTAGTAGATCCACAACCTCAGTTGCATCCATGGAGTCAGTCAACCCATCAATATAACAAACATCACCAATCAGACTTTACTCGCTCGTGGATTTAATGTATTATCACGTAATTACAACTCCCATCACACATTCTATCACATGATAATACATTAAATCATGCACATCTTACCTTAAATATAACACATTCACCAACAAACACGACCACCCCACTCACCTCTGAATCAAACTGTTGTTCGAATATTCAAACGGTATTTATAAACGTTTTTTTTTTTTTAAACTGCCTTTCTTTTCTCCTTCAGCAACCACTGAAGGAGGTTTTAATGGTATATATATATATATATATATATATATATATATATATATATATATATATATATACATATATATATACATATATATATATATATATATATATATATACATATATATATATATATATATATATATTTATATATATATATATATATATATATATATATATATATATTGTTACGGATTTCAGAATCCGGTCTGATGAATGCATCCACACATCCAGATTCTCAGACAGTTATTTCCTTAATTGCATGTTCAGATTAGCCCCATCCCCATGTCTAATGGGATCTTAAATGTGATGTGTTGAGAAGGGTAAAGAATAGATCCCCTCTCTTATGGGAAGCTTTTTTCTTAACGACAGACACGTTTACACACATTTCTTTCACGAGCTCTGAAGCCCGCCCTCATTTTCCCTCAGCAACATTCTTTCGTGAGATCCGATTCCCGCCTTTTTTGAGCGCGCACGGGTCGTCATGGTAACCGTGCCCCAGTGGGGCGGGGTGAGCTTGGGGCGGACGGCACCCCGCGGAGACGGCCCGGGATATAAAAAACGAGCGAGAGAAAGTGTGAGGGACGTTCTGTGAGGAGAGACGTTCTGAGATATAAACAAGCTCAAATGAGCTAAGATCCTCGTCCTCTTAATGATGACGTCATAAAAACGGATATGACGTCATTGTGATGTATCAGGTTTGCGATAAATTATCTGTGCTAATGCCCGGCTTGATTCCCGTAAACAAAATTCAAACAGCTTGCCTAGTTTCGGAGATAATGGGATCGGCGATTTCCATTAGCGGCGATATTATGACGTCAAACTTTTTTTCTGGGAAGAATTTCCAAAATCTGAGATGGTTACTGCCTGCGCGTGGGCTTTCTGCATAAACGTGGCAAGTTTCACTAAGATCTGATGAAAACTCTGGGTTATGAAACAAAAATGTCAAAAAATAGGAATGACGTCATAAAAAATTGATATGACGTCATAGTGATGCATCATATGTGCGGTAATTCATCTCTGCGAATGCCCTGTTCGATTCCTGCAAACAGATTTCAAAAAGTTTGCCTAGTTTCGGAGATAAATTTTTCGGCGATTTCCATTAGCGGAGATATTTTGACGTCATAACTTTTTTTTCTTGCAGGAATTTTCAAAATCGGAGATGGTTACTGTCTACGCAGGGTATTTCTACATGTATATGCCAAGTTTCAGGAAGTTTCGATGAAAACTGTGGGCTGTGAAACAAAAAAGTCCACAAGAAGAAGATGAAGAACAACACCGTGAGTAAGACTTAGAGATCCTCCACGAGGATCTAAAAAGCGAAAGAGGGACGTTCTGAGGAGAGAAAGGAGGGAAAAAAGTGTTCTGAAGAGAAAAAGTGAGGAGAGATACGGAAGAGAAAAAGTCTGAGGAGAAAAAGTCCAGAGAGGAAAAAAGCAAAGGGCGAGAGAAGCGACCAATAAGCGGGTGTCTGCCCAGCGCTGAAGACACAATTCGCCCTTCCGGTGTTTCGGCAAGCGAGCGTGTGGTGGGTGTGTGGGTGTGAGCAGCGCCGCCAACAAGTGAGGTACGGGTCGATCACCAACAACACCAGGGTCTAAACCCACGACGGACAATCTCGGTGCCCTCCAGACTTCGACTGGCGTTCAAGGCTGTTCGCGAGAGGGTGCACGGCAAAGCTGGGTGCTGGCGACGGACGTGACGCACACATTTTCAACACGTTTTCGCTTCACGGACGACTTTCTGGTGAGCGAGAGGATCCCCCCCTCCCCCCGAATGATCTGTTGGATACCCTTGTCTGTGTTTAACTGTAAGTAAGTCAACCCCCGATAAGCATCTGCTCCTTGTCTCTTTCCTGGCATTTTGATTGATTTTGCTTTGAAATTATTTATTTACCTCAGAAAATAAAAGGTTATTTTTATTTATTTATTTTATAATTAATAAATTATTTGTCGATTTCCAACCTGTCGGTGTTTGTCCTTTCCTTCATTGATATAGCATTGTTCGAACCGAGATAGACCGGGAGGTAATTACCACAGATTTGACCAAAAAATCGTCGGCACGCACCGGCGGTTAAAACTCTCGGCCGCCCTAATTAAAACCTAATCGAGATAATATTGGTGTTTTGCCGAGGGCCCGCTCCCCGCTCAGGTAACCACGTGACCTCTAGTTAAACGGCAAATTAGACGGCGGACACTGTAACTCGTGGTTGACGGTGGCGTTCGTGGTTCTAAAACAACCCACCGTACCACAACGTTAATTGTGAGTGGTGACCCCAGGTCCGGTTCTACCGGGGATTAATCCCCCTGAGTGACAACTGGTGTCTCGGTACCCGTGGCCGCAACAATATATATATATATATATATATATATATATATATATATATATATATATATATATATATATATATATATATATATATATCGTTAATAATATTTTTACTATTCACATTGTATTTCACGAATTCTATTTTTGATGTCGTTTTATGATCCTAAAGAAAACGTGTTTTAATCTACTAACTGTAGCTCCCTGTGTTAACATACGTCTGACTGGTTGTTGTCATCCATTGACAAGTTCAGTGCTGTGTGTGGTTTTGCTCTCACGGTCCTAATTATTTCACCTGCAACCGTACCATAGAATAACTTCTGAGTAATGTTTCTAAGGAAGGCGTTCGTACAATGTGGAATGGAAAAGCATCTCGTTTTTCAAATAATTTGGTGTGAAATTTATTATTATTGATATTGATTTGTGATTCCAAAAAAGAAACACACACACACACACACACACACACACACACACACACACACACACACACACACACACACACACACACACACACACACACACACACTGCAATAGTCTCGAATCCCCTTCAGGGCAAAACTAATTATAGTTCAGTCTTTCAGGCTCGTATAAATTTGCAAACCATTGACTACACATTATGGTGGTGATTCATTCTTCAGGATATCCATAGTAAAGAACACCTTGCTGGTGTTAAGGGGTGGTGGGTGGGGTGGTAGAGTGTAGTGACGAAGTTTTTTTTTTTTGATAAATCTTAGGAATTATATCCTGCACTGGCTCTGCACATGTCATAAATAACTCTACATTGAAGGCATACAAAATCTTCCACTCTGATTGGATAATTGTGTGTCTAAGCTGTATAAAATTACAAAAACAATACGTTTCTTTGAAGCTCTCCAAATAGCTTGAAAAGAAACGTATTGTTTTTTGTAATTATACATACAAGCTGATTTATGAGTACAAAATAAATTTCAGGTTAAAATATGAAATAATCTGAAATAATTATCTGTTCTTATGAAATTATCTGACAAGCAAGACACTTTTCCTTTAAGTTCAACCCAAGGCATTATAATTTGACACAAAGAGACGAAGTAAACAGAATGATATTCACATTCTGTCAGCCTGCGATGCGATTTCCTTGGTTGCTGGATTCTCGCACCTGTTGTAAGCTTTTCTGAGTTTTCATCATCAAGCTTTGACATGCAGGCTGAAAATATAGACTGGAGTGCAGCTATAGCTTTCCAGCATAGTTTGTGCAAGCCAAAGCTTGGAGACTACATTTTGTGTTGGCCAAAAAGACAAATCAGGCTGGTTCAAAATTTAAAATGTTAATTCCACCAACATCACTTAAATTAAAAAAAATCCGTGAACAAAGCATTACATAAAAAGGTGCAAAAACGGATCCCCTTAACTACAGACCTATTGGTTTACTTCGAATCATCAGCAAGGTCATGGAATCTATCATCGCAGCTGATATGAAATCCTTCCTTTTCTCGAACAACTTCATCTCCGATCACCCATTCGGTTTCAGACCAGGTCATTCCACCTTGAATATGCTGCTCCTTCTCACCCAAAAATGGTTGGAGGATCTCAATGTCAGACATGACATCAGGACAGTCCATCTGGATATATCTTGTGCTTTTGATACAGTCTGGCTTCCTGCAACTGGCTTCCAGCTTCCTGCATGGCTTTGATACAGTCCGGCATCTCAAGGAGATGGGGATGGCCAGGCATCTGCCTGGAGGATAGCCAGACGGAGGCCCCTGGAGTACCGGCGGAAAGTGGACGCAGCGACGTGCTGCTCTGGCGCATGCTGCCATACCTAACCTGGCTTTCTGCCTCACTCTCCAAACTCTGTCAATGGCATCCAAGGCCAACTCTACACATGGATTGCTGACTTTCTCTACTCTCATAGCCAACATGTGGCTCTGAATGGAATCCCTTCAACTCCTCTCCCTGCCAAGGCTAAAGTGCCCCAAGGCAGTGTTCTGGGCCCAGTCCTATTCCTTATCTTCATTAATGATCTTTCTGACTCTGGAAAATCCCCTTTATGTATTTTCTGATGACTCTACCCTCTGCCGTGACATCCCTCATCCCTCATCCTTCAGACAGGCAGACTGCAGCTTCTTCCCTCTCTTCAAACTTTGAAAAAAAAATCACACGCTGGTAAAACACTTGGAATATGTCTTTTGATCCTGCTAAATCTCACACTCCTACGATCTCTCTCTGAAAGAACTGTCTGGCGAACCCCACCATCTATTTTCTTAACAATCCTATTGAGGAAGTTCAGTCATTCAAACTCCTGGGTCTCACAATCAGCCATGATCTTTCTTGCGGGCAAACCACTTTCCAAAGCCAGCTGCCAACTGGGCATCCTCCATCACACAAAGTCCTTCCTTGGCACACCTGAACTCATTTCCACCTACAAGGCTTTCATCAGCAGATTGATACAGTACTGCTTTCACCTCTGGGTTGGCTCCCCTGCCTCACATGTTGCTCAGCTTGCCACCATGGAAACCAAGGCCTTTAAGATTATTGGAATCTCCTGTGACAAAGCTGAGTCTATGGGCCTATCACTTCACCATTACAGACAGGTAATGACAGACTTCACCATTCTCTCACCTCCTTTCTGGTCTTGCACCCTCTGCTCATTCCGTGCTTTGTCTCCCCCCTCACTCCCCCCCCCCCCCGCCCCCGGTTTCTGCAGCACTCACATGGTCCACCATCCTTTCTGGTGAAACAACCTAAATCTAGGATCACTGCTCACCTCCACTCATTTTTTACTGTTTTGTCCTGCCTGTGGAACCAACTTCCACATCCTCTTCAATCTCATTCTTCCCTCCAGTTCTTCAGGACAGCTGTTCACCACCATCTCAGGTCATCCCCAGTCCATAACCATGATCTTCTCGAGCCTCATTAACCCCACTCCAATTCCTCCTCTTTCAAATTTTTTTTCCCTCCCTGGAGTTTCCTTCTGTATCTGTCTTGTCCACCCCATGCATAAACTCCTACCCCACCCCCCCTCATTCCTCCCCACACCCATTGTTTGAAAAGCTTCCCTCTATCTTGGTCTTCAACTATGCTGTTGGTGTTTTCCCCCAGCCTCTCTACTACTCCTTTGTGTGCACTTTACTGCTCCTTTTGCTTCCTTTTTACATGTTTTCTGTTCTGTTTTTGTCTGTTATATGCTGATCAATTCAGTGTATGAGCTCTTCCACAATCCTCGACGATGTATACAAAATAGAGAACCACTGGACTGAGAGCTTATTTGGGCCCTTGCGTAAAACTGTTCTCACCAAAATTTGGGAGCATTCTGACTGGTGCATCTGGCTCGGAAGATTTTTGAAGGAATTCACACGATTTTCCCAAAAATGTACTAAATCCACAATTTTGACACACTTTCGGTCACGTGATCTGCATGACCTCCACAATTTATCACAACCCTGTCCTAATGTTGCAACCCAAATTTGGTAGCATTCTCACTGGTGGGTCTGGACAAGAAGATTTTGGAAAGAATTTGCGCAACCGCCATTTTGACACACTTCCGGTCATGTCATGAGCATGGCCTCCACGTTTAACATCAGGACCCAAAGCCCAAAGTGGGATGGTGGGAGAGCCCAAACCAATCCTGTTGTAATGAGTTGCATGCCATGTGATTTAAACCCCTATTAAAGTGATCAAAATATAATGGGCAACATTTTTTTTTGACGTCACTGATAAAACTATCCATGTGAAGATGCTTATTTACTGGGATAGAAAAAATGTGGAGATAAATGTCGTCCAACAATCAAAATTCCGGGTTCAAAATGATTGCCACTTGACGGATCATTGGAAGGAAATAGCTCACAAATCGTGTGACATTATTATAACATGTCTATGGTAATGTCACGGTATTGATCTGGAAAAGTTCATATACGATGGTTTGAATCTCCCATCGCGTTGCAAGGTCAGAATAGGCCTACATTTCAGGTTCAAGTTTCCATGCTGTTCGTGTATGCACAGGGCTGGATTTAGGCATGGGCAAGCTGGGCAGTTGCCCAGGGGCCTCCACAACCAGGGGGCCTCCACATATTTCATGAAAAAAAAAATTGTAAGCAAAAATGTATTTGTGAGTGTCTTAATGGTAGTTGGTAGTTAGTGGAACAGATATAAGATATTCATCTTATCTCATTCTCTATTTTATATAGAAGTTCAGATTCTTTGTTCTTGAAAAATATACTTTATGGATGACTGTAAATAAGTCTTGTCACCTTTTTATTATTCTAAGGTATTTTTTATTATTTATCCATTACTGAAGGCTGCCCAGGGGCCACCACCACATGTCTAAATCCGGCCCTGTGTATGCAGATATGGTACAATCACACCATCCATTGGGTGTCGGCCTGGTTTGAGGAACAAGTCATGGACATCACATATCTGCCATGAACACCACAATCTTAAGATTTTCCCTACAGCACCAATGTTTATTTGGGCAATTATGTTTAAATGTTTAAATATCGATTGGTGCAGTGGAGTTTTTCAAGAGTGGAGAGTATTCGGCCCACAGGCCATAGTTTGAGGGTAAAGAAGATAAGAGTTAGGACAGTTTTAAGCCAGGGTTCTTTCAATCGGAGAGTGGTTAATGCATGGAATGGTCTAGCCAGAAAGTTATTGGCAGTTGAGGGGATGGATAAGTTAAATAGGTACCTGGATGCATGAGAGATAAAGGGGTGTGGGGATAATGGCAGGACTTGTAGGTCGCTTGTGTGTCAATGTGTATGCATAACCCATTCATGACAATTTGAGAACACACCAGAACTTGTAATTTTTGTTTTTAATTTTTTTTTTAGGTGATGTTTATTGGGGATGGATCAGCTCAAGCATGACAAGCCGAATGGCCCCACCTGAACCAAAGTTCCTCATGTGTGTCGACAACCCCAGTGTCCTGTTATGCTGAAAGTCTGTGTAACATTTTATATTTATATATATATATATATATATATATATATATATATATATATATATATATATATATATATATATATATATATATATATTTATATATATATATATATATGGATTGTCAGCATCTTGGGCTTCTTTGCCATCATAATTTATTTCAGCAAATCACAAGTTCTGGTGTGTTATCAAATTGTCATGAATGGGGTATGCATTCTGACATTCTCCAGATGCAGACCAATCCCCTTGGAAGTACACAAAACAGACACCAGTGATTGCATAATCAGTGACCAATAATGGATGCTGAAACAGTGATAATGTTCATGTTCATTGGCTGTGGCCTGTGATTATATTAATATGCCTTGGTAACTTTCATGCAATTACCTCTGCCACCACAGGTGGACGGAGGTTGTGTATTCACCCCTGTTTGTCTGTCTGTGAGCAGGATATTTCAAGAAGTTTTGGACGGATTCAGACGAAAGTTGGTGGACAGGTTGGTTGGTAAGTTGGTGGACAGGTTCGATGAAAGTTGGTGTGTGACTGGGATGAATTGATTAGATTTTGGTGAAGATCTGGATCTGGATACGAGAATTTTAAAAGTGATTCTTTGCCATTGAGAGATGGGGCCAAAACGAGATATAGCACAATATCTCAAAATGTTGTGGATGGCAGAGGTAACCATCTTTGGTGGCAGAGGTAACTATGCAAGATGGATTTTTTTGTTGTTGTTGTTTTCAACATCCATCACCCACTCTGACTCAATTCCACTCAATTATCTTGGTGAAATGGCATCTAGTAATATTGGATGCTATTTACCATTTTGCAAATTTGATGTGGCATCATGGTGCTGCCGTTCCTTCAGGCCATAGGTGGTCTAACAATGAGTTTTTTTCCCCCCCAAACGACAGCCAATTTATAGAGATTTAATAATTGGGCAATTGATTGAGTTGATGTTTTACCAACTCATTTTGAAGACTAATTTTATTTGTGGCCTTGTACTTTCGGTCAAACGTAAAAAAAGCAGAGCACATTTTGCTTTACCCAGGCATCGCCACTCATGATAATCATGATGTATGCCCTGTGCAGAGTGTTAGTGCACTTAAAATCTAATCTGAAAGCTGTCACAATGCTTCAATCCTGGGATAGGTCTCCACTCCAACTTGGAAAGTCAGGGCAGGAACTTGCAATTTGTCCAGGGGGCCGGCAACAGCTCGTCCTCACTTCGTCAAAGACATCATGGGATCTTTAACGTCAACCAAATAATGCTGGCAGATGGGGCACCCAGTTTAACGTCCATCTGAGGAACGGTACACACATTAATGAATCACCCTGCCTGTGAAGCACCAAGATGACAGTTTATAGCTGGGCTGAGATTCAAACCTAGGCTAGACAGCCTAGAGGCGAGTTTGCGTAACTCTCGGCCATCCTACCAGCCCGTATCACCATTACGAAGGTATATATTCATGGAGAAAGCTCAAAAGGGTGTCACAATGGACTGCCACCCAAAAGGGGCAGTGTGTAACAGTCACAACAACTGAACACATGTACTTTAACCGAGACACTAAAGTACATGGTTATGCAAAGCTGTGAAAGGCTTGTCAAAGCAATACACATGCACCCTGGCACTAATGTTAAAATGTATTGTTATTCAAGGAGCCATTGCTTCTGCCTTTTGCTTTCATCAACAGAGCACAATTGTTAATATGAAATTTGTCAGAAATACTCTTAATGTAAAGCCTACGTCCACCAAAAGGGAAAGCGTGCTGAAACACACGCAAAAAATATATACTGGCAAAGAGAGAAGCAAAGATTGAAATAAAAGTAAAAGTTGGAAAGCAATTAAACACAGGACAAAAAAATAAAGTGGAAAAATAAGAAAGAATAGAGCAGAAAGCATAAAAAGCATTGGTTCAACTCCTGCATATAATTAGCATAACTAGTGTGTTCACCATTTTCGATGAAAGATGAAATCGGTGAGGAGAAAACCTGAACCAAAACGTATCACTCCAAGGAGAGATCTCCATAGGGCATAAATATGGATCGCTATACTGTTGGATCCAACAATACCACATAAAAGCCCATTTCGTCAATCGACTGTTCATCCTGAATTCCAAGTGAGGTGAGTGTTAGATATTTTTTGTGATCATAATGATTCCTACCTTGTCTGCTGCTTCTTCCGCTTGATGCTCGGACGGTGCAGCTGTGAGTGTGGGCTCAGGTGGTATATGAGCTGTCGGCAGATCTTCTCAAATGCGCGCACAGCCTCTGCTTCCTGTCGAGATAGCACACACAGGTAACCATGATTCTGGTGATGTGCATGGTCCATGTGGCATAAGTGAAGCAAATAAACAGTGTTGTGAAGATATAGATAGAAAGAACAGTGGTTGTCGTGGTGCAGACACTGAGCTGACGTTTTAGAGGTTGTGGGCTCAAATTTAAGCTGAAAGATGCAATGTGAAGGATATTAATTTGAATCTTTTGGAATGCATCTCAGTAGGATCACTGTCACATATGGGTTAATAACCAGTGAGCTTACTAATGACCTTCAGCAAGGGGGGGGGGGGCAGGGGATATCTGACTGCTGCTTGGGATGGACATGAAAAACATTTCCTATGAAAATGCAGTCTCACTCATATCCCCAAACTGAGTATATTTTTAATTACCTGTCTAAGGTTCATCTTTTGCATCAAAAACTAGAACGGTCATCGGTAGAGTGGACATGTCTGCCAGGCTGAACTTTTTTCTTCTTTTTTTTAATGTAGTCGAGGCTCGTGACAGAGGCTCGTGGCACACTGAACGGATCAGGACATAGGATGCAAAAGGAACAGTAGAGAGAGGGGGATAAACACCAACAGCAAAGCAGAAGGAAAAGATAGAGGGAGACTTGAACAAACAAGGGCTATGGGGGCAGGAGTTGATGTATGGGGTGAACAAGACAATGCATGAGGTGAACAATATGGATACAAAAGGAAACTTCAAGGAGAGAGAACTGGAAATTTGGATGAAGGAGGGATTGGGAAGGGGGTGGGGAGGTTAATGAGGGGAGAAAAGATTAAGGTTTTGGGTTGGGGATGATCTGAGATGATGGTGAACAGCTGTCTTTAAGACCTGGAGGGAAGAATGAGATTCAAGAGAATGTGTAAGTTAGTTCCACAGGCAGGAAAAGGGAGGAACGAATGAGTGGTGGTGAACAGTGATCATGGATTTATGTAGTTTCACAAGAAGGGGGTTGATGGTGGACCGTATGTGTCCTGCAGGAACCTGGGGGGGGGGGGGACAAGCATGGAAAGAGCAGAGGGTGCAAGACCACAAAAGAGGTGGTAGAAGACAGAAAGACCACTGAACTGTGTGCGACGGTGAAGTGAAAGGCCCAAAGATTAGCTTCATCACGGAAGATTCCAATAATCTTGAAGGCCTTGGCTTACACGTCATCAAGCTGAGCAGGATGTGAGACAGGGGAGCCAGCCCAGAGGGAAGAGCAATACTCCATCGAGCTGCAGATGAAGGCCTTGTAGGTGATAGAAGTTCAGCTGTGCCAAGGAAGTGGACCTTGTACTGAAGGTGGACAGAAGTTTTAAGTTTTGTATCCCACTGATAGGCCAGATCTGCATCCAGACCTTAACCACAATATAATCCACTTGTTCTTTTCACCTTCCCAACTAATCCAACAAGTTTTGTCAAAATATTATTTATGCTGTATATCGTTTTTGGCCTCATCTCTCAATGGTGAAGAATCACTTTAAATATGAAAAAATAGGATCACTGGACCTGCAGCATATATGGGCCCTGGCCTAATGTTGTAACCAAAATGTGGTGGAATTTTGACTGATGGGTCTAGAGAAAAAGATTTGGGAAGGAATTTACACGATTTGCCCAAATATTTACAAAGTCCACCATTTCGACACACTTCTGGTCACGTGGATTGGCACGACCTCCGCAATTTAATAGCATGACCCTGTCCTAATTTTGTAACCCAAATTTAGTAGCATTCTGACTGGTGGGTCTCGAGAAATAGATTTTGGAAGGAATTTGCGTGACTGCCATTTTGACGCACTTGCAGTCACGTGATCAGCATGTCCTCCACAATTTAACATCAGGACTGTGTCCTAATGTCATATCCCAAAAATTCGTAGCATTTGGACTGGTGGTTCTGGAGAAGAAGATTGTGAAGAAATTTATGCGATTTTTCTCAAAAATTGACGGTCGTCCATTTTGATACATTTCAGGTCATGTGATCGGCATGACTTCCGCAAGTTAACATCCCGAGCCTGGCCTAATGTTGTACCCCAAATTGGGTAGCAATCTGACAAGTGGTTCTGGAGAAGATTTTTGAATAAACTTCCTAAGTTGGCCATTTTGACCTACTTAAAGTCATGTGACGATCTTTGCAATTCCTGTTACGAGTCAGAAGAGGAAAGTTGCTGCCAAATTTCAGCTGGATCGGCACACTTGTTTGGCCGGAGAAGTCGAAAAAGGAGACGTATGGACAGATAATGCATGATGACAATACCTTATCTGGAATTTAAATTCCAGATAAGTGAAAAATTCTCATATCCAGATCATCACCAATATCAAATCAATTTGTCACCAAAATCAGTTCAAAATCAAATCAAACACCCAACCTGTCCACTAAGTTTCATCCGAATCCGTCCATAACTTTTTGAGAGATCCTACTCATACGGAGAGACAAAACAGATAAACCGGGATGAAATCAACCTCAATTCACCTTCAGTGGTGGGTTAAAAAATTGCTGACAAAAAGTGCTAGTTGACTCAAGTTTGGCAAATTTCTTGTACTCTATCTTGGTTTTCCTCATACTTACAAGCTCTTCTACAATCAGTTGTCCTCAGAGGCATTAGAAAATGCTTTAGCTTTACCATAGAATACATCACTACTCTTTCCAACCTAACTCTAAGTCATCTAAATCCATGGTTCCTATGGAGATGCTTCTTTGATTCTTCTTTTTCTTCTTCTTATATCTGTTTCTCTCAACATGAAAAGTTCATCAGAGCTCTCCATTTTGAAATGAAACCGAGTGTGATGGTAGGCTTCAAAATCCATCTGGCTAACAGCTGAGACTGACGAAAAAGACAGTACCAATTAAGATCACCTTTTCATGTTAGGTGTCTGTATCTTAGGACCTCGAGAAAAGGTACAAGGTAGCTGTTATGCAGATTGCTATAAATGTCTCTTTTAGCATCAGGTTAACGACTGCTCGCTCGATTCCCGACCCGACGATTAAACATCTGATTGGTGCTTCGCAAGCAGGGCGATACATCAATTGTTGTACTGTCACTCGGATGTACGTTAAGCTGGGGACCCATCAGTTCTCATTGATTGCTGTTGGATGCTAAATATCCCATCGTATCTTTCAATGAAGAAGAGGTGGTGAGTTTTGCCTGCATCCTGGACAAATTACAAAATCCGACCCTAATGTTAAGGTGCACTTCACAGATGTATCTCTGTGAGGATATGATCAGCAGGTCAAGTTCATAATTGAATCCCAATTCAATATGCAATCGCTAGCGACCGACTGCTGGCACATGGATATATCAAATCAACTCGACCACTATTCCATCTTTAGGGGCCTTTTATATTTACCTACAAATGATTTGCTTGCTTAGAGTAAGTGATGCATTAAATATTAATAGACAGATGGGAAGTTGTGTACAAATGATATTTTGATCCCACATCATTCAGTGGAGGCTTAAAGGACCACCACAGCAGTTGTAGACCAGGAACCATTATATGGAACTTGAGGGTATCAACTTACTCTTGTGAAACAAACCATGGAATTTTCACGTCTACTTCGCATAAGAGAAAACACCTTTATAACTGTGTGTTCCGTGGTGCAGCACACCTCCTGATGCTGTCCAAGATGGCAGATTTACTTGGATGTCTTGCTTCGAAGCACAGGACTATGCAAGAAGGTCATTTTCAGAAGGCCATCGTTTTGAAATGCCTTATGCTTGTAATAAAAAAAATTTTGGAATATAGGGCAAAGCTAAAAAGCTTAACAGAAGGGTTGGAGAAGAATCTCAGGGTTGCACCAGCAGAAGCAGTTTTAACAACTAAAAAAGGATCACACAGGACACCAGCATACACAAGTGACCCCATAAATACCCAAGGTCAACCAGCTTAACTGGCAACCGGTTTCACCCTTATTGAGGCATCATCTAGAGCAGTGAGTGTGGATTGAAATCCAACAAGGTATCTTTACCTCCACCACTGAAGGTGGAAGGAGGTTATGTTTTCACCCCTGTCTGTCTGTTTCTTTGTTACTTGCAAAATCGAAGATTTTTCAAGTATATTGGTCAGTTGATTTTGTTATTCTCTCTGTCTCTCTGTCTGTATATGCCTGGTGTTGGATTAATGATTAGGGTGGTGAACTTGGGATCCTAGGATCCTGAGTTCAAATCCCACTTGGTTGTTGAATTAATACCAGGTGGGGTTGACTCTGCCTGCTGGCCTTCCAAGGTTGGCAAAATGAGTGCCAGCTTGCTAGTATCCTGTGTCGGAGTGGTGACCCGTCCAGGATTGTAACCAATAGCCAAGGAGACTGCTTTGGCAGCACTAATGCTCTGCACAAAGTGTGGTCCTGATGGATGGATGGATGGATGGATATCTGTTTGTTGCCTACAGGTCACAATTTTAAACTGATCTTCATGAAACTTCATCACATGGTAGCGTTTGTCATAGGGAAGAAGCCTATTGTTTTTGAGGTCAAAAGGTCAACAACTTCGGTGAGAATTCTAAAATCCTCAATTTTCATACGATTGACTTGAAATTTGAAGAGGATTTATATTTCAGGTCACTGAATTCAACTAGCCAATTATTATCGAGGTCAACATAGGCCAAAAGGATACCATAGGCCAAATTTCTAAATTTTTCAATTTTCATCTGATTGACTTGAAATTTGAATAGGAGTTGCAGATTTGGTCATTGAATTCAACCACAAATTATTTTTGAGGTCAAATTTGTTTTAAGGATTTTGCAAGTGTCGTGCTCTGCACGACGTCTTCTTGTTCATTCGGATTTCGGCAATTATGTTGGTCGGTTGTGTGTGTCATTCTGTGTGTCTGTCTGTTTGTTTGTGTGTTTGTTTACCCTGAAACAGCAGCCACACCGTTTTAGCGATCATGACCAAACTGGGTACAGACGTCGGCCATGGTCCAACTTAGACATTTGTCGTTTTTGGTGAATCTAGGTCAAAGGTCAAGGTCACTGACAAACCGAAATTCTTATTTTCGCAATAACGTCTGCTAAAATGGTCGTATCGACTTCAAACCAAATCCAAAATGTGCATCTTCCAATTCTGCATCCAACCATACGTCCCATTGGGGGTGTCACACCAACACCCTTCTTAGCGGTCGGGGGTCGAATGTCAGGGGGGTCGGGTCAAAACTTTCAAATTGCGCTAAAAACGCCATTTCAAGTCCGATTGACTTCCAAGTTATGATCATGACTAAACTAAGTGCTATACCTCATTAAACAGTAGCATTATCGACTTGTAAAAACCAAATTGATTTCCAGGTTTTTGTTTTTTCAGAGATCATGGAGATATGACCAAGTTATTCTGGCAATTCCTTGCTCAACGAGCAATTTCATTTGTTTGTTTTTGTGCAGGAAATCTCAAAAAGTTGTGGATGGATCTGGATGAAATTTGTTGAATGGGTTGGGAGTGTGACAAGGACGAACTTTTTAGATTTTGGTGACGATCTGAATCCCGATCCAACTACTAGAATTTTTATAGTGATTCTTCACCATTGAGAGATAGGGCAAAAAATGATTTTTGCATGATATTTCAAAAAAGTATTGGGCCCGATATGTTCTAATGGATCAGGCATTATGGGGTGGAGGTATGTGCTCTACCGAGTGCCCTTCTTGTTCTTATTTGTTTTCCTGGTTTCAAATGGTTGTGGCCAAGAAGTGAGCCATTGGTGACAGCTGTCATTATGGGTGAGAGACCTAATTGGCATTTAGCGCTGTGCATACCTACAAATTGGGGGGAAATGACCGGTTGGCAGTCTGGAGCTAAAATTACTGCAACAGTACAAGCCTCACCCGTTTGGGACAATGTAGATCCCTGGCAAGGCTTAAGATGAGATCGTGCGATATAGGATCCACCACATTGCGAAAGCTTGCGTAGCGGTACAGCACGTCATCCAGCGATGTAGTTTCCATGCCCAGATCCTGCGTGCATCATACACAAGCATCGAGCCAAACACAATTACGGGCAAAATTAATGACATTTCATTGACAAGCTTGTACAGTATTTAGTAGTGGCATTATTTGCAATGTATGATAAAACCATGTTTATTGAGATTAAATACCTGCCTATCATTGACAACAGCCTGCTCCCATTTGTGACCTTGGGTTGGTACAATAGCTTAAAGGTATGCACACTCTCCTATGAGTTGTCTCACCTCGGTCTGAATGTAGACCCTGCTATTAAACTTCCCTTTGAGCTATCTCGATGGTGTCTTTCGTGAACATTAGTCACATTATTTTATTGTCGGCACCTTGACCAAATGACAAATTCCTTTCCAATTCACCTCCAATCTAACATCTGATCTGGCTAGCCGGTTTGTGAAAGATTTGAGCAAAATATGTTCCCCAGTCGACGACGCAACAAGCTGGGAATAATTAGGGGATGGGGAGGGGGAGAAGGAGGTACTAAAAGCAGGAGAGAGTTTATCCTATTTGTGATCTGTCTATGGTAATAGAGTAATTTATAACACTTGCTACTTCAGCTGCAGTAGCAAGTGTTATAAATGCTCAATTGATGTACATGCTGTGACTTCTGACAACCACGAATATACAGTATATTCATATAGATATGCCTGATAAACAATTTTAAAGGGGTAATCCATGAATTACAAAGACCCTTGGGTGGAGGAGATAGGTGGGGAGAAAAGGGGAAAGTTGAAGCAACAGCTCTAATCTTGATGCATCGCATAATCATCGAAAGAAGATTGGTCTAAATAAAAGAAGATGAAAAGAATAAGAAGAATCAACTAAGAGTTAGTTAGTAGCATAGATTGCCGAATATTTGGTTGGTTTGTTTTTGCAAGAAGTTGGATTTTGGGATCTGAACGATGGCGATGCACAGTTATCATCTCTGTCATTTGCGATGGATGGAAGTTATGTTTGCATCCATCTGTTTATTCGTGTGCAGGATATCTCAAAACATTGTGGACGGATTTGGATAATGTTTAGTGGGCAGGTTGGGTGTGTGACAAGGAATAATTGATTTGATTTTGGTGAAGATATGAAAAATTTAAAGTTATTTTTTCAAGTGATCCTTCACCATTGAGAAATGGGGCCAAAAATGACATGTAGTATAGCACAATATCTCAAAAACTTCAGGATGGATTATGACAAAACTTGGTGGATGAGTTAGTTGGATGACCAGAACAAGCTGATTAGATTTTGGTTCAGGTCCAGATCCTGATCCAGCTTATCAGAACAGGGATACAAAACACAAACTGTTCAGCCTGACAGAGGTATGCGCTCTGCCGAGTTCCCTGCCATTCGTTTGATTAATTCTAAATGTGAGACTGCTGTCCAGGCGAGTCCTGTTGGGAATACCACTACAACTACAACTACTACTACTACTACTTAATGGCCCAATATTTTCCCACCTTCTTGTTGGGAAACTTCTTAGACCCAAGTTTTCCATAAACCGGCTGGCTAGGCCTGGTAGTTGAATGAAGGTGATTTGTGCAGGAATTTGAAATTTGTTTAGAATGCCATTGGTAAGTTGCCTACACTTTGCGGAAGACAACATTGGATCTTTGAGATACACTAACTAATTTTATCAGATGAAACGCATGGCTCAATGTTCATTTGAGGGATGCCACACTTTGTGATGTGACATTCCGCAGGCAAACACCACTTCCACAGTTTATAGTCGAGTCAGGAATAAAATCCAGACCAGATAGCTCGAAGGTAAGTGCACTTACCTTTGCACCTTCCTTTTTGTCTATGCCTGGTGTTGGCTTAATGGTTGGGGTGGTGGCCTTGGGATCCTAAGGTCCTGAGTTCAAATTCCACTTGGCTGTTGAATTAATATCAGGTAAGGTTGACTCAGCTTGTTATCCATCTGAGGTCGGCAAAATGAGTGCCAACTTGCTGGTGTCCTGCGTCGGAGTGGTGACCCGTCCAGGATTGTGCCCAATAGCCAAGGAGACTGCTTCGGCAGCACCAACGCTCTGCACAGAGTGTGGTCCCAATGGATGGATGGATATGTCTGTCCCGTTAAAATAAACACTTCAACATTAATTCAACTGCACTATATACTAACTTCCATAAACACAAATTCAACAAGAAAAGCACTCAATAGGGCACATTCCTCCACCAGGCTGAACAGTTTATGTTTTGTATCCCACTGATAGGCCGTATCTGCATCCGGACCTGAACCAAAATTGAATTGGCTTGTTCTTGTTACCTGCCCAACTTATCCACCAAGTTTTGTCATAATCCATCCATCCATAACTGTTTGAGTTATCGTGCTGTTTATCATTTTTGGCCTGATCTCTCAATGGTGAAAAATTACTTTAAAAATTCTCGGATCCAGATCCGGATTCGGGTCTTCACCAAAATCGAATCAATTTGTCCTTGTCACACATCCACCCTGCCCACAAAATGTCGTCTGAATCCATTTATAACTTTTTGAGATATCCTGCTCAAAAACAGACAGACAGGGGTGAAAATGCAAGACTCGAGGTGCATCCCACCAACGATTAGGGCGATGCGCTGTCTAAATTTTGCCTTTGGTTTGGTTGATTCATTTCATTAATTCCTTGTATGTGCAGTTCTTTCCTTTAATCACTTGCAGTTTTGGGTGGTGGCCACACACACACACGTGCCATTATCATATTATTTAAGAAACGACTATCCCATGTTGCCATAGGTGCACGCGTAGTGATATATGCCACGTGAGTTTTGTTCAGTCGGACAAAGGCGTACTTCGGCCTGCCCCTTTAAGAGTAGGGGCGAAGACTGGAGCAAATGAGTTGGTGGCCTGGGGGAATTGGCGAGCAGACGAGTTGGGAAGTCTGAGATTCATGGATGCTGCAACAGTTGCAATGGAGTTTCGAGCCAGGAGCCCAGGCAGTTGGTGAGTGGCAGAGAACCGTACTGAATCCCAGACCAGTGACACCAGTAGTTGTCTTGGTGTGCCCGGGAGACTCCCCAACGCAACCCCGAAGCTGCCACATGAGCTACCCAACTTGACATACAAGATAACCAGGCGCCACACCATATTTTACACCCAAGCGGTTTTTCTTTACTACTTATTCTCTCTGTTGAAATCATGCGTGGGCAATCAATCACTTCCAGACACTTGAATGTAGGAATAACGAGGCTCATCAATGCGACCAATTAAAATCTCCGAGGAAACGATATGTTTATTTAATTGTGTTTGCTCAACAACAAAAATGAAATTTCATGAAGGCAAAACATTCCCGTCGAGTAGTACGGTGAAAGAGGGAATTCCCCCCTCCTCCTACCCCACCCTCCCCACCCACATGTTCTTATCAGTAGTACTTGTTAACCTATTCAATTTGTGGTCATGTCTGAGAAGATAGGCAAGGCTAAAATTCCACCAATTTAACTACATAATATGTGCATAGACCTAAACTGCCCTATTAATTATGTACAATGGTGATCTATCAGCTCCTCAAAGTTCAGCAATGGTCCTTTGATTTATCATGAGAATTGTCGTCCCTTTAATACCACAGCTCTGGAAATTGGGTAAATACAGTTATTGGATATAACTAGCAGGTATCCGTCTAGGACGGGTATGGGGGACAGGACGGATCACAATATTTGGTTACGGTAGTTTCTTTGGATGTTTTGCGCCGCGTTCACCAGCTCAGTTAATATTGGTGGCGTGTCTGGATGCCCATGGTAGCGTTTGAGACCGGTCGCTTTAGATTGTTGGCCTTGACACATAGTGCCAGATGAGTAACACGAACTATTTGACATATTCATCGTTTCTATATTACCTCCATCAACAGGTTAACAACAAGGCAGGATAAAAGTCATAAATTCTGAGTTGAACAAACGTCCTGAACTCATGGACTTAGTTAAGTAAAGCACGTCGTCTGGGACCCGGCCGTCGGTTTTCCGCTGAACGCTGCTGATTGTGATGTCATCGATTCCCTCTTTGAAGATACTATCTATATTCGATTTTTTGAATCCGCTATCACCTGCGTAAATACATGGAACACATAATGTGAAGATTTTGGAAGGATGAACAGAATATGTTCAGAGAAAAGTGTGGTTAGAAGTTCCAGGCTTACGCCCATTATATTATGATGATGATATACCTTTTGATACGAATGCGCCAAAAAAGGTCCGTAATGCAGCTGAGCAGTGAGGACAGGATGGGTTTTTGACATCTGGGCATACAAGTAATGGACAACCAAATGGAAACACCTGGGCAAATGAGGGACACAAAGTATATTGAAAGCAATGACTTCCACACAGGTGTGGCCCATGTGTTAATTCAGCAAATGGCATCCCAGCATGCTTAGGGTCACATATAAAAATGCTGCACAAGCCTGGTTGCTTATAATTATGGCTAGCATGGCAACAAGAGGATGCCTCAGTGACTTTGAAAGATGGGTGATTGTTGGGGTGTGTTTGGCAGGAGTTTTCATGACAAAAACAGCTCAACTTGCTGATGTTTCATGAGCAACGGTGTTGAAAGTGATGTCGACATGGAACTCCGAAGGAAAGACATCATCAGCAAAGGGCAACAGTGAGTGGAAGCGCATACTCTAGGATCGTGACATCCGTGCATTAATTTGAAGTGCAGGCGAGCAACTGCAGATCAAAGCACTGTAAATTCCAATATGGGGCATGAGGAGCCAGTTTTATCAAAAACGGTCCATCAAGAATGCCGCACAGTGGGATACCATAGTTGGATTGCAGTGCACAAACCTCTCATCACAACCGGCAATGCACATTTGCGAGTCCAGTGGTGAAAAGAGCACAGGCAATGGACTACGGAGCAGTGGAGAAATGTGATACGGTCAGATGAATCATCCTTCACCATGTTCTTCACAAACGGATGAGTGCACCTGAGGCACCAACCTAAAGAACTGTACATTCTTGAGTACTTGGTTCCACAATGAAGGGTTGTGGTGGTTCTGTAATGTTGGGTGCATTTTCCTGGCATGGTTTGGGTGCAGTTATTCCCTTGGAAGGCAAAGTCAATGCCAATTGCTACTTAATGGGACTGAGTGATAGTCTTCACTCCATGTTGCAGAATTTCTTTCCTGCCGGGAGGGGTGTCTTCCAGGATGGTAATGCCCCCATCTATGGAGCAAACCCAATGGTTTGATGAATGTGACACTGGTGTTATCCATAGGTCATGGCCTTCTCAGTCACCAGATTTTAACCCCATTGAACATTTATGGGATATTCTGGAATGATGCCTGAGACAGTGTCTTCCACCTCCATCAAACAGGTGTGAGTTGATTGGCTTTCTCGTGGAAGAATGATGCTGTATCCCTCCTGCAGAATTCCAGACACTGGTGGACTCTATGCCACAGCGCATACAGGCCGTACTGGCCGCATGTGGTGGCCCAATGCCCTATTGAGTGACTTTACATTGGTGTTTCCATTTTTTTTGTCCACTACCTGTACGTTTACAGGGACAGAGAAACGATGATGTAAGCGAAATAAAGGTTTTATAAATGCGCATACTGAAATGGGAGGGCCTTTCACGTACCAGCTGGTCAATCAATGTTCGCCTGAAGGTGCAGGAATCTGGAATTTGTTCATCGTGCCAGCGATAATTCACCTCCTCTGCGCAAAGGACTCCATGGGATTTTTAACGTCCACCACTTAATGCTATTAGACGGGACAGTTTAACATCCATCGGAGGGACAGCGCTCGCACACGTTAATGAATCAACTTGCGTGCGAAACACCAAGGTGACAGCTTATAGCTGGGTTGGGATTCGAACCCAGGCTAGAGAGCTTCGAGGAGAGTGTGTGTACCTCTCGGTCCATGGTTCTCGGCTATCCTGTCAAAACGTGCACCATCATGACGGCTGGGTTCATCAGAACCCCTCTCTAGATTCAGACATCGAACCCGCAAGCTGTCCGGATGAGCGATGACCCCGACGTAGAATCGGGGACAGCCGAAAAACACTCCGTTTCCACTTGCGACTCGAACTGTGACCGGGGCCTTTTCGCGACGTAAACATGCAATTTTCCTTCGCCGCTCGTCGAGTACCCACCCCGCCATCAGGTCGTGAGTAATCTCGACACAACTTGCACAAACACTTGTGTCATGACCCGTTGGGGTATCGATTGCAAATGTTTAAAACCCACCTGGCGCAGCGAGCGCAAAACCCCAGTGGCGCGCTCGGCGCATCCATCCCGCACCAAACCCTGCAGCTCGCGCACCAAGGCCACCCTGCGCTCGTATGGGGCCGGGGTCGCGGCCGCCCTCCCCGTTCGGCTCTCCTCCGGTGGTCGCGCCTGCTTTCCAGCCTTGGAACCCATTGGTGCCATGGCGATGGATTCAAACCCAACGTCTCCCGTGGATCTTCTGTGCGATCCAGTTCGTAGTGATCGTGGTGGTGGTGGTTTGCAGTTCTGTTGTTGGTTCGACTTATTCAAAAAGTAAACAACGAGCACGCGCACCAGGACCCCCTTTCACTCCCTCCCCCACCCCCCCCCCCAGAGCCGTGAAATGCCCTCCACGAGGACGAAGGGGGATATTTGGGGGGTGAGCTCGGGGACAGGGTGCAATCGGAAATTCTCCCGCACTCCGAGTCGCCTCGAGAACTTCACACGACGTCGGTCGCACAAACCATTGTGACAGCCGGACTGGACCCCCCTGCGCAAGCTCTCGAGGCACGTCCCACTGCCACCTCTTTTGCCAGGTGCCGGTGACGGCGCGACGCCGTGAAACGGGAGCGCCCCGCGGTCCACTGCACCCCTCCTCGATCCAGTGTCCCCGCCCCGATGCTCAGTATTCCCTGGGCGGAGCCCGAGGTACGAGCCAGTCCAGGAATCACCTTCCGTTCGCCACCCACGTACCGGATCCCCGAGGCTAGAGCCGTGTCCGCTGCGCCCAATATCGTACTGAAGTCTGAATGTGTCTCCAATGAGGGACAGGACACCGGTGACTGCTACCTCGTGTTGTCCGCACAGGGGATGTATTTCCTGTACAACAAATCTCGAGCTTTGCCCGTTTCCTTTTTGACCCTCTCTCCAAAGCGAGGTTTCTCAGCTCTGTCACCTGCACACGTGGCGACATTAAGGGGGCGTGTCGGGGCGGGGAAAGTATCCTGGCCCCGCCCATGAACGTTTTCCAGGGATCAGCCAGCGGTTTGAATTTCCTCTCCGGGTAATGATTATATTTATTAATAAACAGAGAAAAGGACGAATGTTCGCTGGAAGCAAGTTCGTTTTTGTTTATCTACATCATCCCCCGTTTGAGTGCATGGTTCCCAGAATTTTTCTGCGATTCTGCTTTTGTACGTACTACATAGATAACTATTCCCCCCTGATAAGTTCTCCTGATTCACACCTCGTACGGAAGGATTGTTTTATTCATTTTTTTTTTCTTCTTTTTCTCTGTAAATCCCCAGAAATTCCTGCGGAGGCCGCTATGCCCTGTCCACGACTGGCTCCGAAACACATGCCATGATTCTCAGGCTGTAGATTGGACAACAAACAGCTCATTATTGTATATATATATATATATATATATATATATATATATATATATATATATATATATATATATATATATATATATATATCAACGGTTCATGGTCCTAATAATTACGAACATATCATTAAAAGATTGTCTTTGCAAGTACTGCAGATAGTATTTCGAAAATGCGTCCGATTCGCGAAGATAAGGCGAGCTGTCTCGAACGTCAGGCCTGGCCAGCCGGTTCGTGAAAGACTTGGGCCAAGTTTCCCTTGACCGACCCCACAAGAACCCTAAACAAATCTTATATAAGCAGCTGAAAGCGTGTCCTAGGACTTATGGCTCACCCTGAAGTTATCTCGCTCCGTCAGGTCGTGTCCGACTTCTGGTGACATTCATGATCAGATTTCTCCAAACATCCCAATCCTACACTGCTTCCTGAAACTCTGGTAGAGACAGCTTGGTTGCAGCCTTTACCCCGTCCACCCAGCACATACACAGTCTGCCTTGTCCTCTTCTTCCCTCAAACATACCAAGACTGGTTGATTTGTCCAGACTATCGTTTTCTGCACGCATGACGTGTCCAAAGTATGAGAGTTTCTGTTTTAGCATCAACACTTCTAATGTACATGGTGGTCTAATTTCTTCAAGAACTGATTTGTTTGTTCTTCTTGCAGTTCATGGAATTTTATACATTCATCTGTAACACCACATTTCAAAACTGTTAATCTTCTTCCTTCCCTTTTTCACCGTCCACGACTCATATCCATACATTGCAACTGGAAATTCCAGAGCATTCACCATTCCCCTCTTGATTTGTATTGTTATGGTTGTCGTGGTAGACAGAGGAATTTCTTAGCAAAGATTGGATTGTTCAGAGTTGCTTGGTCCGTGGATGTGTAGGAGACATCTCAATGTAAATTAAGCAGGGAAACTGCGAGCTTAAGTGTTTCATGTCACCACATGGGTGGTGGTGCAGATTGAGGATAATTTCCTCCAGTACGTGATTTCCCCCTGTAACATTTTCCTATGTTTTTGCATTTCAAGACCAGCGATAAAATGGGGTGACATCCTTAAAACAACAACAACTGAGCTGCATGTCCAAGCAGGCAGAAAGCCCTGCCTCCAGGGGTGATATAGCTGGTGGAACCACACCCGCGGAGTGTAGGATTAACGGGCGTGATGTCAGAGAGCCGGCGGAAGTAAAGCGAGGTTTGGAGCGGAGAACGAGGACGACACAGTGTGGGAGGACACGATCGAGTAAGGGGTCTCGTTGGCTGGTTACGTCTAGACACGACGAAATACAGCAACACAGTTCTCGTGTCGTGCTGTGAATTTGCCCACATGACGGAGCAAGACGCTAGTCATCGACTGTTGGGCTGCATCATGTGAGACGTCCTTCGAAGCCTCGTGTTGTGCCATTCTGGGCGAGCGAGCTCAGCATTCTGCAGAAGAGCGGCGTCGACCGCCCCAATCTTGAGGAGGAACTTTCACAACAGCTTGTGGGCTCTCTTGACGAAGGCACCATCTGCTCGAATTACCTCCCATACGCTTCACGCAAAGAGAGCGGCTGTGCGCCATTTTGGGCACATTTTCCTGCATAGAACGACGCGGCTCAACCCCAAAGCCCATAAAAGGTCTCTTCTGGACCCAAAGCTAAGTGCTAGAATAAAGGAGGGATTTTTCTTTGTTTTATTCTGTCCCCTCGTCTGCATTTTAAAGTTTGTGTGGAGGTGCCTCAAAATTAGATTAGGGTTACCTCACGTCTTGATTTCTTTCCATTATAACTGTTTGATTTTCTGTTTGTTAAATCATTCTTTTTTAATTGGCTCGTGTCCGTGTATCTGTTGTGGGTTCGAGTACAACCCGTGTGCCTCCGTCCTTTGCCACCCTTTCCTTCCTACGTGCGCCATAAATCTCCGAGAATCTCGGCTGTAAGCCTCCAAGGGAGAACTGTTTGGCCATCCGTCCCGGTAGGGGCAAAACCCGCTGGACACGACAGTATGATCACATCTTTGTCTTTCCAGATCATTGTCAATCCCGACATTGCTGTTCTTTCCAACGCTAACCGTCGAAAAAGAGGTTTCGGTCCCCATGATGCAGTGCCCGGGCGCCATATTGGGTGGCAAGCTAAACAAGCGAGAAAAGGTAAACGAGGCCAAAGAATTAGCGTAACCTTCCATTGCAGTAAGTCAGAATAACGAGATAAACATGCTGCATTGTTGAGATACTGATACTATCCGTTGTCAGAAAAGTGAATACAACCATCACAGTAGCACACACTGCATTATGGGATAGCTCTGAAAACCCTCTATCAATTTCTCATCCACACTCTCTACTCCACTCACTACACTCTTAGAACCCAGGAAGATGAAACTTTCCACCATTTCCATGTGATCGTCTCCAAATATGAACACCTCGATCTTCTCAGTTGACAAGATTTTAATCTTTTTTAGGTTTAAATAAAGACCAGCTTTTTCACTTTCCTTATTCACTTTCTACAGCAGTTTCATCGAGTCCTCTTTACTTTCTGCCAACAGAGCGGTATGATCAGCGTACCTTAGAATGTTCATACATCTTCGGACAATCCCGACATATTTGTGTACATGTACTATAAATGAATGAGGTGTGTGTGTGCATGTGTGTAGCATGGTTTTTGTGAAGTTCTGCTGGAGCTTTCTGATGTGGTGTGATACAACTGTCGTGTACTTTTCATCAGTGCCAATTTGTTAATACTTTTTCATCACCAACATTGTTCCATTTACTTGTCCAACCAATGGCAGTAGTTTACGCATGGTTTTTAAAATCTGGTTTCGAAACAATCATTTTATCCCACACTACCATTGGGCTCTTGGACCTCCCCCTTGAGGTACGAGCGGTGGAGAAAGGCTTGAACGGGAGTTTGAGGACGCTTTCGGGCCTGGCAGCTCACTATTTACACCGTCGTGAAAATGACTTGCAGACTTGAGTTTCACTTGAGCTCACTGGCATTAAACTGCATTCACAGCCCTATCTTCAGCGACGCATTTTCTCTCTTGACTCATGGAGTTTCATACCACGTGTCTGTTCGTGGCCCTATCCTCCAGCAGCACTTTGCTCTCTGCACCCGGAGCGGTGTACCGCATGTCGCATCGCGGCTCTCTCTTCAGTGGGTTTTCACTCCTTTCAATCCTGGGACCACAATAATCGAATCCCTTTTGGTGAGCAGATTAGTCACACGGGCACTGGCCTTTAATGACACCCGAGTCACCGAGTGGATCATATTATTTTTTGGACACGACGCCGAATTGGTCAACTGGTGATATGCCATTTCTTGCTTCTTTTTGAACTTGTGACTGTATTCATCCGCACTCAAGCCTCACAGCTTTTGAGACACCGCTCAGACTCAGCAAAGTCATTAACTTTAAATGGTGAGTAGAAGTAGACAACTCAATTTTCTGGACACCGAATGTACAGCAGTTTAACTAGAAGGGCACTTGGTGGATCGCATACCTCTGGCATGTAATGCCTGATCCACGAGAAAATATCGGGCCTTATACATTTTTGAAATATCATGTGATACAGTACTATTTCGTTTTTGGCCCCATTTCTCAATGGAGAAGAATCGCTTTAAAAATTAAATAATTCTCGTATCCAAATCCGGATTCGGATCTCCACCAGAAATCGAATCAATTCGTCCTTGCTACACACCCAACCTGTCCACCAAGTTTCGTCTGAATCCGTCCATAACTTTTTGAGATATCGTGCTATATATATATATATATATATATATATATATATATATATATATATATATATATATATATATATATATATATATATCTCTCTCTCTCTCTATCTCTCTCTCTCTATTTCTATCTCTATCTCTATCTCTATCTCTATCTCTATCTCTATATATCTATATCTCTATATCTCTATATCTCTATATCTCTATATCTCTATATCTCTATATCTCTATATCTCTATATCTCTATATCTCTATATCTCTATATCTCTATATCTCTATATCTCTATATCTCTATATCTCTATATCTCTATATCTCTATATCTCTATATCTCTATATCTCTATATCTCTATATCTCTATATCTCTATATCTCTCTCTCTCTCTCTCTCTCTCTCTCTCTCTCTCTCTCTCTCTCTCTCTCTCTCTCTCTCTCTCTCTCTCTCTCTCTCTCTCTCTCTCTCTCTCTCTCTCTCTCTCTCTCTCTCTCTATATATATATATATATATATATATATATATATATATATATATATATATATATATATATATATATATATATATTATCGGATCCAAATCTGGATCTTCACCAAAATTGAATCATTTCTTCCTTGTCACACACGCAACGTGTCCACCAAGTATCATCCAAATCCGTCCACAGTTTTTGGAGAAATTGTGCTTTATATCATTTTTGGTCCAATCTCTCAATGGTGAAGAATCACTTAAAAAAATATATAGTAGTTGGATCCGGATCCAGATCTTCACCAAAATCTAATCAATTCGTCCTTGTCACACACCGAACATGTCCACAAAATTCCATCCGGATCCGACCACAACTTTTTGAGATATCCTGTAAACAGACAAACAAATAGAAAGGGGTGAAAACAAATCCTCCGTCCACCTTTGGTGGTGGAGGTAATAAATAAATGGCCGTTATTAGTGTATAAATGGGGGAAATGGTGCATTGGTGATTGTAGACAAGGCACACAGTGGGATGCTGTTTGCAGAAGATTGATCCGGATGGATATATTTTCCCCAAATTATGATGAAGGGACAATTTCGATGCAGGAGGCCAGGAGGTCCATCAAGGCTGTGCAATGATTGCTAACCTACGGTTGTTTGTCCGTGCTTTATGCTTTTTCAGTGCTGACGCCAAGCAATGAAGCAGCACGTACCATTTTTGAAGTCTTTGGTATGACTCAGCTGGAAGTTAACCATGAAGTTACCGAGTCCGTGTACCTTTAACTTCTTTTGATAATCAATACAACTCCGTACAAAAGTTTATTGAAGGAAGTCTGTAGGTATAAGGGCGGGTAATACTCATGTAGCTCGGAGGAAAGAGATGACCACGTGACAGCACCACGGATTACTGCCCAAAGTTCGGCAATGGTTATACAAGTTTTCAAAAGCTTCACCATGCAACCATGTCGTATTTATATTATAATACCAGCAGATATGTTCATAATGGATGGGTGATGAGGCTTGATAGGACAGAATGGGCTGAGAACTTCAAGACAACAACGAGAGAGTTTAAAAGTTATCGACTTTTACTAACCGCTACAGTCAGGCCAGGTATGGGAGCATGCGCCATGCGCTAAAAAGTGTGGGGGCCAGAAAAAAACACCACCGACAAACTCCAGTAACAACTGGAAATAAGTCAGAGATGGTCCCACCACATCTCACAGCACTCTCAGTACCAGAGTAGAGTTCAGACATCAGATCGATCAGTTTTGGTGGCACCCCACGAAGACCAAGAATCCTCCAGAGGGCATCCTGATTCACTGAATCAAACGTGTTACAGAGATCAACATAGGCTGCAAGCAGCCCCTGCCGAAACTCTCGTCTGCGTTCGGTGAGGACCCAAAGAGCAAGGATACGGCTAATCGTTGACCTCATTGGTATGAAGCCTGAATGCTCTGGACACTGGTGCTCAAGCAGATGGTGGCCTCCATCTAGTACAGCCTGTGGCTGATGGTTGCATCATTGGTTGGGACGTGGCTTGCCGCTGATGCAGTGTCCCCCTTACCAGTGCACGGGTACTCATTTTGCCAACCTCAGAAGGATGACAGGCTGAGTCAACCTCCTGGTGTATTAATTCAGCAGCCTAACGGGGCTTGAACTCAGGACTCTGGGATCCCAAGCCGCCACCCTAACCACAAAGCCAACACCAGGCTTAGCAGATGGTGGTGAACCCTATCAAGAATTATTTGAGCAAAGACCTTGCGTCACCTGAGAGCAGCGTCACCCCTCGGTAGTTGTTACAGTCTTGGCGAACAAGGCCCCTCTTCCAATAAGTTGGGATGATGCCTGTGTTCCAGGCAGAGCATAGAACTGCATGCAACGACATGAGTGCAGCATTTCCACGAGCCTTGAGAAGTTCAGCATGGATGCCACAGATCCCTGGAGCTTGACCCCATTTCAACCGGTTCACTGCAGCCCGTGTTTCCACAAACGAAGGTGGACCACAGTTGATTGGAGGGTCAGCAACAGGGATTGTAACACCCCTGACGTCCAACTCAACAGCTGGTTGATCAGCCTGGTACAACCGCTCAAAGTAACCGGCCCAGCGGGCTTTCACTTCGGACTCCTCTGTCAAGAGCCTACCACCCTCTGCTCTCACTGCAGTACACCGAGGGATGGGGTTGGATGAACGCAATGCGCAAATTCCCCTTTAAGCAGGATGAGAATCACTTGACCACAGGTGATGCACTAGCTCCTCACAGATTCCTCACACATAGGCCTCCTTGTCCACCCTCAGTGCACGTGCAGTTTTACGCCTCAGCTTCCTGAACAGCTCAGCTTTGTCATTCAGCCTGGCCCTGCGACTCTGGTCAATGGTATCCAGTATCCCTTGAGAGACAAAATTCTTCTTCGCCCTCTGGTGAGTTCCAAGCCAAATACCGGCGACATCAAGGATGGTGGTCTTGAAGGCACTCCACAACTCTTCAGGATCCCCCAAAGCACCCAGACCCCCAAAATCTCCACTCAGCCTGCTCACAAACTCCTCAGCGACCCTCTCATCCTTGAGCTTGTCAACATCCAGCCTCGGCTGGGATGGTACCATTCTCCTGGATTTAAGGTGCAACTTTAGAGTTGCTACAACAAGCCGGTGGTCAGTATTGAGGAACTGAGCACTCCAGTAAACCCTGCAGTTCTGGATCATCCTACAGCGACCATCAACTAGCACATGGTCAATCTCCTTTGCCACACCGCCAGCGTTGGAATACCAAGTCCAGCGATGAGCTTGTGGGCACTAAAACCATGAACCAGCCACTCTAAGTCCATGACTTCTTGCAAAGTCAAGGAACTTGGTGCTATTCAGGTTCACAGTTCCAGACCCATGGGGACCAACACATATCTCATAACCATCCCTATCAGTTCCAGTCAATGCATTGAAATCCTCCAAGACTAGAAGTGTATCTCGCCTGGGGCACTGATCAACCACAAACTTGAGCGTGATATAGAATGCATCCTTCACGGTGAGATCACTCGCCTCAGTCGCAGCATTTCCATTGACCCAGGGAAATTACACCCAAGGAGGTGATTAATCCTTAGTCTCATAATACGCTCCTTGACCAGTGTTACCTCAATTATCATTGGAGTCAGTTTATTGGACACAGCTATAGCAATTCCTTGAGTATGGTAACCATCAGAGCGACCAGACCAATAGTAGGTGTAACATCCTGCCATGCTCTCACCGCAATCTGGTCTCCGAACCTCAGAGAGTGCTGCACAATCGATGTCCAAAAGCTTGAGCTCAGATGATAACAGAGACAGGTGATCATCCTCTCTTCAGGATAGGACATTCCAGGCACCCACCCAAAGGGACCACTTCCAGTTAACCCAAGGAGACCGCCGTTTGGTGGACGACACTTCAGCCCCACCCGTCACACTCTCCTGCAATCTGACCCGGGAATGTTACCCCATGGTTTCCCTCTTATCATCAAAGATTGGGGGTCCCGAAGGATTTGCCCCAATCCCGTCATCCAGTGAGCTGCCCTGCGAAAGGAAGTTGCACAGGAGGTACTTGGTACAATTTAGATAAAATAAAGATTGTAAAAGTGGAATAAATAAATTAATTCTGGAGTTTACCACCATTAACGCAGTGTCTATTACACCACCCTCTCAAACACATTACATTAGTCATTCGTGTCTGTTGTTTGTGTCCTTTATGACATCCTTAAAAATGGCAAGTTTCATGTTTGGAATGATTTTCAATTTTGTTTGAATTCCAGACAGGCAGAATAAAATAATTATCTTCCTTCTCTCTGCACATGTACAATCAGGATGAATGCAGAGACAAAGTACTGTGAAACAACAGGTTTGTTTTCTGATTCATGTTCAAAATATATCATTCAATTTAAATAAGTCGTTCCTTTATCATAAACTGACTTTTGTGGACAGATGGACAGACAATAATTAATTGCTTAACCCCGTTTTTCGCTTCTCATGTGCGGGGCAACAATAACCACAAGGTGGAATGAATACTGAAGCACTGCCCCCGCCCTTTCCCAATGAAATTCCCTGACAACATCTAGCATGGCGAACGTTTTGGGAAAATTGCTTTTGACTCGGCAAATTGGAATAACTAGTGCGGGCCCGTAGGTGCGTGCCCGTAGGTGCGTGCCAGTATGTGCAGCTTCGTTCCTTCGCTCTCATAAACGACGACTGGATTGGGGCATTGTTTCAATTAGATCGGACCAACCGTATCATAAATGGCCATAACTTGGGAAACACCTGAGAAACATTACTCAGGTCCCCAGCGTCAATTGTGACGTCATATCAATGAAGAAGAAGAATTGTGATGCCCCCTCTCTCTCGCCCCCTCTCTCCCCCCCTCTCTTGCGCTCTCTCTGCCACTAGTCTCGCCCCTCCCTCTCCCCCTCCTCTCGCCCCTCTCTCTCGCCCCCACTCTCACCCCCTCTCCCGTCCTCTCTCGCCCCTCCTCTCTCCCCTCTCTTGAATTGTGACGCCTCCTCTCTCGCCTTCTCTCTCGCCCCCTCTCTCGCCCCCTCTCTCGCCCCCTCTCTCGCCCCCCTCTCTTGCCCCCCTCTCTCGCCCCCTCTCTCTCCCCCTCTCTCCCCCCTCTCCCCCTTTCTCCCCCTTTCTCCCCCTTTCTCCCCCCTCTCTCGCCCCCTCTCTCGCCCCCTCTCTCCCTCCTCCTTTCTCACCCTCCTCCTTTCTCACCCCTCTCTCTGTAAATGTTTTCACAAATGTCTACCAAGCACAACAATTAATTCAAACCTTGGGGAAAAAACAGCTTTCAAACCCTTGGGAAACAGCTCTTTCCCTTGCGAAAATTCAAACCTTGGGAATAATTAATAATTTGAACAATTAATTCAAACCTTGGGAAAAAACAGCTTTCAAACCTTGGGAAACACTTGGGAAACACCTGAAACGGATGAAGAACGATATCAAACCTTGAAAAGGCACATACTCAGGTCCTCAGCGTCGATTGTGACGTCATACCAAACGAAGAAGAAGAATTGTGACGTCAATCGTGCAAAAAAAGCAATAAATAAATAAACATTAATTGTGACGTCATTTGTGATGTCATAGCACCGTGCATTTCATTGGTTGACAGATAAATGGCCGTAACTTGGGAACCGCTCGTCCGATTCATATCAAACCTTGAAAAGGCACATCCGCAGAGCCCCGGCAATATTCCTGGCAAGTTTCAATTAGATCGGCCCAGTGGTTGTCGAGAAACGGCGGTCGCAGACAGACAGACACACATACAGACACACACACACACAGAGATTGCTGGAATTATAGATAGATGATGTCCCTCGTTGACGAGGATGGTGTCGGTAAAAATAATTACGTTTCTGGTGAGGTCAGTTGCCCCTTCATTGGTGCATGGAGAGTTTTAGGGGACTGCTGATTCTTCTGCCACAATATGGAAGGCTTGGTGATGATGTCTTTGCTGGCTCTGTTGCTCTCGTTGACGTCACCTTTCCCCTCTGTCTGCTGTGAACGCATTCCTTGCAGACTCTGCTGCAGTTACCCTCTGTTGGACGGTTTGACACCATGCTTGTCTGTTTTGCTATTTGCTCCCTATTATCAAACTATATATTGGTTGCAATGAGGTGTCTCTTCACACAGTATTTGTAGCATAGTTTTGGGCAGCCATAGGAGCAGGCTCTGTGAGTGAGCGAGACATATAACACAGCTCTAAGGGTACGATGAACTTGCATTCTTACATGTTTGACCCACCTCCACTGAATTGTCAGTATGGGATTGTCTCTACATACGTTATCTCGGCATGTTATTACGTTTAAGGACTTCCTGGTTTATGATTCTGGGAGACCATCTCATGGCCATGTTGTGCAGAGGTGATGCAGGTGAGTTTATTTCAATGCGTCTCCTGTGCAGGGTGTTGGTCTCGGCTGAGTAGAGAAGGCAAGGAAGCACAGCAACTTCATAAATCTTGTACTTTGTGGAAGACTTCATGCCAAGTCGAGACCATAGAAGCTTTCTGAGACGATTAGCGGCGCCTGCTGCAGCCCAAATTATTGATGTCCATGGCAAATCCGCATCAAGACCGCTATCATTTGAAACTGTACTACTGTTGAGGTAGGTGTGCTTTGCACAACGAAGCAGACTGTAATTTAATAAGAGAGACTTGTTGCTCACTGTAGATGGCCTCTGACACTTGGTACATTATTTCGGTTTTTGAGATGTTTACTGAAAGTGCAAAACCGACGCTTAACTCTGCAAATCTGCTGATTAGCCTTTGCACGTCATCCTCATAATGGGAAACCAAGGTGGTGACATCAACATCCAAAAGCTCTCTTATGCAGTGTTGCATCTGTCGTCTTGGATCTTGCATGGAGGCATGAGACGACAGAAATTGAAGTTTGTCATCAGGTCGCATATTTCTACTGTATGTACAGTATGCCTTCTGTGACTTCTCCAGTGAATATTTCCACGATGGTGGTCAAGTAGAGGGTGAAGAGAGTTGGAGGAAACGCGCAGTCCTGATTCACACTTTGCAGATGGCAGTTGCATGATGATAATCTGCGCAGCATGGCAATTAAATTGCATGCAGAGCCATACTTTACTGGAACCTTCCAGAGGGCTTGACGCTTGATGGAGTCAAAAGCTTTAGAGATGTCCACAAATACTTTGTACAAAGGCATATACTGTCCTCTAAATTTCTCCTGCAAACTGATGTAAGGTAAAGATCATGTCAGTTGTGCTATCAGCTGTTGAACAAGCCACTTTGAGTTTCTAGTGTAGGCATATTTGCAATTTCGTGTATTTTTTTTGTTAAAAGCAATAACTCACTTAATTTTGTAAGAAGGTATCATAAGCTTAAAAAAAATTAGGGTGGCATTTTTTCTGAACATTCTAAGGGTATGAAATCCAAGATGGCCACCGAGCACTAATAATGCGATATCTTTGCGAATACATTTGATGCAATTACAAATGAAGTGTCTAAATATATGTTTTCTGAGACCAGGAATCTAATGGAATCATCAAATTTATGGTACATGTATGATCTACATGCCAAATTCCAAAATGGCCACTGCACACCCGCAATGTAAGCTATACCTTCTCCCTTTGCATGCATTAGCAAGTCAACAGGATTTTGTAATTACAAACCAAGTATCTACCTATTTAAAGACATGTATTTTTCACAAAAAATACATAATTAACAAACCAACAAACAGATCTAAATAAAATTAAATACTTGAATTACTGTTCGATACAGTGTTCAAGCTCTTAAATCGTTTAAACAGGAAGATGCAAAAAGTCATACTATACTGATTAAATGCCTGGCTTTCATTTAGTAGTTTTAACAATGGATATCAAGTGAATTATTATTTTGTGAATGTCATAGAAAGTAACACCTCAATCTTCACAGTCTTCATTTATCCCTGGTTGGACAGTTTTGTTGTTGCAGCTGAAAACCCAGCATCCATAAACTTCCATTCATGGGATATTGTTCTGACCTGCCGATCAGACTTGTATGCACATACGAAATGTTGTGCCAGCACAGATGCACTTTGGTTCATACATTCAGTCCTGCTGATTGTTTTAATAGCATAGCATGCTTGCAGAAGAGTTGAAGCAAAGCAGGTGGTTCATAATTATCAAATGTTCCTTCGAATTTCCATGGGGTTGCACTTGCAATGTCTCTTCTCAGTATTTTAGCTGCTTTCAGAAGGACTTTCACATCTTCTCTTTGGTCTTTTGTATCGGTGGCCAACGCACCAGCTAACAGGGTTTCCTTGGCTTTTGTAGAAAGTACTTGCTCAGGTTTGGTTTTGTCTGGAGGCCTGGTGAAGTGCACATCAGCGATGTTGTCCAAAATCAGTTGCTTTAAGTATGGTTTGTATCGCAGATTGTCAGGTAAAGGGAACCCATTGGCTTCTAGCAAACCAACATATGATTGTTCAATGTCGTTCATATTCAAAGCTGAACTGTTAGATGTGTCATTCATTTCAGTTTCCACCATGTCGAGCATCTCCAGGTCAGACACTTACTGTGCAAAATGAACATGCTGTTTTGGAGGTCTGTTAGCTTTTTCTATGTCTTGTTTTGCATGGCCTAAGCACAGAAGGTGATACTTCATGTCCTCAGCAACTGCTGTAAGAAGATCAGGTGAGCCTACAACATTGCTCAGTCTGACTTTCAAAAGTTTTTTGTCTGTTTGGCTTTGAGCTGTGAGACAGCGAGACCAATGACTTTGAGCTGAGCTCCCATGTTTTCAGTTGAGACGTCGTGCAATTTGTCTGCTTTGTCTTCCTGACAAATGACACATATCTCCTTATCGAAAGCCTGACTTGTCGAAAGCCTGGTAGATCGCTGTGATGTGGAACCACTTGTATATGCAGCATCAGATTTTGGCGGTCGTCCTATTGTCTTCTGTTTTACATCACTGACGCTGCCTGTCGCTTGTCCTTTCTCATATCTGGTATTGGCTCGTTCAATGCATGTTTTATTTGTGAGATCCTTATAACATGTCTTGTGGTATGAAACACCATTCTGTAACAATTCATGGGCAGACAAACCTTTTCTGCAATTCTTCAATGCAGAGAATTCTGTTTCCACATATGAACATCGAACATCAGTTGTTGTAATTACTTTCTCCACTGAAGGCAAAGAAGGACGAAGCACATAGTTTGTATAATCTGTTTGCTTGCTGCTCAAATGGCAAATAAAGCATAGTTCAAAATCCACCGTTTTTGACTTCTTGTTAGATGAAGACTCTGCCATTTTGGTTAATCCAAGGTCTCTACGCTATGTTATCATGGGTTATGGTTGCTGTGGGTATGTGCAGACTGCAAAAGAAGAAAATAATATGTTAGTACACCATAAAATAGACAAGTGGAACCTTAACATAAAGCGAACAAACTGCTGCCGATGACTGGATTCGAACGTCAATTTTCCAGCTGCCATTGTGAAATAAAAAGGCAGCCTCTGTCTCAAATTGTGCAAAATAAAAAGATTAGTAGTCAGGTGAAAGTTATTGTTATTATAGTCACCTCTATATACAAGTCCTAAGCCAAACTCATTCACAGTGATTATGGCATGATCTAATGATTAATTAATTAAGCTCCACCACATCCAAGCCTTTCCCGGAAAATCCTCTATGCATTATCCTATTATACAGCGAGACAGTTTTTCCGGAAGATTTTGCGGTGATAGCAAAACAAAATGGTTCGTGTCTTGAGAGTGGTTCCAAGCAGTTCATGCTGAAAAAAAATATTTAAACCACATTAAGTTAATTTTAGTGTTAAATTTAGGGCGTTTTGCTACGGTGGCGGCCATCTTGGATTTCAGGCCGTTAGAATGCTCAGAAAACATGCCACCCTCATTTTTTTTCCATGTGTATAGTATCATGTAACAAAATCAAGTGAGTTTTTGCTTTAACAAAAAAATACACGAATCCTTTTTTTCATGACAAATATGCCTACACTATTCTGGTAGAATGCCTTCACTGATGGTCTGTCATTTCTTCATAGCAGAAGAAGAAGAAGAAGAAGAAGAAGAAGAAGAAGAAGAAGAAGAAGAAGCACTCCTTTCGTGTCTTCAGACGCATAGGGCTATCAACACAGTTTTTCCTTGGGCAGGTGGCACAATCCTGTAGGGGTCGCCAGTCCGACGCAGGACATTCGAATGACTCATTCTTCCCAGTAAGCTGCTACTCATTTTGCTAACTTTGGAAGGATGATAGGTTAAGTCAACCTATCTGGTGTTATTTTTACAACATGACAGTGGCTCAAACTCAGAACCCTAATATCTTAAGCCAACCACCTTAACCATGAAGCTAACACTGGGATTTCTTCAGAACACCTTCCCTGTAATTTCACCCCTATGTGTTTGTTTGTCTGTGAGCATGTTTCAGAAAGTTGACGACGGATTCAGGCGAAACTTGGTGGACATGTTGGGTGTGTGACAAGGAAAGAATTGATTCAGTTTTTGTGAAGATCGCAGTCCGGTGATGGATAAGATAATTAAAAACAATTTTTCAAGTGATTCTTCACCATCGAGAGATGAGGCCAAAAACCGTATATTGCATGATATGTCAAAAAGTTGTGGATGGATTATGACAAAATTGGGTGGTGAGTTGGGTAGTTGACAAGGACAAGCCGATGAGATTTTGTTAAGGTCTGGATCCAGATCTGGCCTATCAGTGGGATACAAAACGTAAACCGTTCAGCCAGGTGGAGGTATGTGCTCAACCGAGTGCCATTCTAGTTTCCTTTGTGTTTATACATAGACTAGTACAATCAGAATGTCTGAAATGTTGTCAGAGCTCCTCAGCCTCCCAACAGTCCAATAGAGGCTCATGAAAAGAAGAGTATGTTACCTGCATATTTATATATATATTTATTGGAATCCCATCTGGCCTGGAATCTTTTCTCTTGTTTGTGTTTGACAGACACATGTTTGACATCTCGAACATTTAGATTTTTGGTAGGTTGCTCAGTTCATTAAAAGTAGTGTTGTTCTATAGACGGACAGAAATGTTCATTCATTGCAGAAAGTCTGTTGAGAAGTGCTTCAAGCTGCTCTTGACAGTGGTTAGGAATTTCCTATCTGCTCCAGATTGAGAGTGATTCCATCGGCGTATATAAGACTGGACGAGCTGGAGAACATATAACGTTACCTTATACACAAGCTGTCTTCTCAACTTAGCGGGTACTGGTAAAAGTACCAAAAAAAATTTGTGTACATGGTCGAGGCTCCTGGAAGAGCTAGATCAGACTTGAAAGGCACAAAATGTAAAGGGGCAAACACCAATGGCAGAGTTGATGTGAGAATGAGATCAAGCAGATGGAGTGAAGGACACTTTGGGGTGAAGAAGCTGCACACAAGCTGAATGCAAAACAGCAAGAAGAGTTAGAGGAAGATGTGGATGAAACAGAAAGGAACAAACCAACTGACAACTAATAAACAAAAAGAGGTGAGGAAGAGGGGGGAAAATCACAATAACCTGGAAAAGGGGAATGCTTTGGAATGGGGTCATTTGGGGGTAGAAAATATCATGAGTATGGATGGGGGGTGACCTGAGGTAGTCATGAACAGCTGTCTTGAAACCCTGGAGGGAAGAATAGGACAAAAGAGACTGGGGATGTTTGGTCCACAGGTGAGGGAATGAGAAAACAAATGAGTGGAGATGATCAGTGAGCCTGGATTTTGGGAGCTTAACAAGAAGAGGGTTACTGACAGACCATGTTTGTGCCCTGAAGAAACCCAGGAGGGATGGAGACAAGAGATGTCAGAGGGTGTGAGACCAAAAAGGAGGCAGGAGAACACAGAGAGGCCACCGACCCGTCTGCGATGCGAAAGTAACAGGCATAGACACTCAGCTTCGTCGTGGGAGATCCCAATGATTTTTGGGGCCTTGCATTCAATGGCACCAAGAAGGGCAAGGTGTGAGGCAGGAGCACCAGCCAAATAAGCACACATTACACCTGAAATGGAATTAATGTGCAGAGGTGATGCAGGTGAGTTTATTTCAATGCGTCTCCTGTACGTGAAATCTAAAAACCACAGTCTTACGGTCATTAGAAAAAGCTTTCACAGGCCTTGAAAATTCTGTTCCAGAATTTGACTTTTATAAAACTTTAAATCTCATTATGGAGACGAATATACATGAGTAAAGAGTGTGGCCTTTGAAGTTCATTTGAATTCTCCATTTAAATCGGACACAGTTTATAAACATGATTCCACGAGCAAGGAATTCAAGACATTTTTCCACATCACAGTGCATGACAGTAATATATCACTCACTCGCACGAATATAGATCAGCTTGGAGTAAATACTGCACTCCAAAACGTATTGGATACTTTAAGTAGAATCAGCACTTTAATTCAAATTTACGGCTCAACCTTATCGGAATGATCACGTTTCTTCTGCCAGTCGAGCACATAAAAATGGACTTCTTTACATCTGAACTTATCTGTGCTTTTTTGCACTGTCATCAGTCAAATTTTCTTTTCATTACGAACAACAAAATAAGGTGATTAAGTCCTTCTGATGGATTGCATTTATCTTCGTCGGTGCAAAAGAGGTCGAAGTTCTGATGAAGGGGTGAATGCCTGAAATGTCAGTTGCCTCTTGCTTCCCACGATGGTTAACATACATACATACATACATACATACGTGGCTCGATGAACAACCGATTGATTTCATCCACAGGGGTTTCCTTATTTTTTGGAGTAGGAGGCTACCATTAGAAAGTAGCAGGTTACCATCACCGCGAGCGAAGCGAGCTCAGCTGTATGGACGGGGTCCAGGGCCCTATGCGGGCCCTGGAAGCCGGAGGATCCTAGATGGCTGGAGATGCATTCTGGCATGATTTCTGACATGAAATAGTTCTCATATTATCATGCTGCTGGGGTGGAAAACTCCACAAAAACAGGTGGTTCGGCCTATACTGGATGTGGTTGCAGTAACATACTGACTGACTGACTGGTTGACTGAAATTTAGCTATACTGTATAGTTAGTTCAAGCAGCTTTTCAACAGGGTTCATTAATTTAAGGCCATGGTTTAGGGCACACCAAGGTGTCTGGAAGATGGAGTATCTAAGCACTTTAAAAGAGAGGCATTTTAGCAACATTTGGGCCATACCTTAGTTCTTAATAGGGAGATGATACTGCACATGGTGGAGTACAGTGAGCAATCTGAAGTAAGTGTGTTACATAATAATAGTGTAGATGAACTAGCATTCATTAAGGAAACCATATTCCATTTCACTTCTGTGAGTGTTCAGGGTTTGCTGTATGAATGCTGTGAGCATGAAGGATTATATTATTATAATAATGTTGGGTAAAATGTGCAAACCATACTATTAACACTGCAAATTCTGTATACATCAGGATCTAAAGTTTGATTGAAGTAATAGACTTATAGTGATATTTAATTCCATTAATCAAGGAAGTGTGATATTTTTGATATCTATACAAAACATTCTAGGAGTTATACTCATCTTGCATTTCTGCTGTCAAACCAATGACAAACTCATATACCGGTAAACAATATTTTAATCAATCTTTAGTATTAAAATCAAGTCCTTTGGGAATCTGAGTCACTATATATTGTTGCGGAAAGAGCCCTTAATATGCTACGAAATATAGGATTAGCTCAGATCCCCCATTAAATGCATGTTTAGCCAGGCTGTTTGGTAAATGGACGCTACATGTGTGTCGGGAGGTGGAGGATGCATGTTCATTGTTCGTACATTGGTGGTGTACCGATAGCTTCTTCTTCCTTCCCCTCTCCGGACGAGGCCCCGCCCAGTTGGCTGAGAGGGAGTGGCCAAAAAGGGGAGGAGTTTGTCAGCTTCGTAAAGGGGTGTGCCCCAAAAAGAAAAGGTGGTAAGAAACTGAGAGGACGGAGTTGAGCAGTTGGGCTTCGAGACGAGCATGCGCCAGGAAGGCAAGAGAGAAGCAACGGGTGTCGAGGCGCGATCTGCTGGATGAGCAGTCGGTTTTTCGAGGCGAGAAGAAAAGGAACGCGAGTAGTGATTCTGCAGAGAGAGAAACTGAACCTGGACACGTCAGGTCTGCCTTCTGTGGCCTGGAGAAGCGAGCCAGGGCCGAAGGAGAGGCAGGGAAAGGACTGCATGAAGTCTGTCTGCCCTCGGCTGGATGAGAGACGACTGGTGGGAGTCGTGATCTACTGTGTAGGGGACGGCTGTGTCTGTCTGCGATCTGCTTCGTGAAGGAGGCCTGGTGAACAGGCCAGGCCTGGACTTGTATGCTGGACCTTGTGAAAAGCCAGCTGAAGCATACCATCGTGGATCGATCTGGTGCAGTCGACCTCGTGGGGTATGAACGCGCCGAGGCTGCGTGCGTGAAAGCTGCCAGGAGCAAGAGTACGATGCCTCCATTTTGCCACGCGGCGTGTTTGAGCTTGGCGCTCGGATCCGTGGACATCAGCTTGTTACGAGCGACATTCGTGCTTTTGACACTTTCCTTTCGTCCATGAGACATCACCAAGTACTCTGTCTTGTCTGCATGCTGTCTACATCTTGTCTGCATGTCGTTTAAGGCTTATCTCGGTAGGGACCCCTTCGAAACCCGTAATCCATATCTCCCTAATTAAGAATGGGTTCTAGATGAATTAAAACATTCTCGTGAATATTTTGCTTGTGTTGTGTTCCCCGATGTTCCCCAATAAATCTGGCTGATTCGTATGAAGTTGCCGCTTTGAATTAATCCATGTCGCATTGAGGAATGATCCGCTCGATTGCTGTATAAAACCAAAATGGTTTCAGACTGGCGGAAAACGCTCGGCATCTGACAAAACCAGTCTGTAACCGGGGTCTATTTCCCCAACTGGTAAGGTCCAGGGGTACGTTGGTATCGCGATTGAAGATGCGTGACCCGAGGCCTGTGCGAACCAGCTGGCGTTATAACCCCGGAGACGGTGGTGGTGAGGGTGGTGCCGAATCTGTAACATTTGGTTCACGAGAGTCGGGTGCGAATCCCGCCACCGCTGAATCCTGAACAATATGTTTTATAGAAAGAAAAATTAATTCATAAATGAGATTTCACATTCAAAAAGCTTATTAGATATTTTTGTGCTGCAAACATTCTACATCCTCAACTTTCAAAACAATGTTGTCCAAATTTCAGGATCAAAGTAGCCATGAATTCACAATCTATTTTCAGTTGCAAACATATCCAACATCTTTATGATATTATTCTCGCAGGAATGAACAAATGACATTATAGGTAATTGAATAATCAGTGATTGAAAGTTAGTAAACTTAAAATGTATTTGGGATGAAGAAACGTTCCCAAGCAAAGAACAAATTGTATATGTTCTGTGTAAATTATTGAAGCTGATGTTTACAGTTCTGTTTAACAGTGTTTAACCTATAGTCATTTAGCAAGTTAAGTAACACAATTGGAGTCACTGTCACTATCAGATGAAATGTCTTCTACATTAAATTGTCGCACTGCTTCATTTTCAGTCAGAGGGGACAATTCTGATTCGACAGGCAAGTCATCAGTCAAGAGAATTTGGGGACATGCAAACGAAGTTGATGGTACACTAACAAGTCGTTGATTTGGGAGCTTCCGTTGAGGTTTCTGGCTCCGCCAGTCAAGTACACATTGTCGGATAATGAGTTCGGCATCATTTGAGCCAACTGGAGGACCATTGATTGAGATTGTTAACAAGGCATCTAGAATGCCATTTTTCATTGCTGACCTCATTCTTGACTTAATACGCTTATGGGCGCTGGCTCCCCGTTCTGGCCATGCATTGGAAACTGGCAGAGACATACAAATTTCTGCAAGCTCTAACCAGTTTGGGGTAAAAGTGCTTGTACTCCTGTTTCTTAGATAAGATTTGTTTAAGTACCCATTCTGTTGGTGTGAGGTTCAGTGCAAATAACGATTTTCAGTGCAAATAACCACAAATAATAACATGCTGTAAGCTGCTTTAAGCTTATAGGCTAAATACTTTATAAGTTAAAAAGGCACAACGGATGACCGTGTATTTTGGAGCCGCATCACTTGACAAAAGCTCAAAATGGACGAGGTGAAACACGTGTTTCGTGAAACAACAACAACGTCGCACTCTCGAGAGTGCAAGTTTAGACCACTTACTGATGGCCAGAAGCTTACCTCCCATGTCTTTGGACTTCTTCGAAAATCCAAAATCAAACAGGGATTTTCGTTTCGATGCCATCGTTTCGGCACCGAAACTGCGAGGCCTACAAAGTTTATTTTCTTGAGGTCATTGCTGTATGGTATTAGGGTCTCAGGCCAACAATCCAAAACGAGGCTAAAGCAGAGAACTCTCTATTGCAGGAGGCGTGTTTTAGCTGCTTATGTTATTTTTAGGTCAGTGTTGTGCTCGACCTGGCGAGAGTACTAACAGTAAAAGTAAGCCCGCTCTTATTGAAATACTAATGTGTTTTCGTCTTGGATTTCAAAACAGGGGGTGTAGAGATTTCGTGGTGACAAAAAAAAGAACAAAAAAAAAGAACGAAAAATCGGCGCTGAAGTAGGCGGCGACCTTTGACATCTTTTCTCTGAGTAGACGGCTGCAGGTCACCTGTAACCGGCTTTTAAGGAAATCCCTGCATCCATCGTTCCCGATCTGACAGGGTTTCCGAGAGATTGTTGTTTCCGTTGCATGAGAATAGGGAATTGACTCGGAATCTGAATGTCTCGGACATCTTTTCTCTGCTTCTGCTCTCCTAACAATGGATGGAGGTCCTCAATGCCGGACATGAAATCAGAGCCATATCCCCAGACGTATCATGTCCTTTAGATATGGTCTGGCACCCTGCCCTGCTCACCAAACTCTCTTCCTGTGGTATCTGTAGTGTCGTGTAGAAGATGCTTAGCAGGCAGACACGAGCGGGGGAACAGTCGAGCCGGGCTGTGTTGCACAAGCGCGAGCGCGGGCGTACTTTGCCCGCAGCTCTCCTTTATTACGTACTCAGCACACTCACAAGCCGGGCGACTACGGCATCACTACAACGCCTCAGGCGGCGCGCACTCCTTATATTCCTGGCAGACACGATGACCACGACGACCACTCCTCCCATCATCATGCCCCGCCCTGCATGCCCGCAGGCTATACCACAGTATCCAAGGCCATTTCCACTCATGGCTCGCAGACTTCTCTCCTGTCGCAGTCAACGTGTGGCCTTAAATGGAGTTCTGTCATCTCCTCTTCCTGTTCAGGCTGGAGTTCCTCAAGGCAGTGTTCTGGGCCCTGTTATTTTTCTGGTTTTCATCAATGATCTCACCGACTCTCGGGAAAATCCTCTTTATCTCTTTGCTGATGATTCCACCCTCTGCCATACCATCTTTCATCCCTCAGAACGGCAAGCAGCAGCTTCTTCACTCTCTGCAGATCTGGGTAAAATCACAAACTGGGCCATCACGTGGATCATGTCTTTCAATCCTGACAAATCTCACACTCTCACTATGTCTCTCTGAAAGGACCATTTGGAACCCCCCCCATCTACTTTCTCAACAATCCTCTGAAAGAAGTACTTTCTTTCAAGCTTCTGGGTCTCACTATCTGCCATGATCTTTCCTGGGAAAGCCACATTCGAACCTGACCTCCAAAGCCAGTCGCCGACTGGGACCCCGCCATCGTGCAAAGTCCTTCCTCGGCCCACCTGAGCTCCTGACCACATACAAAGCTTTTGTCTACAGCCTGATGGAGTACTGCTCTCCCTCTGGGCTGGTGTTCCTGCCTCTCACCTTTCTCGGCTTTACGCTTTGGAAACCAGGGCATTTAGGATCATTGGTATCTCCTGCGATGAGGCTGAGTCTTTGGACCACTCACTCTCTCACCACAGGCAGGTCGGTGGTCTTTCTGTCTTGTACCGTATCCTCTCCAGTCTCCCCCCCCCCGCCCTCCTGCTCTCTCTGCGATTTGTCCCCCACCATATTTCCGCAGGGCGCTCAAGGTCCGTCAACAACCCCTTCTGGTAAAACTACCAAAATCACGAATCACTGCTCACATTCACTCTTTCATTCCTTTTTTTCCCCCCACCTTTGAAATAAACTCCCTCACTCTGTTCAATCCCATTCTTCCCTCCAGGCATTCAAAACTGCTGTTCACCACTCCCATACAAACCCTTGATCTTTTCTACCCCAGTTAATCCAACCAAAACCCACCTCCTACAAATTCTCTGTTTTCCTTCCTGAAAGTCCCTGTAATGTCCATCTTGTATACCCCGTGTTCTCCGTCCCACCCATCTCTCTTCCACAGATCTCCTCATGTCTCTGTTCCCCACTGTTTTGTCCTTCCCATTCCCGCCCCTCTTTCCTCATGCCCCCCTTGCTGTGCGTTCTGTGTTCGCTCTCATACGAGCCTCGACAAGGTATACAAAAAAAATGCATGGAATAGTCTCCCTGAAAGCGTAGTGGCAGTGGAGGGATGTATAAGTTTAAATGGGAATGAGATAGGTACTTGGATGTGGATGCACCGGTTGGTGCATTGCGGGCATGATGGGCCGAATGGCCTCCTTGTGTGTCTTTGTGTATCCTGCCGGGCCTCGGTTAAACAGACTTTATATTTTATTTTCACTATCAGTTGAATTTGGGGCCATTGCTCAACAGAAAACGATCGAGGCCAATTTCAGATGACGTCATGGAGTGAGAGCATCATGCACAGCAAAATAAATGATAATGGCCTGACATTTGCTGATATAATCCTTTTATAATGACAGCGTTTGAAATAGGTGAGAGAATTCAAAAGGCAAATAAATAAACAACGTCCTTGGTAATTGCCTTCTCACTGCACTTTATTAATTGCTTTTCTAAAAATCTGCCACTAACTAACTCGTCCAGGTCAACGAGGTGTTATAACCAGATCCACCTTTTAAATCAGAAATATAAACGCTCAGATCGCATGATTTAGATCGATGCAGCCAGAGAATAATGACGTGAATGACATTCAATTTGCAGTACTCCCATCCACCACCTTTTCAGGAAAGTACTTAATTACCAAAAGATCGATGAAGTTTGGTCCAGTCGTTCCAAAATAAACAATGCATATCTTTAAACGGAAGAGCTCACAAGATACCCTGGACCCGCAAGGTGTGTGCATTCACCTTTGAGCGGTCCAGCCTGGGTCCATTTCCCGTCACAGCTACATACTGTCACGCTGGTGTATCGCATGTAGGGTAATGCAACAATGTGCACACCATCCATCGGAAGGACGATGAGCCAGAGAGCCTGTCTGCGAGCACTCACTGGTCGTTGGTGAACGTTAAAGATCCCACAGTCTTTCGCAAAGAGTAGACGAGTTATCTCCGGCATCCTGAGCAAATTATAAACCTTCCGTGGAACATCAAGCCTTACCAGCCAACTCGTGAAGGACTTGGACCAAAAACTTTGGAATAATTGGGTCTGTTAAATATAACAGATCCAACTACCAGACCCTGCAAACATCACTGCATTGGGGCAATACATAAACATTGGGGCAATACACAAACATTGGGGCAATATAAATCATAAACATTGGGGCAATACCCCTGGGCGCTCACCTGGTAGAATAATGATACTGAGGTGGAAGTCAACGTGGTATGGAATCAGTAAATGTAGCAATGAACTAATGTTATAGGAAATACCTATTTTGGGGGGCAACCCCCCCCCCCCCGGGCCTTGGTAAATCTTCTTCGACCCCGATTTTTGGTGATACATCACAGGTGATGAAAGTTGTGGTCAAGATTCATCGAAATTGTGTATGTAGTTTCGGAGAAGAAAGCAAATGCATATTTTGGGGTGCATCCTCCCCATACATCTCCTTGGACCCCGATTCTTTCTTTTTTTAATTGTGTGAACAAACTTTGGTACGTCATGGGTTGTGAAGATTGTGTTCAAGTTTTGTCGAAATTGTGTGTGTAGTTTTGGAGAAGAAAGCAAATACATATTTGTGGGGGGGGGGGGGGTAACACCCCCTTACAGCCCCTGAGACCAGGGGTTCCCAACCTGTGGTACATTTGGACTTTCTCGGTGGTACACGGTAGCGTGCTTTTTTTTTTAACGCATTTTTTATTTTACTTCTCTCTCATACAGCTTGTTCACAATAATTAAATTTATATCAAAAGCCGCTGTACACTGACAGCTGTTTGTTATCGGCCATTGTGCACAAGTCTTATTATTCGTTTTGTCTCTACACGCCACACTGTCATCATTGCTTATTGCCCGGCTTATTGTTACCATTATCGTTCACCAGCATCATGTCATTGCGAAAATATTCGGAGAGTTATCCATCTTCCATCCAAAAAGGTGAATTAGAAGCTCCACAGTGTGTGATTTGTGGAAAAGTTCTCGGCAATCAATCTATGAAGCCAAGTCTATTGAAGCGCCATTTTGATTCTGTTCATCCTGAACACAGCGACAAGAACCATGATTTTTTTCGTTGGAAGGAAAATGCCATGAAAAGAGCACACGCTTCAACGGCAGCAGCAGTTTTTAACAGCAGTCCACGGCAGCCGTAAAGACATCCTACTTAGATGCACTGGGAATTGCAGAACATAAAAAACCTCACACCATCGGTGAAAGCCTCATCCTTCCCGCCACAAAGGATATCGTAGTCTCATGCTGGGAGAACAAAGCGGCAAGAAGCTAAATTCTCTTTCGTTGTCAAACAACACAGTTCAGAGGCGCATTGAAGAAATGTCAACCAATATTCGTGACCAGGTGGTGGCAGAAATCAAGGCATCTCCATGCGGATTTTCTATGCAATTGGATGAGTCAACTGACGTGAAAAATTGTGCCCAACTGTTAGCGTTCATTCGGTACGTGCATAAAGCCGAGTTCAAGGATGAAATACTATTTTGCCGCCCGCTTAAAACCACAACGAAAGCAAAGGACATTTTCGAAGAGGTGTCTTCCGTCTTTGATCAAGTTGGGCTGTCATGGGTTGATCTGAAACGCTGTACTACAGATGGTGCTCCAGCTATGTTGGGGTGCAGATCAGGTTTCCAAATGCTTTGTGAAGGCATTTGCTCCTGAAGTGCGCGGCCTACACTGTACGATCCACCGCCACGCACTCGCAGCCAAGGCGCTCCCCAAGCCATTGACTGACGTTCTCTCAACCATGATCAAAATTGTGAACCTTGTGAAATCCCAGGCTCTCAATTCGCGACTTTTCAAGAAACTTTGCGAGGATTTCGACTCCGACCATAAAGTTCTCTTATTCCACACTGAGGTGAGATGGTTATCCCATCTAAATATGGTGGAGCGCGTGTTTGAACTGCGAGCTGAGCTTCGTGAATTCTTCGAAAACGAAAGAAAACCAGACTGTCAATTTCATCGCTGCTTTGAACGACCCCGACTGGGCATTGCACCTGGCTTATTTGGTCGACATTTTCTCTCAGTTAAACCCCCCAAACAAGTCTCTTCAGGGGACTGGCACGACTATCATTGACTTCATAGACAAGGTCAAGGGATTTCAGGAAAAACTCCGTCTGTGGAAGACGAATGTCGAAGCGGGAGTGGTGGTCATGTTTTCTTGCACGGCCGATATTCTTCAGAAGCGTGAAAAGAATCCCCCAAGGGAGTTCATACAACTGGTAAAAGATCACCTCGCTTATTTGGATGAGGAATTCAATTCCTATTTTCCGGATCTCAAGGAACTGGACCTGAAAATGATTTGCAACCCATTTCGCATAAATGCATTGGATTTGCCACCTGGAACAGGACTGCAGGAAAGCTTGATTGATCTCCAGAACGACTCCACAGCCCGAGATCAGTTTGACGAGATGAATCTTGCAGACTTCTGGTGTGGAATGTTGGGGTCTTACCCAAAGCTAGCTGCCCTGGCTGTTCATTCGCTCATAGTATTCCCATCTACATGGCTGTGTGAAGCTGGGTTCTCGTCAGTCGTTATTCTAAAAACAAAACAAAGATCCCTACTGGAGGTTGAACATGATGTTCGGTGCGCTTTATCCAAAACAAAGCCTGACAGCGACCTGCTTGTGAGCAAGAAGCAGGCTCAACCATCCCATTGACTGGACATTTTACACAATCAAATAGGTACTTACTGTATCATTCTTTTGTTTAGATCAGATTGCTCAATGTCATAGTTGTGAATTGTTAGTATTGTTTAACTCCCCATTGTCGTATCTGTATCGCAAATAAACACTATTTTAGATGAATTTTGGTACAGTGGGACTCGGTGGGACCACGAACATGTGAAATGGTACCCCAGTAAAAAAAGGGTGGGAACCCCTGCCTTAGACCCTGATCTTTTTGATGTCGTGAACAAACGTTGGTCCATCACAGGTGATTAAGGTTGTAGTCAAGTTTCATCAGAATTGTGTCGTTTCTGAGAAGAAAGCAAATACCTCTTTGGAGGGGGGGGCGGGGGTGGGTGGGGTTGAACCTCCCCAAAAACTCCCTTCGTAGACCCCCTCAGATCACGGTTTCTTCGTTTTTTAATGCTGTGAACAAGCTTTGGTACACCATGGGTGATGAAGGTTTGAGTCAAGTTTCATTTGGAATTGCATGTGTAATTTCTGAGAAGAAAGCAAAGACTTATTTTGGGGGCAACCCCTGTAGACTCCCTTTGGGCATGAGTTTTTTTAATGACAAGAACAAACTTTGCTCCATACAGGGTGATGAAGGTTGTGGTAAAGTTTCATGATAATTGTATGTAGTTTCAGAGAAGAAGTTGCAAGTATTTGTGGATGGACGGACGGACGACGCACCATCTCGTAAGCTCCCCGGAACAACGTTCCAGGTGAGCTAAAAAGGTGCAAAACTTGATTCCCTTAGCGACAGACCGATCAGCTTATTTCTGATCATCAGCAAGATCCTGCAATCCATCATCGCAGTCGATATATAATCATTCCTTTTCTCCAACAGCTTCACCTCCAATCATCAATTTGGATTAAGACCTGGTCACTTTAACTTGGACATGTTGCTTCTACTCACCCAACAATGGATGGAGGCCCTCAATGTCAGACATGATATCAGGGCTGTTGCTCTGAACATATCTCATGTTTTTGATTGTCTGGCATTCCGCCTTGCCCTCTAAACTCCCTGCCCATGGAATCCAAGGCCAACCGCACACATGGCTTACTGACTACTTCCACTCTGGCAGCCAATGTGTGGCGCTCAACAGCATCCTTTCATCTCCTCTCACTGTCAAAGCTGGAGTGCCTTAAGGCATCGTCGTGTTCTGAGCCCAGTCCTATTCCTGATTTTCATTAACTAGTACACCCGCCCCCATTGGGAGCAGCAGGAAGGGTCATGTTATTATCTTCTCTGGGATATATAGATTACAGTAGATCTAGGCTCGGGTCCGTCAGTCTGTGGGCGACGCGATAAGCATATAACGCCTCAAGAACGTCGGGGTTTCCTCCCCTTCCGTTTTATGTTAAACAGCAGCAGCGACTGTTTTAAAAGGTAACCATACGTGTTTGTGGTTTACAATATTTTTATACTTCTGTTAGAGGAGCTCCATGAAATTCCATGATAAGCTATTTATACATGTTAATACAGCATTTGCCGAAGGAGGAAAAAAAAAAAACCAAAAACCAAAAAAAATCACTGTATCCACTTTCCACCAGTAATCCAGGGAACTCCGTCTGGCCATCCCCATGAGATGCCGATCAATCAGATGCAATCATGAGGCACGTAGTCAGCCCATTGGCCTCCTCCACTCATGATACGAGGGTCCCTCACTGAGAGAATCTGGTGAGCAGGATCAGCATCAGGAAAATGAGCCAGATGTCCATGCAGCCACAGCTGACGCTCACGGACTATACAAGTAACAAATCTCATTTGAGTCTCTCTCAGCAACCGCTCGTTGGACACAAAGTCCGACCAGTGATAACCAAGGATTCTCCGAAAAGACCTGGTACTGAAGGAGTTAAGTCTCCATCTTAGATCCTTGGTCAGAGTCCAAACCTCACATCCGTAGAGCAAGACTTGAAGGACAAATAACTTAAAGACTCAGACTTTCATCCTCCTGAATAGGTCCCAACAGCAACACACCCCATGATCCAGTGAATCCATGACTCCTCAGTCCTAACTCAGACTCTATTGATCTGGCTCACAACATGCGGAGACATGACTATCACTGCCAAAGTAAGTGAATCTCAACGTAACCTCAATGTCCTCACCACAAGCAGATACAGACAAGATTGCAGCATCCAAGCTGTCATTGAAAGCCTCGATTTTAGTTTTGACCCAGGAAACCCATAATCCCAGCAGCTCCAACTCCTCTTTCAGCACCTCGAGGGCCCCCAAGAGGATGTCTAAAGTCTCCGCAAAGATGACTGCATCATCTGCAAAATCTAGGTCAGAGATCCTCACATTTCCAAACGATGCACCGAAGCCTGATCTCTCCAACATCCTCTCCAGAATCCAGTCCATATACGTGCTGAAAGGTGTGGGTGCCAGCACACACCCATGATGAACTCCAATAACAACTGGAAATATGTCGGAGATGGTATCACCACATCTCACAGCACTCTCCGTTCCAGAGTATAGTTCAGAAATCAGATTGATGAGTTTTGGTGGCACCCCAAAAAGATTGAGAATCCTCCAGAGGGCATCCTGATTCACTAAATTGATCACTTTGCTGAGATCAACGTAGGCATTGAGCAGCCCCTGCTGAAACTCTCATCTGTTTTGGGCCACGAGGTTTCATGGTTTTGAAGTTATTGAGGAAACACACTGATTGACACACTGACATGTTTATAGATCCTCGTGGAGGATCTCTAAGTCTTACTCACGTTGTTGTTGTTCATCTTCTTCTTGTGAACTTTTTTGTTTCACAGCCTCCAATTTTCATCGAAACTTCCTGGCATATATATATATATATATATATATATATATATATATATATATATATATATATATATATATATATATATATATATATATATATATATATATATATATATATATATATATATATATAAAAATACCCTGCGTAGACAGTAACCATCTCCGATTTTGAAAATTCCTCCCAGAAATAAAAGTTATGACGTCAAAATATCTCTGCTAATGGATATCGCTGAAAAAATTATCTCCGAAACTAGGCAAGCTTTTTGAATTCTGTTTGCGTGAATCGAACAGGGCATTAGCAGAGATTAATTACTGCACATATGATACATCACTATGACGTCATATCAATTTTTGTGACGTCATTCCTATTTTTTTGACATTTTTTGTTTCACAACCCAGAGTTTTCATCGGATCTTCGTGAAACTTGCCATGTATATGCAGAAAGCCCACGCGCAGGCAGTAACCATCTCCGATTTTGGAAATTCTTACGAGAAAAAAAGTTGACGTCATAATATCGCCGCTAATGGAAATCGCCTATACCATTATCTCCGAAACTAGGCAAGCTGTTTGAATTTTGTTTTGCGGGAATCAAGCCGGGCATTAGCACAGATAATTTATCGCAAACCTGATACATCACAATGACGTCATATTTGTTTTTTATGACGTCATCATGAAAAGGATGAGGATCTTAACTCATTTGAGCTTGTTTTTATTATCGATGTATTTTTATTCTGATGTGCAATATTTTCGTGGTTTTTATTGTTACCTACACCACCCAAAGGTGGACAACGGTTATGTTCTCACCCCTATCTGTTTGTGAACATGATATCGCAAAAGGTTATGTACTGATTCGGACGAAACTTGGTGGACAAGTTGTGTATATGACAAGAAAAAATTGATTAGATTTTGGTAAAGATCTGAATACGGATCTGGATATGAGGTCTTAAAATTTTTTAAAGTGATTCTTCACCATTGAGGATAGAGCCAAAATGGATATACAGCACGATATCTCAAAAAGTTGAGGACGTATCATGACAAACTTGGAGGATGAGTTGGTTAGGTGTCAAAATAAAAGCCAATTAGATTTTGGTTCAGGTCCGAATCCAGATCCGGCCAGTCAGTGGGATACAAAATGTAAACTGTTCAGCCTGGCGGAGCTATGCGCTCCACCACGTGCCCATTCTAGTTCTTTGTTTGTTTTCCTTTTTTATCTTTCTCGAAAATTGGAATATTCTCTTTAATCATTAAAACACCTTTCCTATATACGTGAAAAATTTGCTTTTGTCTCCATGTTTAAGGTTGGAATGTACAAACATACTGTTACAGTTCTGCAAAACTGGCACTGGCATGCAACATATAGTGGTCCCGAGGTAGTTATTTCGTTAGTATTCGTTTTAGATAGCCCTTTCCTATTGTGTCGTGGGTTTATGGGACAATATGCATTGTGTGGGCTTTAGGTAGAGTTTTTCTTTCCATTCTTTACCCATATTTCATTCTTTCCATTATTTTGCTTTGCTGGACAGGACTGTCCTTCATGCATGCACACCACAGACCATAGTAACAGGGGAAAGTCATTTGCATACACATGCCATTTCCCATTGAAATCGCACGCTATTATCCAACAGACGTGACACCTCAGACTTCACTAGACTTGAGATTAGGCTGGCTGCTTGGGATCTTAGGGTCCTGAGTTTGAGCCCCGTTTGCCACTGAATTAACACCAGGTGGGGTTTACTCAGCCTGTCATCCTTCTGAGGCCGGTGAAATGAGTACCAGTGTACTGGTATAGAGGCACTGCATCAGCGACATAACCGCGCCCCAACAAAATGATAGCTACCCGGCCGGCAAGCTGCTATATGCAAGAAGAAGAAGAAGAAGAACCAGACTCAAACTCTAACGTTTCAGCATTTCATACACCACCACACCGCCTTTATAAAAATCACCACACCATCGGATCACAACCCAAGCTCTCTTAACTTTGCCAGTTACAGCCACAATGAATGACCAACCACCTCTATCACGAATCACCACACTACAAACCTATTCCACACCACCGCTGCCATCACTGAACCACCGACGTTCACCACCTCGCTATGGACCGGTAGGAGATGGGGGAGTCCAACACACCATAGTAGATACACGAATCGGGATGTTCTGGCATCTCACTTAAGGTGCAAGTGTGTGCTAGGCTCTGTTTGACATTTTGTGGATAGCCCTATCGCTCCGCTCAATTACGGCCCTCATTGGGTGTCCAGCTCGTGATCATACTCAACCGAGATTCACTTACTTTGGCAGTGATAGTCATGTCTCCGCATGTTGTGAGCCAGAGAGCGCAACCGAGTACTCCAGCACCATGTTAATCTCGGAGATGAATCATGTGGCAGAGTGCAGAGCGATTGAGGCCATTTCCACTACCGAATCTTCGCATGAGCAGAGCCATGGCTGGGCTAATAATCCGTATGCCAATTTATTTATTCGTATGCAGCCTGTGGCTGCTTGGCTGCATCAATCCCTGGGGATGTGGCTGTGCTGCTGATGCAATGCCCTCTGTTACCAGCATGCTGCTACTCATTTTGTCGATCTCGGAAGGATGGCAGGCTGAGTTAACCCGCATGGTGTTAATTCGTATGCCAATGAAGGCTCTGGAAAGCTGTGTCGGTTCATCCTGATCAGACTCTTACTCCTCCCTTCACTAGGGGTTTATAAAACACCAGATTCCAGACAGGTCAGTCAGTCAGGTCAGGGTCATTGAGTCGGTTTTGGTGGTCACGGGTCGGAGGACAACGGAGATTGGTGGAGCGTGTGGAGCAAGCGAGCGAAACGGAAGTCCACAACAAAGTGTTGAAGAAAAAATTAATTATATTCATTTATTCTCAATTATATTCACTTGTTGCGGTATATTCACTTGTTGTTGGTACTTTTCTTAATTGAACACTGTATAAAATACGAGGTCCATCTAAAATGTAACGGGACTGATTTCACAGAAATTTTATTCCAAAAAAATATTAAAATCACAGCTTGTCCCCTTCAAAATAGTTTCCCTCCTGTCTCACACACTTGTCCATTCTCTTCTTCCACGCTTCGATGCACCCCCGGAAGGCTTCTTCTGGAATCCTCCGGAGCTCCGTCGTCACGGCCCATTTGATGGCCTCCACATCAGGAAATCGGGTCCCCTTGATCACACCTTGAGCTTGGGGAATAAGAAAAAAATCACAAGGGGCCAAGTCTGGTGAATACGGGGGTTGCTCCAGAGTTGGCGCGTTCCTCTTTGCCATAAACTGTTGGATGCTCAGGGCACTGTGAGCAGGGGCGTTGTCATGGTGGAGCACCCAGGCGTTGTTCTCCCACAGAATCCTCCTCTTGTCCCAGACTGATCTAATGAGGCGCTGGAGGATCTCCTTGTACATGTATTGATTCACTGTTTGACCCTGTGGTAGAAACTCGAAGTGGACGATGCCCTTGATGTCAAAAAACGTGATGAGCATCACCTTGACCTTCAACTTCGACGCTTTCTTTGGTCTTGGTGATGCCCGACTTTTCCACTGACGACTCTGCCGTTTGGTCTTGGGATCATATTCGAATATCCACGATTCATCGCCAGTAATGAATCTCCTGAGCAAGTCTGGATCGTCCTCGAGGCGCTCGATAATGTCTTGACAGACAGTGACTCTTTGCTGTTTCTGGTCCTCGGACAACAGCTTGGGGACCATCTTTGTGCACACCTTGCGCATTTCGAGATTTTCAGTGATCATGCTCTAGACAGTGTCCTTGTTGATGGACAGTTCCTCAGCAATCATCCGCACCATGAGTCGATGCTCTGCATGCACCATCTGCTTCACACGCTCGATGTTGTCCGCCGTTCTGCTCGTTGAAGGTCTTCCAGACCATGGATCGTCTTCAACCTCTTCCCGTCCCTCTTTGAACCTTTTGTGCCATTCAAATGCATGTGTACGTGACATCGTTTCTTCCCCGTAGACTTGCTGCAGCATTGCGAAGGATTCGGAAGGTGTTTTGCCAAGTTTGGCAAGAAACTTCAGATTGGCTCTCTGCTCACGACTCATAGCGCGACGACTCAGACTTGATAGCGTGTAAAGCGCTACCTGTAAACAAAATCACTCAATGAGCACAGTCAACCATCACCATCACTTTTATTGCTGGAATGTGCGAAAGACAGTGACGCAACCCGTTCATTCAAGTTGTTGTTTGTTGTTAATAAATAGTCTCAGACTCCGACAGAGAAGAACTGAATTTCTTCCACACAAGTTTAAGAGCCAGATTCCAGACCAGGCGCAATTTTGGACGGTGCATGTAAAGCCTTCTTTACACTTCAGTTTAGGACTATCTTCTCACACGTTTTTGCTTTGTTTCCAACCCCCTCGATCCACGTCTTTGCACCTTCCTCTCCGCATTTCACCTGCATATCACTGCACCCCTCACTGAGCCTCCCTCCGACCACGCACCATGGACACCTTCAGTTTCCCACCTTCCTTATCCTTAGTGACTGGGTTTGTGTTGGTCCATCAACCAACATGGTAAAAAGACATCGCCAATGCCTCGTACTTTCTCTCTCTCTCTCGCTCTCTCTCTCTCGCTCTCTCTCTCTCGCTCTCTCTCTCTCTCTGGTCTTTGTAATTTTCTTGGGAAATGATTCTGATGGCGCCTTTTTTGTTAGAGTAATTATGATTATAGAAGTTTTTGGATTGGGGTAACTCTTTATTGTGTCTCTTGTGTCTATAAATAATTCCATTTCTTTTGCTGCACCTCACCAATCCTTGCTTTCCCTGCTACATGGATTTTCTTTTGTATTAAATCCCTTGTTTATTGTGCCACATACCTTTCCTTGTACTTGAAGTAATAAATTGCTTGAATTATAAATGTACCCAGTTCATACCGTCCTTTCCTCCATTGATCCAACATAGTCCGCATGTGGTATTAGCTGGGAAGTTATACCATCATGTGATTTGCTCTTGGTAGCCAGCACACACTCACTGTATCGCTTGGCAGTAATCCAAGTGTGCGTTGAGGGGATGAAACTCGCTTGGTACAACCGTCCAAAGGTAAGGTACCCATGCAAAATAGTGACACCCTGCCAGGATCGGCAGTCCCAATCGGCATTCGTAGTTGCTTAACAAGTTCAGCATTTGTAGTTCCTTAGGGCCCTGTCACACCTTGACGTTTTAGCCAGGAATGGCAACGTATAAAAATGCACGTAAAACGTTGGCGTACGCTGAAGTTTTGAGTTTTTTTTTTTAAGTTTTGGTCGTATTCATAACGTGTTGGTCGTATGCATAACGTATTAGTAATGGGCACAGAACGTTTCGTTGTGTTAAAGATAACTTATACCAACGAATGCTTAGCCTGTTGTCAGCGTTCACAAGCTATGCCCAACGATAGTTTAACTTAGTCATAGCGCGCTGCACGTATCACCGACGAACTCGTAGCGTTCTCTGTTAAAAACCTACCGCACGCCGATTTAAATCATAACCACCTGAAAATTGGAAGTGTCAACATCGCAGTCACACTTTGACGATTTAGCCAGCGTATGCCAACCTATGAAAAATGTGTCTAAAACGCTGGGACACGTCGAATACGGTATGGGGAAGTTGTATATACGTTAGGAGCATGCTGAAAAACAATGAAGTACGCTGGGATATTACGTGGTACGTCTAGTACGTCGTGAAATTTCAAGCATGCTGAAAATTTTATGATGTACTCGACGTATGGCTCACAAGTTCCGCATACGCTGGCATAAGTTCTCGGCACACTCCGCGATCGTTTACACACGTCGGCCACACGTTACTTGTAAGTTACTCATAAGTCGAAACACGGCGAGGTAATTTTTAGCATACCCGAAACTTAATTTTTAACCTACGAGTAACGTGCTTTGAACCTATTAGTAGCGTGCTTTGAACCTATGTGTTGCATGCTTTGAACCTATGTGTAACGTATCTCAAACGCACATTGGCATATGTAGACGAATTTGATTGACGTCTTCCGGACGACCACAGAACTTGCTGAACGTGTTTCTAACTTACAGCTTCCGTATAATGGCGTATTGGCAGCGTTTAGGGGAATTAGTATATACAAATGGGCTTCACAAGAGGAACCCGTCAGTGTTCCAGACTCCATGTTGAGTGGATGTCAATGTCAGTAGTAGTAGTAGTAGTAGTAGCAGTCGTAGTTCAAGAGAATTTAGTGATGTCGATGTTAGTAGTAGTAGTATTAGTAGTAGCAGTAGTAGTAACAGTCGTAGTAGTTCGAGAGAATTTAGTGATGTCGATGTTGGTAGTAGTAGCAGTGGTTCGAGAGAATTTAGTGATGTCGATGTTTTTAGTAGTAGTAGTAGTAGTAGTAGTAGTAGTAGTAGTAGTAGTAGTAGTAGTAGTAGTAGTAGTAGTTCGAGAGAATTTAGTGATGTCGATGTTAGTAGTAGTAGCAGTAGTAGTAGTAGTAGTAGTAGTAGTAGTAGTTCGAGAGAATTTAGTGATGTCGATGTTAGTAGTAGTAGCAGTAGTAGCAGTAGTAGTAGTTCGAGAGAATTTAGTGATGTCCATGTTAGTAGTGATAGTAGTAGTAGTAGTACTTTCAAGTAACGTGTTGCAAAGTGTGAACAACGTTCGTGTAGCGTGCTTACAAAACGTTACTCAAAGGTTAGAAATAAGTTTCGGGTACGCTAAACATTACCTCGACGTGTTTCGACTTATGAGTAACTTAAAAGTAACGTGTTTCGACGTGTGTCAGCGATCGCATAACGTGCCTACAACTTATGGCCAGCGTAGCGGAACGTGTGAGTCATATGCCGGCATACGTCGTAAAATTTCAAGCATGAAAAAAATTGAGGAAAACCCAAAAGTACAACGTTTAAAGCCAGCGTACTACGACGTATGGCTGTGTTTTTCAGTGTGCTCTTAACGTATACAAAACGTACCCATAACGTATTCGACGTGTGCCAGCGTTTTAGACAAATTTTTCATAAATCGGCAGACGCTGGCTAAATCGTCCAGGTGTGACAGGGCCTTAACCGGAAATTGCAGCATCGTCTGCTATGCACCTGACTGACCTCAGATCTGTCAAAATCATCAGCTGTGCGGAGCTTACATGTACCACGGTATAGTTGGCAAGTATACAGTTGTGAACAAGTTATAGGTAATGTCAGAAGCGAATGTAAGAAAAATTCTACGTTCGCTTCTAGGCTTTGCCTATTCCATATTATTGAAAATTCAATTCGATAAAGCCATTTCTACACGCTCATAGCATTTAGATATCAAACATTAAGCAAACACTTTTAAGTACAGTAGACTAGGCGTAACTTGGCAGCGTGTAACTCGTCACTTCGCCTAAGTCAGCAGCGTCAAAAAGTCCCGAATTTATCTAATGTTAAATCGACTTACAGACTTTGAATAAAGTCTGTAAGTCGTCATCTCTAAGTCGTCAGATGTTGTTCGTTCCCGCGTAATGCAAACTCAAGTAAATTACCACGCCTAACTCGTCACACGGAACTGCTGCCTCGTGAGAAGCCAGATTTCATGGAATCCTGATGCGCGGACTATTTATAACTGCGCTGCGTTCAGCTTAGTCAGCGCGCCGTCCCACGTGCATCTGAAGCGGTAGACAGGCTGCGCAATGCAGTCTCTGGCGAAGGAGTAAAGGATCGATCGAGCTTAGTGTTGAAGTCTGATCATGGTTTTATATTTGCTTGTTTTGCACATCACCACACTCACTTTCACTTAGATATTGAGTGGTAGTCATCACGATGACTGTGTGTCATGTAATTTGTCGATGGTATATGAGTTTTCATTCCATATGAAAACTCATTCTACATTCATTCCAATGAATGAATTCTAACAGCCATTCATTCCACATTTGTCGATGGTCATATACCATCACCGATGGTATATGAGTTGTCATAAAGTTGTTCATTATCTTTACTTTTGATAAAGTGATTCATGAATTCCATCTTTGCTTGATCACTTTCCAACTAACCAATGAACCCCCACCTATGCCCCGAGGATTGTGTTTCCCTTTTGGTACAATAGCCGGCTTAGAGATTGTTGCACCCTCTCACATGTACGTGTCCAGGCCACGCGCAACTTCATCCTTCACCCCACAGTCATCATGAATGTTCGCATACGCGTAAGTCGTCACTTTTTTCTCGGTCCCGATGGTGACGACTTACGCCTAGTCTACTGTATTTAGTTGTTTATGAAAGGGTCTCATTTCGATTTTAAAGCAGAAAGACTGAAAATGGAGCATTATAAGTGTGTTTATTGGATTCGTTGTGTGTGGAAACGTTGGATTAGACTCTTTATTCAAGTGCTTAGGCCTCTTGGTGAACAAGATATCGTAAAAATAGTTTTCGGTGGCGGCCATTTTGAAATTCAAGATGGCGGCCGTAATTGTAGTCTGATCATGTGTGTCCTGCTCTTGAATGAAAGAGCATATAAAAGTAGTCGTGTGTACCAGTTTTCACACTTTTTCACATTTTGAACGATTCTGGTGAAATGTTGACTTCATCTACTGTACTAAAGAAGGAAAGAAAGGCCGTTGATCTCGCCACGAAAATGCAGGTGATCAAACAGTATGAAGGAGGAAAGAAAGTGAATGCGATCGCACGTGATCTTAAGTTATCACACTCTACTGTGTCGACCATTTTGAAAGACAAAGAAAGGATTCGTGAAGCTGTGAAAGGTTCTGCACCAATGCGATCGACAATTATAACAACGCAACGGACCGGGCCCATCCACGAAATGGAGAAATTGCTGCATGTTTGGATGGAAGATCAGATCCAAAAACGGACACCTTTAAGCCTTTTTACTGTGCAGACGAAGGCTAGAACTCTATTTCATTAATGAGACGGACGGAATTATTTCGGGAACCGCGCCGGCTCCGCGGGATGCTGCGTGCGAGATGCGTTCCGTGTTTTGCAAACAATCCAAGCGCGGTCGATTGCATGATGGGAAGCCGGCGTTGAAACGATCCGTTTTTTGTATTTTTATCTTGCCAAAACGAAGTTTTTGCAAGATATGTTAGTCAGCTTGTATGTTTTTTGTTTGTTTGTTTGTCTGTAATCACGTATAAAAAATTCTGCAGAGCACAGTTATCATTGGATATTTTTGTAACTTCGCATATCAGAGGCCTATAGAGGTCCCTTTCAGTGCATAAAATTTTGAAGGTCAAGGTCAAAGGTCAAGGTCACTTTGTCGCAAATCAGGGGAGTCGACGAAACCCTTATTTTTTGAGTAATTTTGATCGGATCGTCTTCAAACTTCATGGGAATATAGTTCATGGTCTGGCGCTCAGTTGATTAATTTTTGGTAGCGATTGGCCTTGACCTTCATGGTTAGCGCCTCAGGTCAAACATATTTGACCCCAAGGTCAAATTTTCAAGTTTTAGGAACCATATCGTATAGAACCTCAAATTGAACACCTCGATGAGTGCTTTCTAGATATGTCAAGCTTGAGACATTATGACGTCATTTGGTGACGTTATGAGGCAAAAGCATATTTTTCATGGTTACTCTGTAGAACGATTCTCATCGGAATCTCTCGTAGGCAGATATTCCTTAAGGAGTTGCCCTGGTGGATAGCAGCTCTGTTCACCTCAGTGTGACCTTAAAGAAGTCACACGTGGTCACCTTTTGGCCAGATACGGGTCACCTGCGGGTGACATTGGTTTATTTTTATGTTTTGTATTTTTAAAATTTAATATGTTTTGTAACTCCTGTAAAATGTAAACAATCCTGACTCCACTTAATGAAACAGTCCGTGTAATAAACCATCAGTTATTACAAGTAGTTCCAGGCGAACAACATAGTCACAAGTCTATTGACACCACACTGGATACTGAGCAAGCCATACATTATCCCACAGAATTTCTAAACTCATTGGAATTACCAGGATTGCCTCCGTACAATCTGTCGTTAAAGGTTGTGTGTGTGTGTGTGTGTGTGTGTGTGTGTGTGTGTGTGTGTGTGTGTGTGTGTGTGTGTGTGTGAAATAAAAGTGCTTGTCAAATTGTTTCCCGTTTCGTTGCGTCCTTTCCTTTGTTTGAAAGTTCCATCTTGCATCACGGAAGGAATTGGTAGAAGGGTGTAAGCACCCGGTAAATAATCACGTCCGTCGGGGCCGGCGATAACACCGCTCGGTTATCACTGAAGCACGGAACGGACCGCTTCAGCGGTTCGTGTCCGGAGTCAACCTGCGGCGAGGTACGATCGCCCGGTTAACTACCCGCGCAGGTACTTAGGTAGGTCGAGTTTGGCGAAGAACCCTATCCTGTGCGGGTGGCCGATTGGCACTATTGTGGTGTGGTTGAAAGACCCACCCGTGACTAGCTCCTGGCGGTAGTTCCATGGAGGGTCACGACTGAATTATCCGTTCCGGTGGGCGACGCGTCGCGATTGGAGTTACGTGGCCGATCGCACGCCGGGCGGGCGGAATTCGTAACACTGGTGTCCGGGAGTGGGATTCAAATCCATCCCGCCTCCAACTAAATTTATGGAATCGGATCAAGGGTGAGTGGAGCGACCCTCCATGTTCCATTAAATTACGAGCAATTTAAATTTAATCCCTTACGAGAAATAAGATGGCGTTTCAAGGCGAGCGGGTGCCGGGGGTATTAGGTCGGCCTTTAGACGTATCGATAGAATCCATGGCCCGGGACGGTTCTTGTAATTATAATCCATGGGGTAGCTCACCCTCATTTATTGAGCATGGACTTTGCCGGCAAACGGAGTCGCACAATGGCGGCGCGATCGCACCTCAGCGCAACACGGAACGGGCCGCTATTAATGGCGCTACGAACGATACGACACAAGGCGAGCGCTCCCAACAACTGTTTCAAACTACGGGGTCATGGCAGGCATGGCAGGAGGCTGGAGCATGCATTGACAGGCTTCGGAGACAAGTGTTGAAGTCCTTGCAGTGGTGGAGGAATGGTAACAATTGTATGGGGGAATTACACTCGTTTTCCTTTGAGTTGGACGAGGCACGGCGGCACGTAGACAGGGTTCATGAGGATTACGTGCGTACAGAGTCACAACAAATGGCCGATGCGGAGGAACAACCGGAGAGCAAACTGAAGAAAAGAAAGGAGGAGCATATTGGTAACTCCCAGGATAGGAACAGCTTGGAGGAAGAATGGAAAACCGAGCTCGAAAAGAAACAAAAGGAGCACGATTTGGAAGTAAAACAACTAATGGAAAAATATTGGAGGGGGCAAGGCGGTTCAAAGAACTAGAGGGGAAAGTGAGGGAAATACAGTTGGAAGAGAAAAAATGTGAATACGATTTGAAAATAAAGTAACTCGAGCGAGAGGTAGAAGAAGGCATTCAGAAAAGGAAAAGCTTGGAGGAAAAGGTAAAAAGAAGACAGTAATATCAGGAACAATTGAGAAAAAAAGTTAGCTTGGAGTATGATTAGATGAGCAGGAAAAGGGATAAGATGTGCAAGGAAAGGGATGAAGAGAGTGAGGAAGGGTGAAAAAAAACTTTTGAGATAATGGAGCACGAAGACAAAGAGAGGGGATTACAAAACTAACTGAGTGTTAAAAGAAGAAAGAAAGAGAACGGAGAATGAAATGTTAAGGAACCACAATGTGCAAATCAAACAGTTAGAAGCTAAAGCTAGGTCGGAGTGTGCGGAGATGAGAAAGGAATTAGAAGAGAAAGCTTCTGAGTTCCAGAAATACCAAAACAAAGAGATGGAATTACAAAACGAGTTGAGGATGGTGAGAGAAGAAAGAACGACAGCAGAGAATGAAACGTTAAGGAACCACACTGTACAGATCGAACAGCTGGAAGCGAAGGCCAGACTAAAGAATGAGATGCAAGAAAGAGCAACGAAGGAAGAACGAATGAGGCGGGAGAAGGAAATCGGCCAATTGAAGAAAATAACTAGATTGCAGAATGAAGAACAAGAAAAACAGTGGAATGAAAAAAAAAGAACAAATGAGACAGGAGAAGGAAATTGGCCAATTGAAGGAAATAACGAGATTGCAGAATGAAGAACAAGAAAGACAGTGGAATAAAAAACACAAAGAAGAACGAATGAGACAGGAGAAGGAAATCGGCCAATTGAAGGAAATAATGAGATTGGAGAGGGAAGAACGAGAGGAACAGTGGGAGAGAAAACAAAAACTGTACAAGTTTGAAATTAACCAACTCGAGGAGAAAGCAGAATTGGCGTGCACGGAGATTGAAAAACTCCGGAAAGAGAACGAACAAATCAAAAAGTTCCGAGAGGAAGAACGACTCAAAAGGAGCCAGGAAGTAGAACAACGCAATGAGGTGGGACGTGTGATATCACCACAAGGAGCAATGTTGGTGGTGCAGGACTTGATCGACGCCACTCATCGGATGAAGGAACAATTGGGACCAACACTAATAAAGGAGACAATTTGTAATGGAGAAGAGGGAAGCAACAGAGACAAAGAAGGAAGTAGAAGAATTGCCAGAGACACGGGAGATAGACCGAGTCGAGAATGAATTAAATAAAACAAAGGAGGAAACAGAGACGAGGATCCAGGAAGAAACTAATAGACACGAAGAGACAATAGAAATAATATGTATAGGGACGCGGGAGATAGAAAAAATAGAGGAGAGACTGCATGATAAAGACGGGGTTAAAGGAACAGAACACACACAGAGTTAGCGAGGCTTAATGGGAGCGAGCTGGCGGACTGTTTAGTGACCCGGTGCGAGCAGCTGGATAGCCTCCTTCGGGAACGGAGGGAGACTCTATTCTCCCTTGAAGCTGATCGCGACCAGGTGGGTTCGGTCATGTCAAGCGAGTTCGAGGGGGCGAGTGCTGCGGACAGGTGCACATGCAGCTTGGGGGGTATGGAGGCCCCGGGAACCCTTGGGGGGGCACGATTCCCCAGCGTGGTTGTCCCGGTGTGTGAGGTGAAAGGTGTGAGTGCGCCCCCGTGTGTGAGTGGTGTGGTCACGAGTGTGCCGGGGTGCGTGCTTCCCAACACTCCGGGTGTGGGTGGAAACCCGTGTATGAGTGAGACACCGTGTGTGAGTATCACCGCGTGTGCGAGTGAGCGGCCGAGTGTGAGAAGAACAGCGTGTGTAAGGTCGCTGTGTGTAAGGGGGATGACGGTCGGCATGCGGGAGCACGCAGCCGCGTCTCCCGGTGTGAATGTAATGGAATGGAGTGTGAGCGTCGTGACACGCAGGTGTGCGTGGGTCGAATGGAGACAACGACGGTGACAGATGGACAAAGGCCGGGTAGCGGCCGTAGCTGTTTTGGGGACCGCGCCGGGTTTACCCAGCGGCGAGCGCGAGGTTCGTGCCGTGCTACGCACGAGACCGCCACGTGCGCGCTTGCGGGAGTGAAGCCCGGTCCGTAAACGCCAGCGGTGGATGTTGCCGATCCCGCGGACGGACAAAAGGTAGGCAGGATACGAATTTGGACCGGATGGTTCTTCACGCGGGGCGTGTGTGTGAAGTTCCGAAGGGCAGAGCACATGTGTTCGTGTGGGGAACCTCTCGAAACGCGAGGCTTGTTTTTCATGCGCAGGGTGACGTCATGGCTGCACGTGTGGTTGGAATCCGGCAGGAGGAGTATCCCTGCCGGATGGTACCATCCAAGGAGGGACGAGGTGCACAAACAGCTGCCATGACGACCCGGGGGAAAGGTGCGCAGGTTGCGAGTTGCCGCGCTGGTGCGCGCATAAAAAAAAAAAAAGAGAAGCAAGCCTCACTTCGGGTGAACAGGATTCCCTGGGCAAGGGGTGGAAGACCCCCTTGGCCCGGGCACAGGATACCACTAGTTAGGGGGATGGGTTAGTGTTAGCTTGACCGGCTTCATGGGGCAGGGGTAAGTCCTCATGGAGCCCGTGGAATTGATTAGTTAGAGGGATTTTAGTTGAGATTTAGGAAGGGAGAAGGGAAATGATGATTTGAGGACAGTGACAGACTGTGAGTGTGTATTGGGGACGTAGCTTAGCTACGTAGATTAAAAGGAACGTGCTATATGGTAAGGGATGACGTGGGAGTACGAGGTAGTTAGGGGATGTAGTGATCAGGATGGCAGAGTTCAGCGATGAGTGAGTGAGGCCAGCGCGTCTGAGTGTATGGAGTGAATGGGGAATGCATGGTGCGATGAGTGATTGGGGGGAGGAGTGATTCCCGCCCAAGGGACCCCGGGGTCAGAGTAATGTGAGTTAGTGGGTTAGTTAAATTGACAAAATGGAGGTCGTTTTGTTGTTGGTGGGAAAGTAGGCTCGAAGCTCATTTGGAGGGGTGCAGAAGCCCTGTTGATGGGTTGGGAGCGTGGCTACGAACGGTGAGTATCGCTGAGTGGGTACCCCGGGCACCGGGCTAGTCGGCCGTGGTTGGCCAAGGGCCCATGTGGGGCCGGGATAGTGTAGTGGGCACGGGTGCGCCCACATGATGCAGGGCCCGGGGCGCCATAGGCCGCGTGGGCAGTGCGTGGGCATGGGTGACCCTCGGAAAGGGGCCCGGGGTGCCAGCCTGCCACGTGAGCATTTCAGGGGAGTTGCCAGAGAGGGCACTCCCCAGTGTTTAGGGAGCTGGTAGGCTCGGAGGCAGTGTAGTGCCCGGGGGTGCCGTTGCTGGAGAATCGGCAGAGGGTAGTTCCTGCCATGGGAGCCACGCGTCCCAGCCGTGAGACCGTGTGATGGCACGGGAGGAAAATTGGAGGGCAAGGCCCAAAATTGTGAGGACACCAACACAGGTGACGGGAATCTGGGTTGTTAGAACCGATAGTTTAAGCGAGAGGCGCTTGTTGAAAGCCCTGGAGTAGTTTAAAAGTTAAATGGATAGGGTACATTAGGAAGTGCACCCCTCCGCACCATCCATCCCTTCGCTCTCGTTGTGGGCCGCTGGACCCACTTTCGGTTAGATCGCTGAAGTCTGAGGAGGCCATCCTGAGGCTTGAGTTGGGCCTCGACACAGGACGCTAGCTCTCCCTTATTCCCCTCCAGGAAGGGAACGTAGGAGTTGGGAGTAGGCTCGGAGACGATAGGTTAGCCGAACAGAGACATAAAGGAGGTTAGGGGACGATTTATAGGGGGGAAGTAAAAAAAAAAAAAAGTTCGGGCTAAAATGGGTTTTACAAATTAAGGGGGTGGGTATGGACAGAGACAGGCAAAGGCGATAGGTTGGGAGGGAGACAGTAGGTAGGTCCGAGCCCGCCTTCCGATTTATATATTGTTATTATATATATTGTTACGGCTGTGGAAATTTGCAATACACCAGAAAGGTCCTCAGGTTAGATATATCGATAAGTTCATGTGTATTTAGTCCACACCCGTTGTTTAGAGGGAATATGTGTGATTCATCCGGGCTGCAACGCTTTGAGATAGCTGTTTTTCTTTCTCTATCGTTATTTTGGACCAATAATCCCCCAATAACTCAAACACCGCCATCTTCGCCTCTTTACCTCCACAACTCCATCCTGCAAACATTGCTTCACCGCCATTCTCAAACGACGCCCGCCAACAACCAAACCACCACAGCAAACCCCCCACCACCTTCGCCTTTCTCCTTCCACAACCACCAACCACACCACCTGTCAACACCGAATGTCGTGCTGTCCAGGGCCTGTTCGGTGATTGTTGCCGAACGCGTCGAGCCGCGAGTACAAATGGATGCCTTTACGGGAGAGGAAATTGGATCAGGGGAGGCTCACGCCCCCTTTTTGCCCGACCAATGGCTGAACGTCGGGTAGCATGGCCCCGCCTCCAAGCGCGTTTTGATCCACGAATTTATATACACGCTCCTCCCCCGGTCTATAAAGATGCGAGCACAAGGCGACTCTCGTGAGTTGGGCTGGCTGGTCGAGTGAAGACGGAGGTCATGGAGTCTGTCGTGTGTTTGTGGGGGATCGGACGGCGAAGGCGACGGAGCTCGGAGTTGAGGTCGAGGGACGAGTCGCGGAGTGAAGGAGGGACGCGGAAGAGGGCTCAGGGGCGAGAGTTCGCCGGAGTCGGTGCAGTCCCAAGGCCCCGCTAGCGGGACGGAGCATCCGCTATTCCCCTTTCTCCACCCCGAGCATCAACAATTCCCCCCATCCACGCTGAGATAGCGCCGGTAACCCCGTCCGTTCCCCACCCCAACCGTGGTGTCGACCGACCAACACGTGCTTGCGCAACGCACGCCTAAAGGAGCTTACCGACCATGCCAGGGGCATGCAGTCAGGCACGTTATGCTGACATTGCGGCGAGCCCGCCATCGCGCCACGAGGGCACGGGTAAGACCCCTTCGGTCTCGTGGATGTTGCCGCTCACCCAGGTCCCACATACATTTGGTCCACGGACCTATCTGCCCCCTTGCCTATGAGGGTGGCTTTTATTTGCTTTTTGTATAAATGTGATTGTGGCGCCAGTCTTTTAAGTAAACCTGAATAAGTGCTTGTACATTGCTTTATTCGGTTGTAGCTCTGTATTGCTTTCATTGCTTTGACTGTTTTTTGTGCATTCTTCCTGTATGGCTGTGAATACGTGCTTACCTTGTGTGTGTGTGAAATAAAAGTGCTTGTCAAATTGTTTCCCGTTTCGTTGCGTCCTTTCCTTTGTTTGAAAGTTCCATCTTGCATCACGGAAGGAATTGGTAGAAAGGTGTAAGCAACCCTGTAAATAATCACGTCCGTCGGGCCCGGCGATAACACCGCTCGGTTATCACTGAAGCACGGAACGGACCGCTTAAGCAGTTCGTGTCCTAGGCCGGCCAGCAGTGAGGTACGATCGCCCGGTTAACTACCCGCGCAGGTACCTAGGTAGGTCGAGTTTGGCAAACAACCCTATCCTGCACGGGTGGCCGATTGGAACGATTGTGGTGTGGTCGAAAGACCCACCCGTGACTAGCTCCTGGCGGTAGTTCCACGGAGGGTGACGACTGAATTGTCCGTTCCAGTGGGCGATGCATCGCGATTTGAGTTACGTGACCGATCGCACGCCGGGCTGGGCGAAATTCGTAACAATATATATATATATATATATATATATATATATATATATATATATATATATATATTTATATTTATATTTATATATATTGTTGCGGATTTCGCGCCCGCCGGCGTGCGACGGCCACGTAACTCGAATCGCGGCACGCCGCCCACCGGACGGACAATCCAGTCGTGACCCTCTCGGACTAACGCCGGGAACCAGTCACGGGTGGACCTTTCGGTCTCACCGCGATCGAGCCAATCAGCCCCCGCGTGGGATAGGGTTGCTCGCCAAATTCGACCTACCTAAGTACCCACGCGGAGGGTAGACCGGGCGATCGCACCTCGCCGCAGGTCGACTTCGGACACGGGCCACTTAAGCGACCCGTTCCGTACTATCAGAATAACCGAGCGGTGTTATCGTCGACCTCGACGGTTCGATTAATTATCGGGCGTATTCAGCCCACCACCAACCCTTTACGTGAAGCAAGATGGGGATTCAATGGAGGAAAAGACGAAGCGAAGCGGGAGAACAGTTCAACAATAAAGCACATTTATTCGCGACGAACGGAAAGCACACAAATACAATTCCACCAAAAGCACACAAAAAAAAGAAAACACAATTCCATTTACACAAAAAGCAAATATAAAAGCGAAAACAATGCAGAGCTAATACCGACTACCAAGCACACGGCAACACTTATACAATTCTACTTCACAGACGGCGCCGACAACACATACCCAAAACCAAGGAAAAGAAATCCCCCAAGAATGAGGCAGGCCTGAGGCCGAGACCGGGTCGGGCCTACCCGTCTGGTGATGAGACGCGGAGCGGCGATGGCCCCGCAACCCGCGGGCCTCGTGGACGGTGTCTGGTAGGGGGTGGGAACGGGGCCCCCTTGGTCGCACTATCTCAGCGCGGGGGGAAACAGGAGGGGGTTGCTGATGCTCGGGGTATAGAGGATCTTTATTATCCCTGGTGTGCGTCTCCACCTCGGCCAGGTCGCGCTGCCGGCCTCCCTCGGGCGTGCAGCTCCTGGCACCGACGCGAGCACCCCCTCGTCCGACTCTCTTCAGCTTCTCCAGCCACTGCAGGCTTCGGGCTCCAGACTTCCACACTCGTCCCCTCCGTTCCGACTCCTTCTCGTTCTCGTTCTCCTTTTCGTTCTGACTCCTTCTCGTTCTGACTCCTTCTCGTTCTCGTTCTCCTTTTGCTGACTGACGAACACCGTCCTTTTATCCCCCCGTAACTTCGCCTTTGACCCCCTCCCTTTGACCTTTCACCTCGCTCCCCATTGGCCCGAGAAAAAGTGGGCGTGAAGGCTTTTTGATCCACAAATTTGCATATATCGATCGCCCTGGGGGCGGGGCCAATTCGCCCCTCGCTCACCGATTGGACGGCAAAAAGTGGGCGTGTGTCGTTTTTGATCCGTTTTTGAAGCACAAAATCCGTGATTTTGTACACGCTGTTCGACGCGCGTTCTGCATGAGTCCAACACCGGTACCCACAGCGGGGCAAGAACGGTGGCGATGCTACGGTTGCGAGGTGTGACGGGAAGGTCGTGGCGGTTGTGGTGAAGCGGCGTTGTGGTTGGTGGTTGATGTTGTGGTTGTGATGGTAATCATGGCGGTTGGTCCAAAATAAAGATAGTAAAAGAAAAACGGCTATCCTGAAGAGTCGCAGCACGTATAAATGACATGTATTCCCACTAGACAACGGGTTTGGGCCTAACTACACATGCACTTACCGAGATACCTCACCTAAGGGACCTGAATGGTGGTTTGCGAATCTGGTAACCACAACACTACCCCCTTCCCTTTTTACAGACTCGTCCCGAGTCGTCAAATTTTCGTGTGCCATCATGTGTAGTTTTCCCCTAGTACATTTTACCTACGGATCCCTGAGTGCGACATTCATGGTATTCGTGTCCCCAAAATAAATAACCTGAGGGCTGCGTAACTACCTAAACAAACTCACTCACACGGACGACTTAAATAAAATTGCCGGCGCTAAGACATACATGCCGGGGGCGCACTCATATGTACAGTACATCTTAACCTTAACTTACAAATTTTACACTAAACCATGGCCCAGGATCATCGAACTCTGCAAAAAGAAAGCAGTTAGCAGGGAGCCAGGCTGCCCACATGCAGTCTCTGACTCAAACAATGCAGGTGACAGGGAACGTGGCTGGCTGCTCACACGCAGTCCAAGGCCTTCCCTTTTGAACTGAACGCAGTGAACCACAACGGTGCATGGGCTGCACAACGCAGTCTCCGTGCCAGCTCAAGTGGCACACGCAATGAGCACAACGAATGAATGGATGGACGCAAAACACGGTGCACGGGTCGCCACTGCAGGCCCGTGTTGTAGCTGCCAACAGGGCAGTTCTCGCAGCTTGCAAACTGTTGCCTTGATCCTGGCGCACATGGAAATGAACAGGGGGGGGCAAAGCAAAAATTGAACGGGGCTGGTGAACATGGGCAGTGGGCATGGCATGGCAAAGGTGAGCAGGCAAACACAGCCCGCAGAAGAAGGCCGCTGCAGGCAAACACAGCCGGCAGACGAACTGGCCGGCACAGGCCTTGAAGAAAAAACAGCCAGCCGGCAGATGAAGTGGGCCGGCACAGGCCCTGCAGCACAGCAGCTGCAGACGATCCAGCCGGCACAGACCTTGCAGCAAAACAACAGCTGCCGATGAAGTTGGCCGGCACAGGCCTTGCAGCACACAGCCAGCAGATGAAGCTGGCCAGCTTTTGCCGTCAGTGGAAGTTGGTGGAGGGAGTGCGGTGGTGCTGGCCACTTGGAAGGCGGGCTCGGACCTACCTACCTGTCTCCCTCCCAACCTATCGCCTTTGCCTGTCACTGTACATACCCACTCCCTTAATTTGTGAAAACCCAATTTAGCCCCAACTTATTTTTTTGTTGTTTTTATTTTTACTCCCCCACTATAAATCGTCCCCTAACCCCCTTTATCGTCCTTGTTCGGCTAACCTATCCTGTCACCTAGCCTACTCCCAACCCCTACGTTCCCTTCCCGGAGGGGAACAAGGGAGAGCTAACGTCCTGTGTCGAGGCCCAACTCAAGCCTCAGAATGGCCTCCCCAGAGTTCAGCGATCTTAACACCAAGTGGGTCCAGCGGCCCACAACGACAGCGAGGGGATGGATGGTGCGGAGGGGTACATCTCCTAATCTACCCTAACCATTTAACTGTTAAACTACCCCGGGGCTTTCAACAAGCGCCTCTCGCTTAAACTATTGGTTCTAACAACCCAGATTCCCGTCGCCTGTGTTGGTGTCCTCACAATTTCGGGCCTCGCCCCCCAATTTTCTCTCCGTGCCCTCACACGGTCTCCTGGCTGGGACACGTGGCTCCCTTTGGCAGGCACGACCCTCTGCCGAATCTCCCGCTATGGCACCCCCGGGCACTACACTGCCTCCGAGCCTACCAGCTCCCTAACACCGGGGAGTGCCCCCCATGGCACCTCCCCTGAAACGCACACGTGGCAGGCCGGCCTCCCGGGCCCCTTTCCGAGGGTCACCCGTGCCCACAACACTGCCCACGCGGCTAATGGCGCCCCGGGCCCCCGCACCAAGCAGGCGCACCCGTGCCCACTACTCTATCCCGGCCCCCCATGGGCCCATGGCCTACCGCGGCCGACTAGCCTGGTGCCCGGGGTACCCACTCAGCGATACTCACCCTTCGCAGCCACGCTCCCAAGCCCGTCAACAGGGCTCCTGCACCCCTCCAAATGGGTCTCGAGCCTACTTTCCCACCAACAGCAAAACGACCTCCATTTTTCAATTTGACTAACCCAGCTAACTCACTCTACACTGACCCCGGGGTCCCTTGGGTGGGAGTCACTCCTCCCCCCCAATCACTCATCGCACCATGCATTCCCCATTCACTCCATACACACAGACCCGCTGGCCTCACTCACTCACCAAGTACTCACCTCACAACTCACCAACTCTTCAACACACACACCACTGAACTCTGCCATCCTTCTAACTACCTCCCCTAACTAACTCGTGCTCCCACGTCGTCCCTTAAACTACAGCACGTTCCTTTTAACACTACGTAGCTAAGCTACGTCCCCTCTACACATTCATAAGTCTGTCCATGTCTCCAAATAATTCATTTTATTTCCCAACCTAAATCTGGCTACAATCCCTCTAACTAATCCATTCCACGGACTCCATGAGGACTTACCCCTGCCCCATGAAGTCGGTCTAGCTATGCTAACCCTTCCCCCTAACTAGTTTCCATCCTGTGCCCCGGTAAGGGGGTCTTTCACCCCTTGCCCAGGAATCCTGTACACCCGAAAGTGAGGCTTGCTTTTTTTTTTTCCCATGCGCAGCACCTGCGCGGCAACTCAGAGCTCGCGCACTTTGCACCTGCCCGTGACGTCATGCAGCTGCACGTGTTCCTCGTCCCTCCTTGGACGGGACCATCCGGCAGAGATACCCTTCCTGCCGGATTCCAACCCCACGTGCAGCCATGACGTCACCGTGCGCATAAAAAAAAAACAAGCCCCACGTCTCGAGGGGTTCCCCACGCGAACACATGTGCTTTGCCCGTTGGAGCTGAACACACACGATCGCGTGGAGAACCCGTCCGGTCCAAATCCGTTTACCTGCCTAAACTTTGTCCGTCCGCGGGATCGGCAAATCCACCGCGTGCGTTTCCGGACCGGGACTTCACTCTCGCAAGCGAGCACGTGGTGGTCTCGTGCGTTGCACAGCACGGACCTCGTGCTCGCGGTTGGGTGAACCCGGCACGGTCCCCGAAACAACTACAGCCGCTACTCGGCTTTCTCTCTGTCGCCGTCTCCGTCTCCATTCCACACACGCATACCTGCGTGTTACGACGCACACAGTCCACACCATCACATTCACACGGGGAGACGCGGCTGCGTGCTCCCGCATGCCAACCGACATCTCCCTCTCATACCGCTCTCTCACACACACGGTCTCCCTTGCACACAGCGACCTTGCACACGGCCGTTCACTCACGCGTGCCTCACTACTCACACAAACCATACTATTTACACACGCGGGGGCACTCACCCGCGGTTCCTCATCCACACTGGCCGTTTCACTCACACACACGGCCTCTTCCACACACGGTGCCTCATCCACACACCATGCTGGGAAGCACGTACTCCGGCTCCATCGCCACCACACCACTCACACACGGGGTCGCTTCCACACACGGGGACGCACTCACACCTTGCACCACACACACAGGGACAACCACACTGGGGATTTGTGTCCCCACAAGGGTCTCCGGGGCCTCTACACCCCCCAAGCTCTCCGTGCACCCGTCCACAGCACTCGTCCCCTCAACCTCGCAAAACACGACCGAACTCACCTGGTCGTGACTCGCCTCAAGGGGGCATACTCCCTCCCCTCGTTCCTGGAGGAGGCCATCCAGGTGCTCGCACTGGGTCTCGACCCAGTCCGCCAGCTCAACCTCACTATCCTCCACTACCTCCGTGTGTGTGTGCGCGTCACTTACCCCGTCTTCATCGTGTTTATTGGTCTCTGCTTCTTTCTGGCGTCTTTCCCTTATCTTTATGTAGGTCAACCTTGCTTTCTCTTTAAGTCGCTCCCGTCCTTCCCTGTTTTTCACTCCTTGCTCTTTCACGATCTCCGCGTACCTCATCCTTGCTCTCCGTATTAATTGTTCTTTTCTCTCCCTCGCAATTACTTTCACCTCGTCTCTTGTCTCCCGAATTACTTTTTCCTTACCCGCCTCCACCGCGGGCCTGTCAGCCGTTGCACCCCCTTCCAGCTCGTTTGTTCCGACACGTGGAGTCGCCATTTTAAGTTCCCTGCTCACGGCCTTCATGCCCGCCTGCAGGCATCGGCCCATGTTCTGCGTCTCACCCCGTAGCTTTCTCGTTTCTTCCTTCATGTTTGTTTCCATTTTAGTTTTCATGCGTTTTATTTCGTTTGTGAATGTATCCATCTTTTCGTTTATTTGTTTGTTCATGTCTTTCATTTCGTTTTTTATTTCATTTGTCATTGCCGCATTCATTTGTGCCAGCATGGTGAATAGCTGGGCCATGTCGGATGCACTCAAGTGAGCCGTTTCGGCAGGGGTTGGGGAAGGGTCTTGGTGGAGAGGGGGGGGGGAGGTGTCATACACCGCGGCCGCTGCCGCACCCACCTCGGGCCCTGGGTTCAGTTGGGCGAGTCCGTGTTCCTGCACAATCAACATTTCCTGCTCGGGGATTCCATCCTGGACCATGGATTCTACACATTCTACATCCATTTCTAATACCCCCGGCTCCCGCTCGCCTTGAGACGCCATCTTGCTTCTCGTGAAGGGTTAATTTGCTCGCTCGTAATTTGGAGGGAATCGGGGGTCGCTTCTCTCACCCCTGGACCGATTCCCGTGAATTTATCCGGAGACAGGAGAGCCCGTTTTCCTGTTCTCCGATACCAGTGCCGCGAGGAGGGCGATGAATTTGTATCGCACGACCTGACACCAGTGTTGCGGATTTCGCGCCCGCCGGCGTGCGACGGCCACGTAACTCGAATCGCGGCACGTCGCCCACCGGACGGACAATCCAGTCGTGACCCTCTCGGACTAACGCCGGGAACCAGTCACGGGTGGACCTTTCGGTCTCACCGCGATCGAGCCAATCAGCCCCCGCGTGGGATAGGGTTGCTCGCCAAATTCGACCAACCTCAGTACCCACGCGGAGGGTAGACCGGGCGATCGCACCTCGCCGCAGGTCGACTTCGGACACGGGCCACTTAAGCGACCCGTTCCGTACTATCAGAATAACCGAGCGGTGTTATCGTCGACCTCGACGGTTCGATTAATTATCGGGCGTATTCAGCCCACCACCAACCCTTTACGTGAAGCAAGATGGGGATTCAATGGAGGAAAAGACGAAGCGAAGTGGGAGAACAGTTCAACAATAAAGCACATTTATTCGCGACGAACGGAAAGCACACAAATACAATTCCACCAAAAGCACACAAAAAAAAGAAAACACAATTCCATTTACACAAAAAGCAAATATAAAAGCGAAAACAATGCAGAGCTAATACCGACTACCGAGCACACGGCAACACTTATACAATTCTACTTCACAGACGGCGCCGACAACACATACCCAAAACCAAGGAAAAGAAATCCCCCAAGAATGAGGCAGGCCTGAGGCCGAGACCGGGTCGGGCCTACCCGTCTGGTGATGAGACGCGGAGCGGCGATGGCCCCGCAACCCGCGGGCCTCGTGGACGGTGTCTGGTAGGGGGTGGGAACGGGGCCCCCTTGGTCGCACTATCTCAGCGCGGGGGGAAACAGGAGGGGGTTGCTGATGCTCGGGGTATAGAGGATCTTTATTATCCCTGGTGTGCGTCTCCACCTCGGCCAGGTCGCGCTGCCGGCCTCCCTCGGGCGTGCAGCTCCTGGCACCGACGCGAGCACCCCCTCGTCCGACTCTCTTCAGCTTCTCCAGCCACTGCAGGCTTCGGGCTCCAGACTTCCACACTCGTCCCCTCCGTTCCGACTCCTTCTCGTTCTCGTTCTCCTTTTCGTTCTGACTCCTTCTCGTTCTCGTTCTCGTTCTCGTTCTCGTTCTCGTTCTCGTTCTCGTTCTCGTTCTCGTTCTCGTTCTCCTTTTGCTGACTGACGAACACCGTCCTTTTGTCCCCCCGTAACTTCGCCTTTGACCCCCTCCCTTTGACCTTTCACCTCGCTCCCCATTGGCCCGAGAAAAAGTGGGCGTGAAGGCTTTTTGATCCACAAATTTGCATATATCGATCGCCCTGGGGGCGGGGCCAATTCGCCCCTCGCTCACCGATTGGACGGCAAAAAGTGGGCGTGTGTCGTTTTTGATCCGTTTTTGAAGCACAAAATCCGTGATTTTGTACACGCTGTTCGACGCGCGTTCTGCATGAGTCCAACACCGGTACCCACAGCGGGGCAAGAACGGTGGCGATGCTACGGTTGCGAGGTGTGACGGGAAGGTCGTGGCGGTTGTGGTGAAGCGGCGTTGTGGTTGGTGGTTGATGTTGTGGTTGTGATGGTAATCATGGCGGTTGGTCCAAAATAAAGATAGTAAAAGAAAAACGGCTATCCTGAAGAGTCGCAGCACGTATAAATGACATGTATTCCCACTAGACAACGGGTTTGGGCCTAACTACACATGCACTTACCGAGATACCTCACCTAAGGGACCTGAATGGTGGTTTGCGAATCTGGTAACCACAACAATATATATATATATATATATATATATATATATATATATATATATATATATATATATATATATATATATACATATATATATATATATATATATATATATATATATATATATATATATATATATATATATAAATTGAAACGCAACAGAAACTTACCACTTGTTTGAAATGTAATAAAATTGTAACAGTTCAAAATAAAACAAACCAACAATTGCTAATTGAAACATTGGCATTTTATTGATGACATGTCAAGTTTTTTGACCAAGATACACCATCTCATAAGTTTGTTCTGCAGTACAGAACAGCACAGGATGCAATGTCAGTCCCCTTTCAATAGCGTGTGTGGCCACCATTGTTTTGGATACAGGCAGTGCATCGTCAGCGCATACTGCCTACCAGTCTTTGGATGGATTGCTGCTGGATTCTGTCCCACTCATTCCTCAATGTCTGAAGCCATCTGACTTCGGACCATCTGCCTGTCCTGCCTTGCAGTGGTGACTCTTGGCCTCCCTGATCGAGGTCTGTCATCTGCAGAGTTGTGGAGGGTGTCTCTGTCCACCAAGGCCGATATCGTCTGGTGTGAACAGCCAAGGCGACGTGCCACCTCACGGTAGCTCAATCCGCCTTGCAGTATGCCCAAGGCACACTGCTGTTGATCCCTTGACAATCGTGGCATGTTGATTGAAATGCCCATTTTGCACTGGTCTTTTTAAAGCCAATATTACGACATCACGTGCAGCTCATTAAAATCATCCCGTACCCCTTGGCTAATCACTGACAGTCCAAACAGCTGTTCAACAGCTGTGCTATGAAGTGACCATTGAAGGTTCAAGTGACCATCCGTGACTGTTTTGTCTGACAGTGAGGACGCTATTGTCCACAAATAAGTTCACACATTTACTACACGCAGTGTTATTGTTGATATTTGAAGGTTTAAAAGGTGGTAAGTTTCTTTTGCGTTTCAGTATATATATATATATATATATATATATATATATATATATATATATATATATATATATGTATATGTATATGTATATGTATATATATATATATATATATATATATATATATACATATATATACACCTATATATATATATATATATATACATACCTATATATATATACATTATACATACATACCTATATATACATACATACTCTGATGAGCCAAAACATTATGACCACCTGCCTAATTTTCTGTTGGTCCTCCATGTGCCGCCAAAACGGCGCCGACCCACCAAGGCATGAACTCTAGAAGAGTCGGTTCTGGAAGAGTCGCTCGTTTCCGACCGATATTTGCCTTTCTTAATTACTTTTAACCTCACAATGAGCTGCTTATCATATACAGTAGATCCTTGTGAGATATCCCTTTATCGAAACAAACTTCCTCTGAAATTGTTAACTTTATTGCACAGTCGGCATCATTAAGAACCATTTCAATGCCATTTTGTTTGTCAGCCCATGGCAGAGGTGATCAGATGACATGGAAACCATCAGGTAAGTAAACAAGTTTGTTTTTAATATGGAATGAACTGGAGAGTTCACAGAACACCTTACCCCGCACAATCTGTGCAGAGAAACAAGGACATGGGCAGGGTCTGCGAGCGGAAAATTTGATTGGTCGAGATGATTTAAAATGCGGTAATATTTTGTCCAAGTACTGCTAAACGGGAATTTTTTGAAAGTGCCAATAAGGCATCGATTTGTGTTCTGCAGTGTTCAAGTAGGGTGTTCCAAAACGACCTGGACAACTTTGGTTGTTAATATATTTCGAACCACAAATGATGTGGCGATACCATTTGGTTTATATGATACAAAAACTCATCAAGTTTTGTGCGCACTATCAATATACTTCAATTTGAGCTCTGTTTGTCATGCGCAGGACATCAAGGAGGTACACCAGTTCTTGCCATACTCAGCTCAGCATGTTTGCGTCCACCAGTGTGCATGCAGCTGTGATCCGAGAACGAAGATCCTGCAGGTTTGTCACCATGGTGTTGTAGACAACATCTTTGACAAACCCCCAAAGAAAAAAAAATCAAGGGGGTTATGTCTGATCATGGTTTCCAGGCGGTTGGTCCGTCTTTACCAATACATCGACCTGGAAAATCTTCATTCAGGACAATAATTCTTTCAATGGCTCTGAAGGATGTTCAAGTATAGGAAGTTTCACTTCCCCACTCCCCCCCAGCAGCACATTTCTGGAAACTCCCCTTCCCATTTTCTTGCTTGACAAAATGACAAACACTGGCCATGCATGTGATCAAAATACTGCGTGAATATTCATATCTCATAGATGAGTTGTAGTTGAATGCGCAATTTTTCCATTCATTTGGACAGGAAGCTTGTAATCTCGAGTGTCGTGACTGATCCAATTCTAACCAATTCTGGCAGTGCATGTTATCTTCTTGCCCACAGCCTCTTGCTGTTGCCAATCGATTGCACTGTTGTCCAGTCATATTGCAGAAGGACCCACCACTAATTGCGACAGAAATGAAACCACTTGAAACTTGTAAGATAGGGTCTTCTGAAACATATATTAAAAATCTTTTGAGTGGAACATATTTTTTGTTTCTTATCATATTGCACACTATTTTTTGTTTCGTCCCGATGGCTCCAAGAAAGCAAAAATGCACTTGGCTCAGCCATTTTTCATCAAAATGGATAATCCTGGTGACTGCATCTAAGTTTTTATGGCTGATCTTTTCAATGAACACAGTTCCAAAACTATTAATTGACCACAAGTAGCATAAAAATGGGTACCCCTTCCTCAGCCCCAACAGTTTCGATGAGGGAAAGAAAAGTACTTCGCTTAGACACGATTCATCAGAAAATGGCACTCCTGGTGTCTTCACCCATGTTGTTATGGTCACTATTCTATTGAATGCAATTACCAAGCAATTATGTAATTACAAATAGCTTAGCGTGGGGTACCTCTACCCCAGCATTGAATCACCAGCGTCAATGATGATATTCATTTTGAAAGTTACAATAACTTGCACTGATGGAATCACCACATATGGTTTTATGTTCCAATTTGTCATTCCCATTGTCGATGGTCTCATCTTCCTCTTCCTTCATCATGTTTTCACAGATCCCCCTGCAATTTGAACAAGCAGGCAGACATTTATGGAACTGTCGGCGGCATCCACAGTGAAATGTCCCACAACCTGTCTTGCGTGTGCACCTGACTAGTTCTAGTTGTTGCTGTGGGGCAGGATCTAAGTCTGTTGGAATTGGAAACATTCTTCCCTGGCACACTTTCCATCCCCATTTTTCATTGTCCATTGCAACTCCGTTCCACTGTTGCATTTGGTTGAGTACACAAAGTGAATGCTGCTGCACTGCAGCAGAGGTTAGTGTTAACAAGTTGGCATGCACTGCCTTTTTGCTGACAGTGACAAGTTCCTGGAATCGCTGATGCCTCATATTGCATCAAGTTTATCATTCTGTTTCCCCTTGAACAAAATTACAATGGCATTTTTACCTGCAGCTATGATGTCTGCTTTGTTTGAACACCCCCCCCCCCCTACTTCTGAAAACTTCTGCTTGTTCTTGGAGAAGTTTGTTGCCCTTGATGAGTTTAAGTCCTACAGCCTTGCCAATAACCTAAACTCTAGACAGTCTAGAGGTTGTGTTGCACCCAAAGAATGCGTGCACAAAAATACAACTCCTGCAGACATCCTCCACCAGGCCTTTCCAGGCTGCATTGATGCTGAGCGACTTGGCAATGGCACCACTTTTCAGTTCAGGCCAGAAGAATATATCAAATTAATTCCCTTCAGCATGATGCAAAAGGAGAACTAACAGATTCGTGTCATCCCCAACTCGTATTACCTCACAGGTATTTGCCAGAGTCAATGCAGTTTGGACAATTGTTACGTCGGCATCAATCACCTGGTGCATGGCTGACATCACATCCAGACCTGCTCAGTCTGTCACTCATTATAAAAAGAAATCTTTGTTTGTTTTCTTTATTTGAAAGAAACTTTTTTCTTTATCTGCAATTTCATGGATGTATTTAATAACACCTTTGGCCCTTCACACCCTACTCTGTGTGGGTGTGTGCAGTCCTTGGTGGATTGCCATGCCTGATATCCATCAAATACAACCACTGCATGCCGATACTTACTGACCACATAATCACTATAGTCCTGTAATATCTCATCACATGTGTCACCTATTTCCCACTGAATACGATGGAGAAGTGCACCATCATCAACTGCATATTTGGCATCCTGATACGGTGGTGCTTGCAAAGGTACTGCCTACCATTTTGCTTTTGCCAGAATAGATTTCGAAGCTTCCAGAAGACTGTCCCTTTTTTCAAACAAAGCTGGGGGATATGTGCAAAGTTCGTACTTTAGAGATTTTAAAACAACATTTGCTTAAGATCCTGTTATTATCTTTGAAATAGAAGAAGAGGATATATGTGGATCACTTCTCCTCCTATTTTGACACTAACCTTTGAGTTAAATGTTGTTGCTTGGTCCTTCTTCTTCAATGAATGTTGCAGCACACTTTTCCTTTCCATTTTATCAATGATTGCTTCTCCAAACTCCCTGATGTTATGAACATCGACTTGGACTCCAGCTGATACGCCATTGACAGTGTTTTGAAGCGACGAGTTTGAATCAAAAGGGGACCTGCACTGAATGAAGGAAAGCAGTTTTTTTTTAAAGTATCATTGTTAATTAATTGTAATTTCATGCAAAACAATTACCATTACATTGCCATGAACTATGATTAAGTTATGCATTCAGTTTTCGTCCTTGATCAGGATCATTACTCAACCCTTAGGTGGGGTCAGGGGTAGGGTAACCCCCAATACATATATTTAAAAAATGCACAAACACTTCTGAAATAATGTTTAAGTGAGAGAGACCATCAAAACATAGGTTTAGACATCAGATATATGAGTCTAGCATTAAGAATGGCAAGGTTATAGCCATGTTTTGTTTCGATTTTAGCACACTTATGACCCCAAACTTGCTAAACTTTGACCGCAAAAAAAATACAGTTCCACTCCAAAGATTTCATTCGAATTTTGATGTGTGATTCAGGAGGCTCTACCTAAACACTGACAAATGGTTTCATTTCTGTTGCAATTAGTGATGGGTTTTGTGAATTTTTTGTTAATTTGACTTGATTAGAGGTGAAGGGCGAGATCATCCGGTCGGACCGACCCCAGAGGGCATCTCTAGGTTTCGATGGGAATTGGCTCGGTGCTGTTTGTGAGGTTGTCGATCGAAGCACTGGATATTTAGAGGGAGCCCAGCGGGAGGACTTACACGAATTAATCAGTCGTCATTTAGACATCTCTTTGTCTTCTAAGATCATTGGACGTACAGGCCTAGTTAAACATCTGATCCACATCGTGCGAGCCGGCCTATTAATCAGCTCACCCGACGGCTCCCATGAAGCAAGAGGGAGGAAGCTGACGAGCAGGGAGAAAAGATGCTTGATGCAGGAGTCATTGAGTCCTCGGGAAGTCCTTGGATATCACCAGTTGTGTTGGTTAAAAAGAAGGATGGGACCGCATGTTTCTTTGTGGACTATCGCCAGCTTAACAACGTGACACAGAATCCTATCCCCTACCTGGAATTGATGATACCCTCAATACAATTACAGGCTCAAATTGGTTCTCAACTTTGGGCCTTAAGAGTGGGTATTAGCAGGTGGAGATGGTGAAGGTAGGGAAGGAGAAAGTGGCATTTTCCACAGTTAAAGGACTGTATCGGTTCACTGTGATGCCGTTTGGTTTGTGTAACACCCCTGCCATCTTTTAGAGACTGATGGAGCATGTACTAGGTTGCATGCCATGGCAATCATGCCTAATGCACCTGAATGACGTCATGGTGCATGTTAAAACATTTGAACGTCTTGAGAAAAACACCGCCTGGACGTGTCCGGAGACAAACACAATCCAGACATAACCACCGTCCGGATAGGTACAGAGACAGACAGGGAGAGTGAGAAGGGAAGAGGGTGCTGCACTGCATTGGGAGGGGGTAGAGTAAGGATGGGACACAGAAAAGAGAGAGGGGTTGGGAGAGGGGAGTAAGCAGAGAGAATATGTTATGCTTTATGAACAACACACACATTAGGGTGGTTCACAATATAATGGAATAAGTAAAAGTTTTCCAAATTTTGCCAGATCGCATTTTGCCTTGTTCCTATTGACATTTTGAACATCTGTACCAAAAATTGAGCCAATAGGACACCAGTAAAGGGTGGCACACTTTTTCACAATTTTTATTGCTCAACCTAAGCTCTATGGACAGTTGCGGAACTTACTGAGTAATTGCTAACATCATGTCCCAAGCTCTTTGCTGTCACTATGAAGGATGCAGCAGCCTGACGATTGGATAGACCTTCTCTGTCCCATGTTGTTGTCAATGAAGCAACAAGTACTTCAGATGAGCCTCGCTTCTTTAATCCTGCATGTGAGATATGGCTGGGCTTGGCAGGCGTTGCCCTGTAAGCGAACTCTTCGTCTAAACCATCTTCAGAGGCTGTTGATGAATCTTGTCCAACTTCTTCCCTCAATCGAGATAGCGTGTGAGTACCTCGGATACACTTCTGTTTTGCCATTGTTTCTGCACTGTGTTCAGCTCTTGCGTTTCTCTCAGCTTCTCTTGCCCTCTTTCTCTTATCCTTTCCTTGCTGAACCTTGTCTACACATCCAAAAGAGCATGACATCCGGTCTTCTCTTTGGTGCCTTAGAAATTCTTTGTCTTCTTCGGGGATCTTCAGGTCGAATATGTGTTTGCTGCAGCAATATCAAAGAGGTCCTGAAGATCCCCTAGCCAAGTTTCACGACGTAAAAGAGCTCCATCCGTCTCTTTGTTTTTCTCTTTTATTAGTTTATTGTCCTCCGCATACAGCTTCTTGATCTTTTTTTGAAGATTGGCATCCGTCATTGTCGGTAAACTGGCTCTCTCCCATATCTTTTTTACTTCATCCATTGTTGCTGTTGTGGCCTTTGATAATGCCTTCCTCTCTTTAATATGATAGAGGAGGTGGAGTAGCACTTGCTCCTTTGAGGGAAGGCGAGCTCCTAGAATGGAAGGTAGAGGGGGCTTCTAGAGCAAGTTACATTTCTTTCTTGATGCCATTATTCCTGAAAATAGAAAAAAACGTCAACATTGTGAAAAAATGTGCCACCCCTAAATGTGCAGCAATTGACTCCATTTTTGGTACAGATGCTTACAATGCCAATTGGAACAAGACAAAAAGTGATCTGGCAAAATTTTGTGAAAATAAATTTTGTGAAACACCCTAACACACACACACACGATATCGGAAATTTTTCGGGAATTGGCAAGTTGGATTCAGTGTGACGACCAACTTACTGTATACAACCCAGAAACCTTTTGTAGCTTTCACTGAAAAACAACGTTGTATTCATATAGACGTTTCAGGGATATGTTCACAAACGTTCTTTATAAACAGATGTGTGTGATGAGTGGAAAAAAAAACATTTGACTCGCTAATTTAGAAAGCATGTTAATATGGCAAACGGCTTGGAAATTGGGTGTTATTTCACAACTCGCTCAGGGTGATGGAGTACGAACCACTCACTCAGGGTGACGGAGCACGAACCACTCGCTCAGGGCGATGGAGCACGGACCACTCGCTCAGGGCGATGGAACACGGACCACTCGTTCAGGGTGACAGAACATGAACCACTCACTCAGAGTGATGGAGCACGAACCACTTGCTCAGGGTGATGGAGCACGAACCACTCGCTCTGAATGACGTGGCAGGCAAAAGCATCCGCAGTGAGTGAACAATTTGTTCAGAAGGACGCAGCGCGGTACCACTATCGACTGTAAGGCATTCGGGAAGTGGCTTAAGCACTCATGCATGCACTCCAATTAAATGGTTGATAAGGAACTGTTGGCCAGGCTGTCACTACATATCATACAGGATCCCTTTAACTTTAAAGCCGGTCTTCACCATGCATGCAGCAGTTAATGAAAAAAAATGAATTCGTTCAAATAATGGCTTTATCCACAAAAGAGTTGCAGCTGAAAGCAAAACAACCCAGGAGACATCGCAAAGTTCAATTATCCGTGAAATAAACATTGTAGATAATCTGCCAGATAATCTGTGCACGTGTCGTGTCACGTGGCACATCGGTTCGGGGTCCATGCAAGTGTTATAACTTTTTTTTATAAAACGTGTTTTTCACCACATTTGCTTTCATTCCCTGCAGAGCACCTCACAAAACCTCTGAAAATACAGACACATATCTGGCAGATGTTATGGATCAGCAGTCCCGCTGGGGGACGGCACAAGGTCTAGCAGTGAGTGCATTAAATCATCTAGTTCAATGAAGCGAGTTAATTTTGGCACGTTCCTCAATTCTTTTGTTCACTCAATATATTTGTCCAAACAGTAGGAAAAGATAAGTTTAATGCTTTGGAAATTTTACATTTTCTTGTGTATCTATGGAGGAGGGAACATAGCCTTGTTGCCCATTATACAAACATTGCAGATAATCCGACATCTTGCCAGCTTGTCTGTGCACGTGTCACGTGGTATATTCGTTTCGGGTCTGCGCAAACTTTATAACATATTTTTTAAAAGTCTGTTTTTCACCGGATTTGCTTTGATTCCCAAGAGAGCATCTCAGAAAACCTATAGACACATATCTGGCAGATGCTATGGATCGGCAGTCCCTCTTGTGGACAGTGCGCGAGGTTGAGCAGTGAATGCATTAAATCATCTAGCTCAATGAAGCTAGTTAATTGTGGCACATTCTGAAATTTTTTGTTCACTCAACATAATTCTCCAAACCGAAGAAAAAGATAAGTTTCATGCTTTGGAAATTTCACATTTTCATGTGTATGCATGGAGGAGGGAACATAGCCTTGCTTGCTTAAAGTAAATCGGTATATGGGCTTAATTATACGACTCATTATTTCTTTAAATTATCAGTTTTTACAACAGATTTTGACACTTATTTAGTCTGGATGATATCCGATCAGGTCAGGTCAGGTGTGGGAGCATGCGCCAGAGCAGCGCGTCGCTGCGTCCACTTTCCGCTGGTACTCCAGAGGCCTCCATTTGGCAATCCTCCAGGCAGATGCCTGGCCCATCCCCATCTCCTTGAGATGCCGATCAACCTGCTGCCACCACGAGGCACGTGGTCAGCTCATCGGCCTCCTCCACTCACGAGGCTCCCTCGCTGAGAGAATCTGGTGAGCCGGATCAGCATCAGGAAAATGAGCCACATGTCCATACAGCCGCAGCTGACGCTCAAGGACTATGCAGGTAACAAATCTCATTTGAGTCCCTCTCAGCAACCGCTCGTTGGACACAAAGTATGACCAGCGATAGCCAAGCATTCTCCGAAGAGACATGGCACCAAAGGAATTAAGTCTCCATCTTAGATCCTTGGTCAGAGTCCAAGTCTCACATCCAAAGAGCAAGACTGGAAGCACCAAGGACCTGAAGTCTTGGACTTTAGTCCTCCCGCACAGGTACCAGCAGCGCCACACCGACATGATCCAGTGAATCTATGACTCCCCAGGCCCTACCCAGACGTCTATTGACCTCTGGCTCACAGCCAGCTGAGACATGAATATCACTGCCAAGGTAAGTGAATCTCTCCGTGACCTCAACATCCTTGCCACAAACAGGTACAGACATGATAGCAGTATCCAAGATGTCATTGAAAGCCTGGATCTTAGTTTTGACCAGGGAAAGCTGTAATCCCACCGACTGCTCATTGAGCACCTCGAGGGCCCCCAAAACGATATCTTCGCAAAGATGAATGCATCATCTGCGAAATCAAGCTCAGACATCTTGACATTCCCAAACGATGCACCACAGCTTGATCTCTCTGACATCCTCTCCAGAATCCAGTCTATACAAGTGCTGAAATGTGTGGGGGCCAGCACACACCCCTGTCAAACTCCACTAACAACTGGAAATAAGTCAGAGATGGTATCACCACATCTCACAGCACTTTCAGTACCAGAGTGTAGTTCAGACATCAGATTGATCAGTTTTGGTGGCATGCCACGAAGACCAAGAATCCTTCAGACGGCATCCCGATTCACTGAATCAAACGCTTTACAGAGATCAACATAGGCTGCAAGCAGCCCCTGCCGAAACTCTCATCTGCGTTCGGTGAGGACCCGAAGAGCAAGGATACGGTCAATCATTGACCTCTTTGGTGTGAAGCCTGATTGCTCTGGATGCTTGTGCTCAAGGAGATGGTGGCGAACCCTATCAAGAATTATCCGAGCAAAGACGTTGCCCGGCACTGAGAGCAGCGTCACCCCTCGGTAGTTGTTGCTGTGTTGGCGATCACCCTTCCCTTTCCAGAGAGGCACAACAAGGCCCCTCTTACAATCAGTTGGGATGATACCTGTGTTCCAGGCAGAGCGCAGAACTGCATGCAACGACATGAGTACAACATTTCCAACAGCCTTGAGAAGTTCAGTATGGATGCCATAGATCCCAGGAGCTTTACCCCATTTTTAACAGTTAACCACAGCCTATGTTTCCACAAACGAAGGTGGACCACAGTTGATTGGAGAGTCAGCAATCGGGATTGCAACACCCCTGACATCTAACTTGACAGCAGGTGGATCAGCCTGGTACAACCACTCAAAATAACCAGCCCAGCGGGCCTTCACTTCGGACTCCTCTGTCAAGAGGCCCCACCCTCTGCTGTAACTGCAGTACACTGGGGGATGGGCTTGGAGGAACGTAATGCACGAATTCCCCTGGAAGCAGGACGAGAATCACTTGACCACAGGTGATGCTCTAACCCCTCACAGATTCCTCGCACATAGGCCTCCTTGTCCACCCTGAATGCACATACAGATTTACGCCTCAGCTCCCTGAACAGCTCAGTTCTGCCATGCAGCCTGGCATTGCATCTCTGGTCAATGGTATCCAGTGTCCCTTAGAGACAAAATTCTTCTTCGCCCTCTGGTGAGTTCCAAGACATCTACCGGCAACATCAAGGAAGGTGGTCTTGAAGGCACTCCACAACTCTTTTGGATCCCCTAAAGCATCCTGCCCCCCTAAATCTCCACTCAGGCTGTTTGCAAACTCCTCAGGTGCCCTCTCATCCTTGAGCTTGCCAACATTCAGCCTGGGCTGGGATGGTTCCATTCTCATGGATTTAAGCTGAAACTTAAGAGTTGTTACAACAAGCCGGTGGTCAGTATTGAGGAACTGAGCACTCCGGTAGACCCTGCAGTTCTGGATCATCCTCCAGCGACCATCAATGAGCACTTGGTCAATTTCCTTTGCCACACCGCCAGTGTTGGAATACCAAGTCCAGCGATGAACTTCTGGGCGCTGAAACCATGAACCAGCCACCTTAATTCCATGACTTTTTGCAAGTTCAAGGAAGTTGGTGCTATTTTGGTTCACAGTTCCAGACCCATGGTGACCAACACATATCTCATTACCATCCATATTTAGTCGATGCATTGAAATCCCCCAAGACCAGGAGAGTACATTGCCTGGGGCACTAATCAATCACAGACTCGAGCATGACATAGAATGCGTCCTTCACCGTGAGATTACTCCCCTCAGTTAGAGCATATACAGAGACCTGGAAGAATGACACCCAAGGAGTGATGAACCCTTTGTCTCATAATATGCTCATTGACTGGTGTTACCTCAATTATCATTGGAGTCAGCTTATTGGACACAGCTACAGCAACTCCTTGGGCATGATAACCATCAGAGTGACCAGAACAATCGTAGGTGTAACCACCTGCCATGATCTCGCCACAATCCGGTCTCCGAACCTCAGAGATTTCTGCAATACCGATGTGCAAACGCTTGAGCTCAGATGATAACAGAGACAGGTGATCATCCTCTCAGGGATGATCTGCCTCAGGTTAACCCAAGGAGATTGCCGTCTGGTAGACGACACCTCAGCACCACCCTGACAACACACTCCCGAAATCTGACATGGGAAGGTTACCCCATGGTTTTCCTCCATTCATCAAAGAGTGGGGGTCACGAAGGCTTTGTCCCAATCCCGTCATCCGGTGAGCTTCTTTGTGGAGGGCAGCTGCACAGGAGGTACTCCCACGGAGTGGGTTCTCAGATTTCCTTGCGATTTTGTGTTTTGTAGATTGAAGGGTTTTATGGTGGCCAGATTGCAAATCCTGCCACCAACCTCCTAAAAAAAGGTAACCCATCTGCAGGAGGTTGTCCGCAGACAGTTGGGCACTAGATATGGATGGCCGTTGGCTCACAAAGAGCTCCCCTGCCCGTCTCCTCCATAACCTGAAAACCATGAAATGTAGTTGCATGAAACTTTGCATACGAAGAGAACTCCAAGGGAGTGCATGGATGAAAATTGGGTGTTTGGGTTAATTTAAACACCTCTTTTGAAGATAATTAATGGCTTTTTTAATGATTA
>NC_140964.1:66867757-67040257 GCF_056783735.1 Eptatretus burgeri
CAGAATGACGTATTCGCCACCGATGAACATTGGTCTGTTTCCTTTTTACCGTCATTATATCATTTCCTCGCACTACCGGCATTACATTATTTCCTCGCACTACTGGCATTATATTATTTCCTCGCACTGCCGGCATTACATTATTTCCTCGCACTACTGGCATTATATTATTTCCTCGCACTGCCGGCATTATATTATTTCCTCGCACTACCGGCATTATATTATTTACTCGCACTACCGGCATTATATTATGTCCTCGCACTACCGGCATTATATTATTTCCTCGCCCTACCGTCATTATATCATTTCCTCGCACTACCGGCATTACATTATTTCCTCGCACTACTGGCATTATATTATTTCCTCGCACTGCCGGCATTATATTATTTCCTCGCACTACCGGCATTATATTATTTCCTCGCCCTACCGGCATTATATTATTTCCTCGCACTACCGGTATTATATTATGTCCTCGCACTACCGGCATTATATTATGTCCTCGCACTACCAGCATTATATTATTTCCTCGCACTACCGGCATTATATTATTTCCTCGCACTACCGGCATTATATTATTTCCTCGCCCTACCGGCATTATATTATTTCCTCGCACTACCGGCATTATATTATGTCCTCGCCCTACCGGCATTATATTATTTCCTCGCACTGCCGGCATCATATTATTTCCTCGCCCTACCGCCATTATATTATTTCCTCGCACTACCGGCATTATATTATTTCCTCACACTTCTTCTTCTTCTTTCGGCTGCTCCGGTTAGGGGTCGCCACAGCGGATCATCCGTATGATCCGCATAGTGATTTGGCACATGTTTTACGCCGGATGCCCTTCCTGACGCAACCCTGGTCGCCTCTTACGACACAGGGATATGGTACACCTATTTTTTAACCGGGGTATACACCGGCCCAATATTACTGGTACTCATTTCGCCGACCTCGTAAGGATGACAGGCTGAGTCAACCCCCTGGTGTATTAATTCAGTGGCTCAACGGGGCTTGAACTCAGGACCTCTTGGATCCCAAGCCGCTGCCCTCACCACTGCGCCAACACCAGGCTTATATTATTTCCTCACACTACCGGCATTATATTGTTTCCGCGCACTACGGCCATTATATTGTTTCCGCCCACTACCACCATTTTATTATTTCCTCGCACTACCGGCATTACATTATGTCCTCGCACTACCGGCATTATATTATTTCCTCGCACTACCGGCATTATATTATGTCCTCGCACTACCGGCATTACATTATTTCCTCGCACTACTGGCATTATATTATTTCCTCGCACTACCGGCATTATATTATTTCCTCGCACTGCCGGCATTATATTATTTCCTCACACTTCTTCTTCTTCTTTCGGCTGCTCCGGTTAGGGGTCGCCACAGCGGATCATCCGTATGATCCGCATAGTGATTTGGCACATGTTTTACGCCGGATGCCCTTCCTGACGCAACCCTGGTCGCCTCTTACGACACAGGGATATGGTACACCTATTTTTTAACCGGGGTATACACCGGCCCAATATTACTGGTACTCATTTCGCCGACCTCGTAAGGATGACAGGCTGAGTCAACCCCCTGGTGTATTAATTCAGTGGCTCAACGGGGCTTGAACTCAGGACCTCTTGGATCCCAAGCCGCTGCCCTCACCACTGCGCCAACACCAGGCTTATATTATTTCCTCACACTACCGGCATTATATTGTTTCCGCGCACTACGGCCATTATATTGTTTCCGCCCACTACCACCATTTTATTATTTCCTCGCACTACCGGCATTACATTATGTCCTCGCACTACCGGCATTATATTATTTCCTCGCACTACCGGCATTATATTATGTCCTCGCACTACCGGCATTACATTATTTCCTCGCACTACTGGCATTATATTATTTCCTCGCACTACCGGCATTATATTATTTCCTCGCACTGCCGGCATCATATTATTTCCTCGCACTACCGGCATTATATTATTTCCTCGCACTACCGGCATTATATTGTTTCCGCGCACTACCGGCATTATATTGTTTCTGCCCACTACCACCATTCTATTATTTCCTCGCACTACCGGCATTATATTATTTCCTCGCACTACCAGCATCATATTATGTCCTCGCACTGCCGGCATTATATTATTTCCTCGCACTACCGGTATTATATTATTTCCGCGCACTACCGGCATTATATTGTTTTCGCCCACTACCACCATTCTATTATTTCCTCGCCCTACCGGCATTATATTATTTCCTTGCACTACCGGCATTATATCATTTCATCGCACTACTGGCATTATATTATTTCCTCGTCCTACTGACATTGTATTATTTCCTCGCACTACCGACATTATATGATTTCCTCGCACGTGAAGCAAAAATTCGGGTTAAGGCGTTAATGCTAGGTTCCCACTATCACGATGCGCGGCACGATTGAAATCGTGGTCTTAATCGTGGTGATCCTATCATATCTTATCAGATCTTGAGGTCAGTCGTGGCAATCGTGTTAATCGTAGAAACTTTTTGAACGGTTCAAAATTTTTCTACGATCAACACGATCAATTGTCAATCGGGATCATGGTATTGCATCGTAACAAAGCGCGACAGATCGCATCTAATCGTGCTTCCTAATCAGGGTGATCGGGATCGATCTTAGACAAGCCAAACACCACGCTCTGTGAGACCACGATTTCAATCGTGCCGCGCATCATGATAGTGGGAACAGCTTTCAGAGAAATTCCATGATCAGCTACAAATGGCCAATCGTGGTGTTCGTAACGGATCGCACGACAGTGGGAACTTAGCATAAGCAATTCGTTCATGTCTGTCTGTCTGTCTGTCTGTCTGTCTGTCTGTCTGTCTCCATCCATCCGTCTGCAAATGTGCGTTTATGATCGAGGAACAAGTTACTTCAATTGAATGTTCTATTTTGAACATGAATCTGAGAAGCAAAACCTTCAGTTTATCAGTACTTTTTTGTCTGAATTTGTCCCAATTGCTCTTGCGCAGAGATGAGTGAGATAATTTTTTTTTTTACTCTGTGTGGCAGTCAAAAATTATTTTGGAAATCATTCCAAACAGGAGACATTGTTTTTAAGGACGCCATAAAGCACACAATCACCAGGCACGGATAACTAATGTAATGTGTTCGATAGGGTGGTGTATTAGACACTGCGTCAACTGCAGTAAATTCCGGAATTAATTAATACAACTTTTACAATTTTTATTTAATTTATATTAAACACTGCCGAACACCAATTGCCTTCTTGTACCTGCCGATAACTTCCAGCGTTGCAGTACTTGGACATGTTAACTAAGGTGGTGGAAAAGGAGTACAAGACCGCTTCAATGGCACTAAATTTATGGATTTTTTTTTAAACGATCTTTAAAATCATTATTTTATTTAAATTGAAGTATATACTTGAACTCCGCGTGGGTTAGCATGTTCTATGAAGTCTTTGGTTGCCAATCCAATAGCTGTAACCCCCCAAAGCACAAACAGCCATATTTTCCGAACCCCTCACCTCCTCCTCTCGGGAGTCAATGGTGGCATCACCACACTAGCTAGATTGGTCAATTAAGTCACTTTGTGTGAAAATGCCATTAAAGGTACATTTTATCCATACCGACTAAGTAAGTTGTATGCACTTCGTAAATGCTTCCAATGCCGGTGAAAGATGCGATGATGAGTTTTGTGGGGTGAACCCGGTAAGCATTTCAACTTGCACTGACCATCAGTCCATGACCCATCACCATGAACCACCTAAACTGCAGCACCAATTTATATAACTCATTGCCATCCATAGTGCAGGTCGGAAGATCTACAGGACTACCTTTTCTTCCGTAGACTCAATGTTTATTGACTATGCCATTAATGGGAGCAAATTAATTCGGTAATTTGCTGCAGTTGACTCAGTATCGAATACACCACCCTATCAAACGCATTACATTAGTTATCCGTGTCTGGTGTTTGTGTGATTTATGGCGTCCTTAAAAACAATAAGCCTCCTGTTTGGAATTATTTTCATCATACCTGGGTCACACCCCACCCCAGGATTTACTCTAAAAATGGAGGTGACACACACACACACACACACACACACACACACACACACACACACACACACACACACACACACACACACACACACACACACACACGTAACTTGGTGCAGGAGGACAATTGGGCCCATCATGCCTGTGCTGCACTAACCCCAGTATAATTACCAATCCACACACAAACAACCAACCATCCACACAAGCCAATATTTCATACTCTATCTCCAATGCATCCAGGTACCTCTTCTTCTTCTTTCGGCTCCTCCCGTTAGGGGTCGCCACAGCGGATCATCCGTATGATCCGCATAGTGATTTGGCACATGTTTTACGCCGGATGCCCTTCCTGACGCAACCCTGGTCGCCTCTTACGACACAGGGATATGGTACACCTATTTTAACCGGGGTATACACCGGCCCAGTATACTGGTACTCATTTCGCCGACCTCGGAAGGATGACAGGCTGAGTCAACCCCCTGGTGTATTAATTCAGTGGCCCAACGGGGCTTGAACTCAGGACCTCTTGGATCCCAAGCCGCTGCCCTAACCACTGCACCAACACCAGGCTAATGCATCCAGGTACCTATCTAAATCAAATTCAAACTTATCCACTCCCTCTGCTGCCATTATCGATCTGGGGAGACCATTGCATGTATTAACCACTCTTCGACTGAAAGACCCGTGCCTTAAAACTGTCCTAACTCTCATTTTCTTTCCCCTCAAGTTATGGCCCCTGGTCCTAACACTGTTCACTCTGCTGCACTGATATTGTCCAGACCCTTCCTTATCTTAAACATTTCTATCAGATCCCTCCTCATCACCATTCTAATGAAAAAAGTTCTGTCTCTTTCAAAAGGTTAAGCTCTCAAAAAGCAGTTGGAGAAAAATGTTTATAGCAGAAATATTGAAAGTAACTACAACTCTACCAGAAGTGAGTAATTATCCATTTGTTTTTATATGTGCGATGATTAACCTTCAGCCTTTGGTGGCTTCTTTCCTTCACCTGATCCGCGAGTCTCGTCGATACCACAACCCTCAGCAATGTATGGACCTAGTCACTCTCGGGGTTCGATTTTGGTCATCGACTCCAAGGTGTATGAAAGTTTGTTTCCCATGGCAGTAATCCGCTTTTACAATTCAGTAATAAAGATAGAAAAACAAGCTCGAATGAGCTAAGATCCTCGTCCTCTTAATGATGACGTCATAAAAACGAATATGACGTCATTGTGATGTATCAGGTTTGCGATAAATTATCTGTGCTAATGCCCGGCTTGATTCCCGCAAAGAAAATTCAAACAGCTTGCCTCGTTTCGGAGATAATTGTATTGGTGATTTCCATTAGTGGTGATATTATGACAACTTTTTTTCTCGGAAGAATTTCCAAAATCGGGATGGTTACTGCCTGCGCGTGGGCTTTCTGCATATACATGGCAAATTTCACGAAGATCCGATGAAAACTCTGGGTTGTGAAACAAAAAATATCAAAAAATAGGAATGACGTCATAAAAATTGATATGACGTCATAGTGATGTATCATATGTGCGGTCATTAATCTCTGCTAATGCCCTGTTCGATTCCCGCAAACAGAATTTTAAAATCTTGCCTAGTTTCGGAGATAATTTTTTAGGCGATTTCCATTAGCGGAGATATTTTGACGTCGTAACTTTTTTTTCTAGGAGGAATTTTCAAAATCGGAGATGGTTACTGTCTGCGCAGGGTATTTTTACATACACTCTATATGTGGTACTTGTGGGTGCCAAGTTCTAAAGATCTTTCTTGGCTTTCCTTATCTGTCTCGCCATTGACTCTGCATGTAATGCACGGTGTACGTGAACAAAGGAAAGGTAGGTGTGTGAGTTTTTCCTTGAGCATGTTGGTGCATGCTTGAATTGGTATGGTGATGTTCAGGGTTGATAACAAAATTGTTCCCGATTTTAGTTGCTTATTCAATCTGCTATTTCTAATGGAAGACCATATAATTTATATGATGCATATAGGACCTCGTAAAGTTTTGTTTGATAATAAATGTTTGAAATGTCCTCTAACTTCTACACACTTGTGGGTATGGAATCATTTTTGACTTCAGACTGAAGTGTTTCACATGAGACTGTGGAAATAACCCTCGTTACAGCATCTTTGAGTTCAGGAATGTTAATCCGGTTCTCTTTGAAAACATTTTCCTTAACAATTCCCTACAGTAATAACTCTAAAGATGAGAGGTCAGCAGATCTTGGAGACCAAGGAAATCAAAATCGGTGGTAAATTAATCTGCCAGGAAAGTGATTATCGAACCACTGCATGGGAAAGCAAGCTGTTTGTGCAGATTCTCCATCCTGTTTGAAAGCAAGCACCAGGAATGGCTTTCGCATGACTCCAGAAAAAATGTTCAACTTGTTTACTTTAACGTTCCACATTCACAGCCACCCCTTCCTCCGTGTCCTGATCTTCAAAAAACGTGTGGACTGTAAATTCGGTGAATACTGAGACCATACCATAATCATTTTTTTTTCAGAGTGGAGATGAACATTGGTCTGTTTTCTTTTTACTGGCTTTTACATGGCTTTTTGCCTGAGCTAAATGCTCAGATGGGATCGCCACTTAGACAAATATTTTTCTTTTTATACACCAAACAGTGACAGTTTTCCCTTTTTAAAACGGTGCATATGAGGTTAAAAATTTTAAAGCAAACTGATTTGTGTTCACCTATGTTACTGAAAGTGACCTCAGAATAGCAAATTAACTCGATAATGTGGGCTGGTTTCTTCATGCTCCAAAAACTGACAATTCTGTTTGTTTACCAAAACCATTCAAATAAACATGACATTTGTGCCACTACTCAGAAGTTTGTGCCACATGACATTTGTCTCACTACTAGGAACTGCTTTGAGACACTCCAATTCCATGTGACGTGCACCTTGTTGATTTTTCGAGGAATCACTTCACTAATTCTGTTTATGGTGTCTGGACTTTGAATATTCCTCGGATGTCCCAAGTATCCTGCATTGTTGTTCATAACAGAGCCCATCCCTCTCAAACGACACGATGTGTCATTTTCGAAGTTTGTGCACTATGTCTCGGGGATTGTCTTCTGGACGCACGCTGCACTCCTATCACTGATTTCAGCTCTACATTCTTTTCGACAATGAAGATTCGCTCTTATGTTGTCAGTTGCACCATGGGTTACTTGCAGAAATAATAAAACTCAATATAAATGTCAAAATACATTTGCTCCAATTGATTTCATTGCTTACTCTATAGTGGGGCAACTTAGCATAAGAATTGTGCATTTTGTGAGGAAAGCAACAAATTTGGCACACTAGTAGCCTATCATATTATGAACAGATTTGGATATTGGGCCATCTCAAAATTTTTGATGGCAGTGGAAAATGGCTGCCACAGCCATCAGCGGCTGAATTTGAGATAGCCCAATATCCAAATCTGTTCATAGTATGATAGGCTACTAGTGTGCCAAATTTGTTGCTTTCCTCACAAAATGCACAATTGTTATGCTATATTTAGCTAAGTTGCCCCACTACTACCGAATTCACTGTATTTGACACTTTTACCAATGAATATATATATATATATATATATTTTTTTTTTACATATTTTGTGACTCACCCTGTATAATAACCATGTGAGTAGCCAACTATTGTTGGGCTGACAGGATGGCCTAGAGGTAGGCATACTCACTTCTCAGCTATCTAGTCTGAGTTTGAATCCAGACCCAGCTATAAACGGTCATCCTGGAATTTCACAAGCAGGGCGATTCATCAATGTGTGTGCTGTCCCTCGGATGGATGTTAAATGGGAGTCCCATCTGCCAGCAATCGTTGTTGAATGTTGAAGATTGGTTGTTGTTGAATCGTTGTTGAATGTTCAATAGTGTCATTGGCAAAGAGCAGGCAAGCCATCACCAGCACCATGGCCAAATTCCAGATTCCTGCCCTAACTACTACTGGGAAGGCAATGGCAAACTTCCCAGTATAGTATAACCCTTGCCAATAAATTGCTGCGGCAGTACTGAACCTGCGTTCAGGCAGAATACCAGAACACAAATCTACACAACCCATAATAATATAACGTGTCCACAAGGAAAACGTGTTTTTCTATAACGAGCTCGTACATAGCTATATTGCGTATATACTACTTGCGCAGGACAAGGACATTAAAGGACCTCGGCATACTTTTACGTGATTTTCAAGGAGATTGGAAGATGATGGATAAATCACCCAACATCCTGAGCTAAATACTCAGATGGGATCGCCACTTAGACAAATATTTTTATTTTTATTTTTATACACCAAACAGTGACATTGTTTTCCCTTTTTAAAACTGTGCATACGAGGTTAAAATTTTTAAAGCAAACTGATTTGTGTGCTCACTTATGTTACTGAAAGTGATTTTTATTTATTTTTAAAGACTGTGTTATCTTGCTGATATACAGTGTGTCCATGAAGTCATTATGCAACTTTGAACTTTTATAACTTTTGATGCATATAGAAACAAACTATAAATGGCAAATGAAAGTATAATTCATCAAGTTTTGTTAATGATAATGTTGTTATTGCTGTTGTTAAATTCACAATTCCTATGGATTTCTTGACGAGTTAACATTTTCTGATGAGGCAACTTCCACTGGTAAAGTCGACCACAATTACCACATGCCGTTCCCAAACTACGAGGATTAAATTTTCACATATGACCTTGTACCAGCAAGACTTCGCCCCCCTACCACTATGCTTTGAATGTGCGACGATTCTTGAATGATGTCTTCCCAGATAAGTGGATTAGTCGATGTGGACCAATTGCTTGGTCACCTCGTTCACCTGACCTTACCCCAATGGACTACATTTAATGGGGCTATGTAAAATTGTTTACTCATCAAAACCATTCTTCAGATAAATTAGTGCTACGATCCCACATTCAATTCATGGAATTAGTCAGCAACAACTGGGGAATGTTTTCAACAAGTTGAAAAATCAGATTGAACGATGCATTATGAAAGATGGTGATTTGGTTGAAGCCTAAAACATTTTAATTGTATTGAATAAAAACTTTATGAATTATGCTTTCATGCACCATTTACAGTATGCTTCCATCACGTGCACATCAAAAGTTATAAAAGTGCAAGGTTACACGATGACTTTATGAACACCCTGTGTATGTGTCCTGAGAAGGTAAGTCCAGTTGAAATATAAAAAGGATGTTATGAGCTATCATTAGCTTAATTCAGGATTCCTAGTAGTTGTGTAGCAAGAAACTCTTCTTGAGTGGTGACTGAGATGAGAGGAATGTGATCCTCTGATATATTCACACACAGGTACCAACTTGCAGCATGCTTTTGACGGCTTTTTCAAGCAGCACATGCTCGAGTGTCAATTTCGTTGCTCTCCAATGTCAGCACTGCACCGGCACACTGATTGTCCTCCAATACACACCCTCATGCCCTGGACCTCGACATCCCATTCTGCTGTGCATGACAACAATGCTAAATATCAATGGAAGCACATGCCTGGTGTTGGCTTAATGGTTAGGGTGTCGGGCTTTAGATCCAAGGGTCCTGAGTTCAAATCCCGCTCAGCTGTTGAATTAATACCAGGTGGGGTTAACTCGGCCTGTCATCCTTCCGAGGTCGGCAAAACGAGTGCCAGCATTCTGGTATACTGTGTCGGAGTGGCGACCCGTCCAGGAATATACCGAACAGCCAAGGAGACTGCTTAGGCAGCACCAACGCTCTGCACAGATTATGGTCCCAATGGAATGGAATGGAATGGAAGCACATTCCACGTAGCTCCAAGGAGTGAAATGTATCCAAAGCCGAGACACACCCAAAGGCTCATACACAGTCATCTGGAGCACATACATCTGTAAAACAATAATGGGGAAAGCATACCTGTACCATTACAGTTAGACGAGCAAAGTGTCGACATTAATTTTATTATTATTTCCTACATTGGGGTGTTTTTGCATTCCTATTTCCAGATCGTAGCAATTGCTAACTTTGTCCAGCTGCCATCCTTGCTCGCTTCGTTGATTTCATTAATTTGAACCGCATCTGCAAATGAAGGCTTCTGCATGCATATCGGGTTTGACCGAAGACATGTTGGACTGTGGTCAGCACAAAGTACAGGTGCATTGCGATGATGCACATGAAGTACAGGTGCATTGCCGACACTGTCATTTTTTCAACCCGGTTTGGGTCAATATTCTACTGTTTTGTCACGGGTTAAAATTATTTTCAACAAGGTGAGGTGATTATAATGCTGAGGACAGTGAAGGCAAGGGTCGTGCAATATATATTTAACTAAGAATGGTTTTTGGAGGGAGGTGGTGGAGTATGATAGAAGAACAAGAACACTTCATATGACAGAGATGGACCTGTTTTACCCCTTTGCCTTTTGCACAGTGGAACAATATTAGGAAGAATAATGTGAAAAGTGCAAACAGAATCACACTAACTTTCTTTTGCATGGTTTGTGCATCAAACTGAATGCAATCCATGTGGCCATGGTCGTTTTGTTTGCAGAATCGAGCAGTTTGACGCCTGTTTGAGCCTCGTTCAGACTAATCTTTCTGTCGTGCAGTGGTTCTCAACCTGTGGGCCACATGCAGCCCAATCAGTGCACTGCTGTGGCCTAAGTGACATCCTGCGTTTAAAAATTGCTTCAAACAAAGGGAATTGCAGAGCTCATTAATGCAAGTGTGAAACCAGATTTATATTAACAGTTCATATACTTGAACTTTTTTTTGCTCATTTAAAATGTGCTTGGTAGACATTTGACAGTGTAGAAATGAGAGTTGTTACAGAATATTGATTTGTGCTGCATTACTGTCAGATAATAATAATCATTCCTCTCACTGTCAGGCAGTAGATATGGCTGCCACAGTAGCTTCCATTGGCTAGGAGACACAATCCTGGGTGGGTCATCACTCTGACACAGGATACTCAAATGGCTCATTCTTCCCAGAGCTGGTACTCATTTTGCTGACCTCAGAAGGCAGACAGACTGAGTCAACCCACCTGGTGTTATGTATGGCATGACAGGGGCTTGAACCAGAACCTTAAGATCTTTAAGATCTTAAGCCAGCCACCTTAACCATGAAGCCACCACTAGGTTTCATTGCTGTCACGTAATGGATACACAGGAAGTAAGTTGTGTGGGTGCGGCCCGCACAACACATCAATCACTGCAAATGTGACCCACAATGGAACATAGGTTGAGAACCACAGCTGTAGCGTGTGAAGCAGTGTACTCTTTAGTGAGGTCACCGACTCCTCAAAGTGCGAAGGGTATTCCATTTGGATCAACCAAAATGAAAACAATAATGAGATGTTTACAATTGTTTTAATGTGTATTTAAAGAAACAATATATTCATAAAAAAATTGAATGCTATTCTTCAGAGATGTATTTTGTTTTTGTCAAAAAACTGTTCAATGTGACCATCATTTTGCCACTTCCTCCAATCGATAAATGAAATTATTTGCTACTCTGTGAACAAGTCCTCATCAATCTGGATGCACAGTTGCAATAACTTCGCCCTCTTCTACATGAGAGTTTGTGGTCTTTACCTTCGCCACCGAAGGTGGAGGGAGGTTCTGTTTTCACCCCTGTCTGTCTGTTTCTGTTTGTCTGTTTCTGTTTGTTTGTCTGTGAGCAGGATATCTCAAAAAGTTGTGGATGGTTTTGGATGAAACTTGATGGAAGTGATTCTTCATCATTATGAGATGGTGCTCAAAACGATATATAGCACGATATTTCAAAAAGTTGTGGACAAGTTATGACAAAACTACGTGGATGAGTTGGTTAGGTAACAAGAAAAAGATGATTAGATTTTGGTTCAGCTACGGATCCAGTTCCATCCTATCAGTGGGATACAAAACGTGAACTGTTCAACCTGGCGGAGGTATGCGCTCTACCGAATGCTGTTCTAGTTTTGTAAAGAGTTGCTTTTTCAAATTCCCCTGGGACTGTGATGCACTGCAAGCTGAAGTGCTTCCGCGCTTGCCAGCGTTGCTGATAGATTAACTTGGTTCCCATTAAATCATGTACTGTTAAATAACATTCATAATAACAAAAATAACTGAGACCTCCACTTCAAGCGCAGTGTACCTTTCCGTTCATATTTTCTTTGATATTGAAGAATTGTGTGTCTGCGTCGTGCCAAGGCTGACAGGATAACTAAGGGGGAGCATACTCGTGTTTGAGCTGTCTAGTCTCGTCTCGGTTCGATTCCGACCAGATTTATAAAAGGTCACCCTGGTGTTTTGCATGCAGTACATCAATGAATGCACCTTTCTCAGACGGGACATTAAGCCAGGGTCGTATCTTCCTACGTTTGTTGCTAGTGAACATTGAAAATCCCATGGCATCTTTCTAAAAGAGTATTTCACTGCCTCTCCACCTGCCTGGCCAGCTCCCCCTGTTTTCTCAGCACTCCGACACTCTCTAGCTCCTCCAGGATGCATGCGTTCTTCCACTAACCTCCTTCTGATTAAAACTCCCAAAATACAGGCTGACTCTGCACATCCACTCTTTCTTTCCTCCCTTCTCCCATTTGTAGACTTGCCTTCTTGAGGCTGTTCAATCCCACTCTTCCCTCCAGGACTTCAGGTATGTGGTGCAATATCATTTCATGCCATCTCCCATCCCTACCCACTTTTCTTCTTCTCCTTTTGTATGCAGCACACGACTGAGAGTACCATCATTGGTTGATAGGGCGTGGCTGTGCAATGGATGCAACACCCCCTGTAGGTCGGGGCAGAAATTTGGAATTTGTTCAGGGTGCTAGCGACAGCTCGCCTACTCTTCACCAAGGACACCATGTGATCTTCAACATCCATCAACTATAATGCTGGCAGATGGGACACCCAGTTTAATGTCCATTTGAGGGATGCCGTACACATTGATGCCTCGCTCTTCATATGAGACACCAGGATGACAATTTGTAACTGCGGCGAGATTTGAACACAGGCTAGACAGCTCAGAGTCATGTATGCGTACCTCTGGGCCACCCTCCCAGCCCTATCCTGACACACAATCTTTGTTTTTTTAAAAAATACTTACAGTGCCTTTCGCAAGTTTTTCACCATTTGTTGCCTTACAGCCTGGAATTAAATTGCATTAAATCATACTTTTTTTTCCCCCACCTTTACTTACACATCATAACCCACAACTTCCAAGTGAAAAACAAATTCTACAAATTTCAGAAAATTAATTTAAAATACCAAACTAGAATATCTTGGTTGGATAAGTGTCCACCCCCCTGAGTAAATTAATACTTGGTGGAAGCACCTTCGACAGCAATTACAGCTGTTAGTCTGTTGGGATAGGTCTCTACCAACTTTGCACACCTTGATTGGGCAATATTTGCTCATTCTTCTGTATAAAACTGTTCAAGTTCAGTCAAGTTGTATGGGGAGCGTTGATGGACAGTTATTTTCAAGTCATGCCACAGATTTTTGGTTGAATTTAGGTCGGGGCTCTGACTGGACCACTCAAGGACATTTATCTTTTTGTTCCTTAGCCACTCCAGTGTAGCTTTGGCTGTGTGCTTTGGGTCGTCGTAATGTTGAAAGGTGAACTTCCGTCCCAATTTCAGCTTTCTTGCAGAGGGCAGCAGGTTTTCCTCGAGAAACTTACAGGAAAAGCTGATTTTATTCTAAAATAATCACAATCACTCCAATTTATCACACGTGGAGGCCAATTAACTTGGAGTATGATTTTGAAGGTGATCGGTGACAGCTGAGCTAATTTACAGTTGCTATTATCTGAGGGGTGGACACATCCAACCGAGATATTCTAGTTTTGTATTTTTAATTAATTTTCTGAAATATGTATAATTTGTTTTTCACTTAGAAGTTGTGGGTTACGATGTGTAAATAAAGGTGGAAAAAAGTCTGATTTAATGCAATTTAATTCCAGGTTATAAGGCAACAAAAGGTGAAAAATTTGAAAGGGGGTGCAGACTTTCTGGAGGACATATATATGTGTATATACAGTAATATATATATATATATATATATATATATATATATATATATATATATATATATATATATATATATATATATATATATATATATATATATATATATACTGTAATATATATATATATATATATATATATATATATATATGTAACACACACACACACACACACACACACACACACACACACACACACACACACACACACACACACACACACGTACACACCAATAAGCGTCAGTGTGTCTCCTCCATAACTCCAAAACCATGAAACCAAGCAGCCTGAAATTTTGCCCACATACTAAGAAAACTCCAAGGAAGTGCATGACTGAAAATTAGGGGTTTGGGTTAACTAAAAAAAACCACCCCTTTTGAAGATAATTAACAGCCTTGTATAATTATATCCTTTATCAGGTGCTTCCTTGACCACCTTGCTCTTTGGGGTCTTCAGGCGTATCCTAGATACCCTTGCTGGGGTCTGAAGTCGCCATGTTTTTTTGGCTTGCTCAACCTTGCCTCGACTTGGAACAGGCCACAACGATTTCTTAATAAAAAATTTTTTTCACTCTCCTCACTCATATTATCGAATGCCTGTTCATCATAGCTACGGATCGCTGAGTACATTGCAATGCTTATAAGCACCTGGAGATGTCAGTGTTTGTTGCTTTATTTCATTTCCACACATATGATCACCGCGAGAATCTCTTAAACTAAGCAGAATTACAAAATTTAAGCTCCAGAATCAAACTTGCAGGCAGTTCCGACTCCAAGAAAAGTGTTAATTTGTACAATTCAGACATATTTGACATTTTGGGTATCTCCAGGATGTGTATGTTTAATAAGATGGTTCAGTGATTGCTAATCGCGTGTCAAGCGAGCTGTTTCTTATCGACTGTTTCGTTGGAGTGCTTAAGCCACTTGACAAGCGCGCTACAATACTCGCATTGTCACTGAATACTGCATATCGATTGACTTGAACAAAGTTCAGGGGTCACTCGCCTGCGTTGGCCACATGTTGTTCTGCAGTGCAACAGGTGGTGGCCGACTCGCTGAAAATGAAACTTTTTTTTCCACGACGTTTCCTCTTTTTGTTCTTCCATGATACGACCTGTCACTTCGGCATAGATAAATACTGTTATGTTTGTGGGGTAGATGGAGGTATTTCATAGGAAAAATAGGATTGTCTCGAGTTGCTTTGTCCATGGACGTGTAGGACACATCTCAATGTAAATTAGGTCGGGAAACTGTGAGCTTAAGTGTTATGCGTCATCACACGGGGGGTGATGCTGTGTTAATTAGGTAGGGCTTCAGGATAATTTCTCCCAGTATGTGATTGCCCCCTGTGACCTTTTCCGATGATTTCAAGACTGGCGATAAAAACGGATTATGTCCTTAAAACAACAACAACCGAGCTGCAAGAAGGCAAGAAGGCAAGAAACCCCGCTTCCAAGGGGACAAGTAAACCACGCCCCCAGAGTGGATGATTGATGGGCTTGACATCAGAGTGAAGGGAAGTTAGGTTCAGAGCGGGACAGAAACGAGTGAGGCAGAGATGGCGGTCAGAAGAGACGGGCATTACGGTTGGCTTCCCCTCGACATGGTGAAGAAGACTGCATGATTCTTGTGTTCGTGCTGAGGCGAATTGGCTTGCGTGGTGAAGCAAGACTCTGGCCATTGACTGTTGGCTGGATCATGTGAGACCAGCCTCAAAGCCTCGTATTGTGCCATCGGGTGAAGAGACGGTGCCGTTTTTTGCAGAGCAGCGGCGTCGGCAAGTGCGATCGACGAAATAATTAGCACGGCGGTTTCTGAGCCCTGGTATTGAGTATCGCCGCCCAAATTGCCTCCTGTACATTTTCCTGCCCAGAGAGCGGCTGGGTGCCATTTTGGGCGCATTTCCCCACTCAGTGATGAAGCGGTTTGATGACCTTCAAGCTTCCAAAAGTCACCTCTGGGCACACAGCTAAGTTCTGGTATAAAGGAGGGATTTTTCTTTGATTACTCTCTTCCCTTGTCCGAATTCAAGTCTGTGTGGAGGCACCTCAAAATTTGATTTGGTTTACCTCACGTTCCGTTTTTATTCTTACACTTCGAATTATTACCTCCGCCACCGAATGTGAAGGAGGTTATTTTTTCACCCCTTTCTGTCTGTTTGTCTGTTTGTTTGTGTGCAGGACATCTTAAAAAGTTGTGGACGGATCCAGATGAAATTTTGTGGACAGGTTGGGTGTGTGACAAGGGCGAACTGATCAGATTTTGGTGAAGATCCGGATCCGGATCCAACGACAAGAACTTTTTAAGTGATTCTTCACCATTGAGAGAAAGGGCTAAACTAATATCTTGCACAATATCTCAAAAAGTTGTGGACAGATCCGGGTGAAATTTTGTGGACAGATTGGGTGTGTGACAAGGGCGAACTGATCAGATTTTGGTGAAGATCTTTTCAGTTGTGGATCAATGAATCGCCACGCCACGGTGGGAAAGCTGAGAGGTACACATGCTCACTCTGTGTAGCCTGGATTCAAATTTGACCCAGCTATAAACTGTCATTCCAGTGTTTCACAGGCAGGGTGATTCATCAATGTGTGTCGTTTCTCGGACGGATGATAAACTGGGCATCACATCTGTTGGAATCCCTCACCCCTCTCCTTCTCAACCCTACCCCCTCTCTCTCATCCCTCTCCTTTCCGACAATGACCTCTCTCTCTCTCTCTCTGACCCCTCCCCTCTCCCCACCCCTTTCCTCTTCCTTCCCTCTCTCTCTCTCCAACCCCTATCTCTCTCTCTCTTCCACCCCTCCCCCTTGTCCCCACCCCTCCCTCTCTATTGAGGGGACGAGCATGTACGATTCAGATTCGGAGTGAGCCGAACGGTGGGGTGCAAATGTTGCTGCACGTAAGGGCATGCATGCAGGCAGACCTTTGCCAGGAAGATAGCAAGGGTTTTAAATGCTCCCACCCCAGGTGTGTGTCTGTGTGTCATCGATTGGTATCTACATATGTGGGTTTTAGAATGTGGAATGGAGTTCTCCCAGGGTGGGTAAAAGTATTCACCTTCATTTTGGTAAAGGGTCACGATTCATGGATCAAGCTGTGAAGTTTTCTGTTCTTAAAGTTTTTTGCCGAAGGCTCTCTTCAGCATCGTCACTGAGTTTCGAAAAGCTTCCAACTGTAGTTCGTTTGTAATAGTATTCCCAGGGATGGTTTTAATATCTCTGTGAGGTTCTTTGTCATCATTCCTGGAGCTCCAACTATCACTGGTACAACTTTGGCATTCTTCAGTTTCCAGGATCTTTTCACTTCATTCTTGAGGTCTTGGTATTCGGTCATTTTCTTGATTTCTGCATCGTTTAATCCAAAATCACTAGTATTAACACCTCAATTCGCAATCCCTTCTTCTCTTTTTTGTACCCAAGTGTGATATCTGGTTGTAATGCTTTGTTTTTGATGTTCACGCTCGATGGGATCATGAGGAGGTATGGGAGCGGCACTTCCATGTTTTCAGTGTTTGGTTTTGGTTAATCTTCGCATGAGCTTTTGCAGATGTGCCAGCAGATTACTTTACGAACTCTGTTGTGTCGTTGTGTGTGTGTGTGTGTGTGTGTGTGTGTGTGTGTGTGTGTGTGTGTGTGTGTGTGTGTGTGTGTGTGTGTGTGTGTGTGTGTGTGTGTGTGTGTGTGTGTGTGTGTGTGTGTGTGTGTGTGTGTGTGTGTGTGTGTGTTCGTTCTTTATGCATAACATATTCATTCTCTTTGCTAACGTCACCTCCACCCCTCACCTTTCTCTCTCTTCCCCCACCCCCTTTCTCTCTCTTTCTCTCTGTCTCTATCTCTCTCTCTGCCTCTTTTTCTCTGTCTCTTTCTCTCTGTCTCTCTCAACCCCTCCTTGCACCCTCCCTCCCACAGTGTATAGCAACATTTGGTGAGTCGTCGCTCTTTCAACCTTCCCCCCTTCCGAGCTCCCCTTCCCTCCTTTCCCTCCTCTCTCTCCCCTCCCTTCCCTCCTCTCTCTCTCTCCTCTCCCGTCCCTCCTCTCTCTCTCTCCTCACCCGTCCCTCCTCTCTCTCTCCCCTCCCGTCCCTCCTCTCTCTCTCTCCCCTCCCGTCCCTCCTCTCTCTCTCCCCTCCCGTCCCTCCTCTCTCCCTCCTCTCTCTCTCTCTCTCCCTTCTCTCTCTCTCTCTCTCTCTCTCTCCTCTCTCTCTCTCTCTCTCTCTCTCTCTCTCTCTCTCTCTCTCTCTCTCTCTCTCTCTCTCTCTCTCTCTCTCTCTCTCTCTCTCTCTCTCTCTCTCTCTCTCTCTCTCTCTCTCTCTCCCCTCCCTTCCTCTGCCCCCCCCTTAACATCCTTATCAGCGAAGCGACGGGTTGTATTTGCTGGAGGATATAATATATAAAGACGGAGATGGCTGTCCGTTCATCTGTTTGCGGCTTATGCTTATTGGCTGTTTGAGGCTCGGTGCAATGTGATTGGCTCCTGGCTAGATTGAATAGTGTATCGTATAGGCTTATTAATGGTGATTTTCAAAATCTGATTCTATATTTGAAAAATCCGAACTCATGGCCTTAATAATTATGTCGAAATCTAGCGTGAAATCTGAAGAAATTCGATGTATGTCTGCACACTACGTCGTCGTCGTCTTTCACTGGCAATGTATTTCGCTCCCACAAACATGTCTGCTCGCGGTTTTGAATTCCATCCCCTGTCCTGTACCTTCACCCGATTATCTACCGTTTGAAACGTAATCATCGATTTACTTGGTTGAAAAAAACCATTGCCGTTGTTATGTATTCCGTTCGAAGCTCCGCATGAAGAAACTATTCGCGATATGGAAAATTTTGAAAATTCTCTTCACCACTTTCTTCTTCTTCCTCTTCACTCCTCCATCAATCTCATGAGCAGATCCAGAACAAGTCTTGAAAGTCAGGGGGAAGTGGGAAGAAAAGGTGTTGGTAGTGATGGGACTTGATGCGCCCCTTCACATTTCCTGTCACCAGTAGGGGGTGGGGTAGGTGTAGGTTAGGATGAGAGAGAGGGGATGGTGTGAGGTGGGGGGAGAGAGGAGAAGGGGTGATGTGGGAGTCCGGAGAGAGGGGAAGGGGTGAGGTGGGAGACCGGGGAGAGGAGAAGGGGTGAGGTGGGAGGGGGGAGAGAGGGGAAGGGGTGAGGTGGGAGTCCGGAGAGAGGGGAAGGGGTGAGGTGGGAGTCCGGAGAGAGGGGAAGGGGTGAGGTGGGAGTCCAGAGAGAGGGGAAGGGGTGAGGTGGGAGTCCGGAGAGAGGGGAAGGGGTGAGGTGGGAGTCCGGAGAGAGGGGAAGGGGTGAGGTGGGAGTCCGGAGAGAGGGAGGGGAAGGGGTGAGGTGGGAGTCTGGAGAGAGGGAGGGGAAGGGGTGGGTTGGGATTCTGGAGGGAGGGGAGGCAGTGGGCTACCACACACACACACACACACATATATACACACACACACACACACACACACACACACACACACACACACACACACACACACACACACACACACACACACACACACACACACACACACACACACACACACACACACACACACACACACACACACACACACACACACACACACACACACACACACACACTTGGCCGATATCGGCAATTTTTCTGGAACTGGCAGGCTGGAGTCGGTGTGATTTCCGACGACAGTACGTACTGTATACAACCCAATAACCTTGAGTAGCTTTCACCATAAAGCAATGTTACATTTACATGGACGTATGATGGAGAGGAGGAGATTGGGACCATACTCTGTGCAGAGCGTTGGTGCTGCTTAAGCAGTCTCCTTGGCTATTGGGCACAATCCTGGACGGGTTGCCACTCCGACACAGTATACCAGCATGCTGGCACTCATTTTGCCGACCTCAGGATGACAGGCCGAGTTAACCCCACCTAGTATTAATTCAACATCTGAATGGGATTTGAACTCAGGACCCTAGGATCCAAAGCCCGCTACCCTAACCATTAAGCCAACACCAGGCATACGTATGATGGAGATGTTCACAAATATTAATCTTTATAAACAGCTGTCTGTGGGTGGAAAAAAATGTGGCTTGGTAATTTAGAAAATACACTGCTGTACCCCAGCCCCGACTCGCTGCCAAACGTCAAGTAGCCAATGAACGTTGCTGGATGATCCATCGGATCAAGAGACATTCGGATGTGGTGGAAAACAGAACACAGCTTGTAAACGTCTGAACTGGAGTTCAGACCATGGCCGTATCTTGGAACTGGGAGACCAAGCATGCTGGTGGCTGGAGAACAAGCTAGTGCCTGGAGGGAAAGCCAGCATGAGCAAGATCCAGTTCCTGGTGGAACGTGCAAGATCGCAAGAGCTTCTGTGAGTGGTCAGCAAACATACAGACTACCACAAACTTTCTTCTTACTATCTCTACTCTACCTCGTTCCCTTTGCATGCATTAGCAATCAGTAAAACCATCAACTGTCCTTTTCAGGGCTAACTGACTTTCACACCTCACACCCTTAATCTGATACCCATGCATTCACCCTCACCTCTCCTCACTCGTACACCTCCCCTCCATTTGGAAGCACATGAAGCAACTGGTTTATGTATGGGTGGGCGTGGGGTTGCGACTATGCCCCATTTTCTTCACTCCTCTGTCTGTCTTCTTGCTTCTCTCCTTATTCCCGGAACGAAAGTGGCGCCCATGTATCTGTAATAAATTGACTGAGTAAGGGGCTTCTGTGCTTTGGATAAGGTTTTCTATTGGGACTGCTTGCCTTGTAAATAAATGCCATTTTGCTGAACAGTATCAACCTTTTTCCAAATTTTCCAGTTGTCTGCTTCCATTGGTTAGACATAGTGTGTTGTAACAGGGAGTTCTCACCTGCTGTTCCGTTATTGGTCGGCGGTAGCCAAGATCTCCACCTCCCGTAATGCTTGGTTATATCTATATCTCGGTGTGTTGGAAGCACAGTTCTCTATCTGGGGTGTTTAATTTACTGGGAAGGTAAAGTGGGATTTTGATGTTGGACCCGACTTAAATTAAGCATCCCAGACAGCTCTGCGGTTGCTTAGCAACCCGTTATGTTGCGGACTTATTTATGGAGCGTCGGATTCAGTCGTTGGCCGTTGGATCTGAGAACTCCCCTCGTGATCCCGACTGGAGGCAAATTCATAATAGTCTGTTGCCTTTTTTCCCCCCTATCTTGCCTTATTCTTCCATCAGGTGGAAATATTTTTTGTACTAAATATAATATATAAAAGCTTTTTGTTAGGTGGCAACCTGGCAACATTCCAGGTCAGATTTTGATTCAAAAAGGATTAATATGCATTTAATGTTGCTTGTAAGTGCGATCCATATTGGTCTCTGAAAAAATATGGCTTCTCCAGAGGGTGCTACGTCATCATATTGTGGCTACAGGCTGTCTCTACTGCACACATCAGCACATGTAATTGGACAAAAGTTACTCCATTGTTATGTCAACAACCTTGTCAATTATACACTATTCTGGTAAATTTTTAATATTTTGAACACCAGTGTGATATTTTGTATGCAACAAGGCATCTTAGTGGGGCAACTTAACATAACAATTGTGCATTTTGTGAGGAAAGCACCAAATTTGGCATACTAGTAGCCGAACATATTATGAACAGATTTGGATATTGGGCCATCTCAAATTCAGCTGCTGATGGCTGTGGCAGCCATTTTCCAAAATGGCCGCTAGGGGTTACTATAATTTCACTCTAACATTGGTTTGAACATTTATTAAAAGCTGAATTAAGAAAAACATAACCTGGAGCCACCTCAAGTTTAAAGATAGCCGCCATTTTGTAAGATGGCTGCTAATTATTTGTTGTACCGGATGACTATCTCACTCATAGAAATTGGTTGTTGAGAATGGTGGCAAACTAATTGCGGGCTGCGTCTGATTGATATGAATACCAACATCACTTATGTAAAGTCATTGGTTGTTGAGCAAGGTTGCAAACGAATCATGGGCTGCGTCTCATTCATATGAATACCGACATCTCACTCGTAGGAATTGATTGAGAGATGTCTGATTTAAATGTTCTGAATCAGTGACACAGTCTGCTCTGTTAATATTCTCTCAATTTTGTGAGCACTCTCCCTCACACGCACGCACGCACGCACGCACGCACGCACGCACGCACGCACACACACACACACACACACACACACACACACACACACACACACACACACACACACACACACACACACACACACACACACACACACACACACACACACACACACACAAAGCTGTGCATTCAAGTGCGGCCTTTTTGCACTTGCAACGCTTCAGACAGCTCTTCTTGCACTTGCACGATACTAGCTCATAGCAGGTGTGGGCTGCTTTGGGTAGCTTCGTCCAGTGTGGCTCGTACACCTCCTCGTCATTCTTGACCCAGCCCCAGCTGGATGGAGGAGGCAGCTCTGGCGTTGGTAGCAGTGTTTGACCCCACACATGGCCTACTTGGTAGGCCGCCCTCTTCACATGCTCCTCCAGAGCTGCCTTGGTTGACGGGATCAGCTGCACGTTGTTCTTCTTCGTGAAGAGTTTCTTCTGGGCCTTGTCAATGTCATTGCACGTGCTGGTTCTGTCATAGAGCAATATGACGAACCTCTCGATGGTGTACATGACCGTCTGGTATGCCACTTGGTGCAGAGGATAGCTTCAGCAGTGTGTCTGTAAGTTCTGGCAGAATGGTCCAGATTGTTCAAGCCGTCTTCTTACCATGTCCAGCAAAGCTAGATACAGTGTCACACCCAGTCAGAGCGTGAAACATTGGGAGTGCCTGTGCCTTCTCTGGTCCTAGGCCAGCTGCTATTTTGTGGGCTGCCAGTTACCGAAAACTATTCCCAGTGCCAAATGCTAGCCACAGTTCATCTTCTGGTTGCAGTCCCTGGGCCACTGACACAGCCAACACCACAACATCGGTGTCAACTGTCTTGATCAGTATCTTGTGGTGACCATGGTTGGCTGCATGGGATGCATGCAACAACATTCGACTGTCAGCTTCTTCGTGGCTGCATGGGGAGAGCAAGGCCAGGTCCAGCAGCGGTGGCTTGCTCAGGACTGCCTCTCCATCAGTGATAACCAGCTGCTTGTCATCCTGGTCAAACCACCTGAAGATAGCTTCTGATAGGAACTTGAACAGCTCGGTCTTGTTGGTGTCCACTTGGAGGAAGTTCTGCCAGTTTCCAGGTATAACTGCTGCTCCGACCACGCGCCTGCGCACTCCTTTTCCACGCTTTGATCTTGCACTGCCTTTCAGTGAATCAGCAACAGAGCGGTCCCAGACCAGGTCCATGCATGACACAGTCTGAAGCTTTGTTGACAGGTACGGTATGAAGACATCCTGGGCATAGTCATCAAAGTTCTTGGCTACCGCAGGCTTCAGCATCTGGACAATGACTGTCCCATCAAGAACTAGGCTGGTGGTATCAGGAGCCTCTGGTTGGGCATTGGAGAATTCTTCAAAGCATTTGAGGAGATCACTGTTCGTACCTAGACGGAGACTTTCTCCATCGGAGAGAGCTGGAGGACACGCTTGATTCTCATGACGAAAGAACTCTTCAAGGTTTGCATCCCTCGTCTGGCAACCGATGTAGAGCCGTGAGAAAAGTTCCACGTCGTTCCTGAGAGAGGCCAGCTGCTGTTTCCCTTTGCTCGCACTTCTCGGGGTGGAAGTGCTAAACACCTTCAGCTTGTTCCGACGAATTGCATCATCAATTGGCTTGGTCCTTTCCACCAGGCATTTTCTGGTGAAAGCCTGGAACTGCTCTTGGCCAATCTTCTTCACATTCCTGACATTCTCAACTGCAGCAGGACCTGCAATTTCCTTTGTGTCAAGGACAACCAGATCCATGCTCTCTTCCTCAAAGGGGTTGCCAAGCTCTTCTATGACGCTGACAAGGGCACGGACATCCTTGGCGAAAGAGGTTTGCACACTTGGTGTCTGGTCGTGATGACGTGTGTTCTCTCGCCTCCCCCATTGTTGACAGCCATCTTGGAACTCTTCTATGGCCCTGGCAACTTCTGGCCCAGCAATCATCCAATGCCGCAGGGCACTTGGGTTATCAGTGAGGCTGACTGCTCCACTATCTCCTTTGATACATGCGTTGTTCTGTTCATGTGCCTGGTCGATTGGGATCGAAGAGAACACGTTCTTCGTCTTCTGTACAGTGAAGTTGCCAGCCATAAATTCTCTAGCTACATCTGGGTGCTTCATTGGGAGTGCAATCATGTCGCTCAGGTGAACAGGGACCCACCTGGCATAGTGTGTGTAGTCTAAGGCATGGAACCATGGGACCAGTTCCGTCACGGCATCAAGGTACATCATGAATGAAGCCTGCCGCAGAGAATGTACGTAGACCAGTACCAACATCTCTAGTTCCAGCACAGTTGCCCAGTACTGAAAGTTGGGAATGTCTTCTCCTCTCTGGTGACACCATTCTTCGAACTCAGGCAGGTCTTCTGCATCATCAAAATACGTCATACAGTGGCGTTCATACGCACGGTGTTGCAGGATGTGCAGTGCCGCTGCAGTGATTTGATGAGCTCTTCTTGCGTGGGTTACGTGGGCAGCTTGCAGGATGGAGTTGGCTGTCCCTGGCGTTGCAATCTCAGCTTGCACCAAAGCTTGTACCCAGCCACTTCCTCGCAGCCAGTCGCCCAGCGTCTTCAGGGCGGCCATCTCGATGTGGAGCCCAACAAACATCACTACCATCTTTTCTTCACCATACTTCTCTGGCCACTTCCACTGAATCTGCTTGGCCAAGGCAAATGCCCGCCTTTGGAATAAACTCCCACACTGTCTTCAATCCCATTCTTCCCTCCAGACCTTCAAAACAGCTGTTCACAAACACCTCTTATCATCCCCCATCCAAATCCTTGATCTTTTCTACCCCCGATAATCCACCCAAGCCCACCTCCTTCAAATTTCCTGCTTTCCTTCTTGAAAGTCCCTGTAATGTCCATCTTGTATTCCCCATGTTCCCCGTCCCATCCCTCTCCCTTCCACAGATCTCCTAATGTCTCTGTTCCCCACTCTTTTTTTCTTTCCCACTTTCTCCCCTCCTGTCTTATGCCCCCCTCGATGTGCGTTGTGTGTTAGCTCTCATACGAGCCTCGACAAGATATACAAAAAAAAACAGTGGCTGGTCCAAGGTGACGACAGGTGTCTGGCCAGGATGCACATGTTCTACAGCATTCTTCACCACCTCCATGGAGTGCCGGATCATGGCCACCGTGTGGGCACTGTCAAGGAACAGTGGAAGCAGGGCGGTACGGCTGATGGTTCGAGGTAACGGCGGCTGGCGACTGGCATGAAACGCTGACCACGATATGTTCTCGTATGTCCCAGTGTTGTCCTCTAAGAGCCGCCTTGCATGCTCTAGCCACAGATATTCCTCCTCAGTCTGCTCCTTGAAGTCATCTCTGGTCAAGGACACCACTCTCGTAGCTGGAACAGACAGGTTTTTCTTGCTGGTAGTGACTGGGGGCACATCAGTATAGTAGTGTGGCAAGTGGCCGACCATCTTTGAGCAAGCATCTCTAGATCCACCAACGATTACAATGCTTCGGTCCACTCCTTCGCCAGTGAAAGAGGGGTGCTGGAGGAGGGAGATGGCTGTATCATGGAAGGACTCTTTCGCTGTCATTGAACTGGGATTGTGGTCGATATTGTCTATGGCTGATGTTGTGAAGACATTGCTGCGCATCTTTGGGGGGGGGGGGGGAAGACCACTTGTTCTCTGTGAAACTGTTGGCAGGCACTGTTCCCCATCTGAGCCGAGAGCTCGAGAACACGGGCATATGAGATGCTCATACCCAGGTGTGACAACCTGTCTACTAACTCCCTCTTTCGTGTGTGAGCATGCAACATCATCCCTACGTATGTGGGAACTGGGGTCTCCTGGGCAGCACTGTGCCTGGCAGTTACGGGTCCTGTGGTGCGATGTGCCCGGTTGTGCATGATGCAGTTAAACTTCAGCATCTGGGCAATGGCAAGTGCTGCAGGGGTTGTGTCTGCCATCTAATCCTTAATGCTGGGACCCTCTAGGACCATGCTCACCAAGGCAAGCAGCAGTGATGGCACAGATTCTCCTTGGCATCCTTCAGGGAATCCGTTGAAGGGCTCAGCTTCTTCAAACATGTGGTGGCGCACGGTCTGTGCAGCACATGCAAGATGGACCACATCATTATCACTGTCCAGATCACAGGCTTTGAGAGCAGCCTCAACGTCTTCTTCAAATACCAGCAGGACGTCTCTCCCCTTTGTGTGTGCGCGCATGTCAGGGAACTGGGTAAGGAGTCTCTGCTTCAGTCGTGTGGAGTGGACCCTTGTGTCGAGCTTAACCCCTAGCTGTTCCATTCTGGACTGATAGAGCTCCACGAGATTAGCTAACTTGAACACCGGTGCTGTCTCCTCATCAGTCTCCTCCTCATGTCTCCTCCTCATCTCCTCATCAGAGGACCAGTTCGGCGAAGACAATACGTGATACTTCTCACTCCTTGTCTTTGTACTTGGGTCCCTCAGACTGGGCCTTTCTAACACGGTTGTGCAGCACTGATAAGCACTTCTTATGGTACTTGGCGTCCTGGGCGGCCATGTCCCCGGCACTGAGTCGGCCGAGCAGTTCTGTGTCTTCAGTCTTCAAGAATGGCTGCCCAGTCTCGAACTCTACTGTCCATTTGAAATGTTGCAACTTTGTGAACACCATCGGTTCCTGCAGGTTCTCTGCAGAAGAAACACTGGGCTTCTTGGGCCTTCTCTGTACTGGATGATGTTGAATGAAATCTGGTGCGTTTGCACGCATCTGGCATGTCATGGATCTCTCCTTCTGTCATGAGTGTTCACTTTTCTGCCCTTTGCAATTTTGTATTGTTATATTTGAGTTTGCATGTTTGATGGTACAAAGCATTGTTTGTAACCATGGCCATTTCAATGCTATACCCTTCATTGAGTCTTTCCAACTGAAGTGTTCCTGGAAGTTGTCCAAGCTCACTGAATCTGATCAAATTGGCTGCGAGTGAACTGTACCCACTCCCAGAGTCTTTTCGCTTGGACTGAAGGACATGTCAGAGACTCTGCTTTGTCCTCTTGGCAAATGATACACAGCTTCCAGTTAGTCTGAGTTCGGTGCATTGATGTTGATGGGACAGGACGCTCAAGGCCAACCAATTGGAAGCTCTTGGACATGGTCAAGTTGTTCAATGTTACACAAGGTATCTTCTGTTCACCAGCAACCACCACCATCAGGATCTGCATTGACACAATGTAGGATAGATTAGTTATGAATTAAACTGGTTTTCTCCTCGCCCATAGTCATAAATACTATTGCCACTTGTAAAATGTTCTACAGACGCTGGTGACTGCGCATAGACAATTCACACCCATCATCTGAGTTGCATGGCTTCATTCCCAATACGACCGAATTCATCCATATTTAGGTTACTTCGAGCCGATGTGTTGCGATTGACTGTAAGAGTCAATAAAAATGCAGTTTCAGAAAACGGAAGGGTTACTCAACAAACTGACCAAAACAAATTAGCTTAGCCATGAAAATGGAAACTAGAATGGAAAAATACTTTCAAATGGTTTGGCATTGCCGTCAATCGAACGAAGATAACCCGAAAACTAACAAGTTATCATGGTAAAGATATCTCGCCAACACGCTGGTACGAAGGGAGAACTTCCTCACTCAGTAGCAAACTGGAACTGGCGCCGTGAAGGCAGAACGGAAATACATACAGAACCTCGTAACCCGGTAATCCGTGACTGAGATAATCCTATGACCAAACTGCACCCTGAAAACCAAACTCAACTTGATGAACTATGGTTAACAATGGGATAGCATAGAGAACTCTATGGGCACAGAACAAAATAACAATGAATCGAGTCAACAAGTGTAAGCTGGCAACTCAACCGTGCGTGATTCCGGGGTCAATATGCACGCATACCACTTCTACTACCATGTGCCAAGCCAATAGTGCTATGAATGTTTATCATTGGTTTTCATTCAGAATCTGTGTCTTAATAAGACTAATTAGTCCACTTTAACTTTTTTTTCTCAACCAAATCAAATTTCTTTGACCGTTATTGGATCTTTATTAGTAAATAAACTTTCACTATCAACTTGCATTCCTCTCCAGTAAAGCAGATATGCGTCATAACAGCAACCACTGGTGGCCATTTTGAAAAATGGCTGCCACAGCCATCAGCGGTGGAATTTGAGATGGCCCAATATCCAAATCTGTTCATAATATGATAGGCTACTCGTGTGCCAAATTTGTTGCTTTCCTCACAAAATGCACAATTGTTATGCTATATTTAGCTAAGTTGCCCCACTATCTGTGAATGTAATTATTTTCATGATATTTCAGGAATTTGAGTCCTTCCCTTGTATCACGTAATAAAATAACAGTTGCACCAAACACCACACTAAGTTGAGATTTGTTGTGGTGTGTTCAAAATTAACGACAAAATCGAATACCCAAATATTTATATCAGAGAGTATAATAATGTAAAAAAGTAGTAGCTCCAGGATATAAGATAGACTTGTTATGTCAAATTTTAAAAGTATAGAAGGTCTTATAAAACAAATGTGATGACATTTTTAATATCAGTTGTAATGGTTACGTCAAATTAAAAAAGTATGGAAGGCCTTAAGAGACAAATCTCATGACAGTTTAAATACCGGTCGTAATGGTTATGTCAACTTACAAATGTATAGAAGGCCTTATAAAACAATTCTCACAACATTTTAAATTTCAGCAAGATTGTTACTATTTTTTTAAATTCCGGTAATGGTTATTACAATGACTAAAGAATAAGATACATGTTATTTTTTGGTCAAATTAATTATGTTGATTCCCTTTAATTTGACTTTCCTAAACAATATCGCTGTACTTCAGTCAATTTGTAATTCATGTTGTTTTCGTATTGTATCAATCTTGTTTAGCCTTTGGAATTTCTACTGCTATAAACAGCCCTGAATAATATTGTTTTGTAACCTTAAGGGAACAAATTAACAAATCAAAGAGATATTATAAATCTAACTAGTTCCATGTCATCAAAATTAATGATTAGTCATATTTTTTTAAGACAATCAAAGTTGTTTTGCCCCACTTCCGATTTTATTATTGGAAGAGGGATGGAGGGATCAACACTCTTAAAAAACTAGTTACATTTAAAGGACTTTTTAAATCTTTTGATTTGTTCCCCACCTAAATTATCCCAGATAATGCAATACATACTTCTTATCAATGAGTTGGCAATGTTGAAATCTTGCACTTTTGTACCTTGCACACAAATCTTGCACAATTATACCAAACATGATTATTATGTTTATCATCACTGAGAAGGTAACCTATGGAAATGGGTGTGGCTTATAATGTGATATCAGGGGTGACCGGGTAAGGATACAGCTTGACAGAACGTTTTTAAAATTCAGCATATAGGGTAATGCAATGTATCTACCATATACACCAATTTTTTGTCAGAATTTTTTTTCATACTAACAAATTGTGCTTCAGGATAAGCCGGTAAGGCCGGAGCAGTCGGGACGTTCTGACTGGTATTTTGACGAGAAGCTTCTCAATTTTAATCTTGATTTACATTAAAATCAAGTTGCTCGTCGTCCAAACACTTGTTAAATCACCCCATCGCTCCCATCCCTGATGGTTTATACTGAATAATGATTCCTTAGAATGAAAAAGAACGATATGAATTTAGTCCTGAATTGTCTTTATAGAGCTATATAGAATTGCGTAATATGATATTATGAGATCATTTGACCCAAAATGACCTCTAAATGACCCTACATGATGTAATATTTATTTATTGATCATATTTTTGCAATGTTCATGTCATTACCTTTCATATGATACCACACATGATATATTTACATTAACTTTTACAGTAAACCATATTGCGGAATATGCAAAAAAGGGGCGTGGCTTATTACGTCATGTTGAGGGTCAAGCGGTCAAGATACAGCTTGGCAGACAGCAAAATTGAAATCAGTATACCAAAATTAGGTTAAGTAAAGTGTCTGCCAGCGTTTCCTCAAAAATGCCTCTAGGGTTGTTATATTCAGAAAACTTGACGTCTATTTCGGAAGGAAGGGGGATTTTGATTCTGTATTTTAACGGGTAAAGGAAGAGTGAGATGAGTTGATAGTGATGAGAAGGGAAAATACGTCTTGTACATAAAACAGTCTGGGGAAACTTTTCTTCTTGGTGCAGGATTTAGAGAGATAAGTAAAGCAGAACCTCTCACAAGTGGACTGCAGATGGATTGTGGTCAGACTTTTAGTTTTCATGATGCTAAACCATTATCTCTGGAATGGACGTCTAGCTGCTCGCAAAGCTGCAAGTACATCTCACGTCTGGGATCACTCTTGCAACCCAAGGGAGAAGCAGTGTGCTCAGGCTGAGGTTGCTGAGGTGGTTTTCGGCACGTCTCAAAATATTTCACAACTTTTCCTTCGGACCCTTAGCAGGCCTTCATTTATGTATCCACCATTAAATTCCTTATTTGGGAATACCTTTGCCATTTACTGACCTCTTTCTTCTTTATTGATTATTGTGTTGAACAAAGTGATGATGGATTTTTTTTTTGTGTAAATAAAAAATGATCCCAGTAAATCGGATTTATTTGCTTGCTGAGCTGTACTCAAAATGATATTCTTGGCCTTCATTCAATACTTTGATGTGAATAGTTTCCTTGAATGAGCACGCACGTGCGCGTGCGCGCGCGCGCACACACACACACACACACACACAAACACACACACACACACACACACACACACACACACCTTCAGGTTTCTTTCCCTCTGCTTTTTGTTGGCCTGTGTCCATGTGTTATCCAGAAAGCACTCCATTTCATTTTCTTCCATCTCTCCCGTCCTTTCAACTTAGCTCCGTTCATTTAATTATGATCTGGATCTTTTTTTTCCACTTATTTTTTTGGCCCTACAGGCTGGCAGGATGAATGGCCTAGAGGTACACACACTCTCCTCTAAGCTATCGAGCCTGAGTTTGAATCCTGACCCAGTTAGAAACCATCATCCCAGTGTTTCACAGGCAGGGCGATTGATTCATCGATGTGTGTGCTGTCTCTCAGATGGACATTTAACTGGGTGTTCCATCTGCCAGTATTAGTTGGTGGATGTTAAAGATCCCACATTGTCCTGAGCGAAGAGTAGGCAAGTGTTCACCAGCACTTTGGCCAAATTCCAAATTCCTGCCCTAACTACCGCTCGGAAGGCAATGACAAACAACCCATCTGTAGCCGGACCTGAACCAAAATGGAATTGGCTTGTTCTTGTCATCGAACCAATTCGTCCACCTGGGTTTGTCATAACTCGTCCACGACTTTTTGAAATATCATGCCCCCATCGTTTTTGCTGGCACAGTACTTAATATCGTTTTTGGCCCCATCTCTCAATGGTGAAGAATCACTTGAAAATTCAAAAAATTATCGGATCTTCACAAAAATCGAATCAAGTCGTCATTATCACACACCCAACCTGTCAAGCCTGGTGTTGGCTTCACGGTTAAGGTGACTGGCTTAAGATCTTAGGGTCTTGAGTTTGAGCCCCTGTCATGCCATTGAAATATGGTGGCTTGACTCAGCCTGTCATCTTTCCAAGGTTGGCAAAATGGGTACCAGCTTACTGGTAACAAGGGCACTGCATCAATGGCACAGCCACACTCCCAGAAAGTATGCAAGCAGCAGCCACAGGCTGCATATGAAACAACAACAACAACAACAACAACAGCAACCCAACCTGTCCAGCAATTCTCGTCCGAATCTGTGCACAACTTTTTGAGATATCGTGTTATATATTGTTGTTGGCCCTGTCTCTCAGTGATGAAGAATCGCTTAAAAAATTATAATAAGCGGGGCTGGATCTTCACCGAAATCGAATAAGTTCGTTCTTACCACACACCTAACCTATCCACCAAATTTTGTCCGAATCTGTCCACAACTTTTTGAGATTTCCTACACACAGACACACATGGCTGAAAACATAACTGCCGTCTACTTTCGGTGACAGAAGTAGTAATCCTGTATGCGATGACAAGGTCTCCATAGAATACGTGCTTTGGTTATTGAAGAATGCAATCCAATGTGTTTCTTTCCTTTCCTGTGCACCCCTCCCACAGTTCAGCCTGTGTCGTAAGTTTAAGGTTACAACAATCCCCACTCTTATCCTGCTCGATTCCTGCGATACCCATGTTCTTACCAAGAATGGTGTAGCCACAGTTACCGAGGATCCCCATGGTAAGTGATATTGATGCTTCAGGTGTTTCCACAATTCTCTTTTCAAGCAGCTTGGATGAAGTGAGAGAAATGGGACTGGGTGAGAGCATGGAAGGAGTGGGTGGAGCATTATTCCTTTGTCCTTGTCATTCTTGGTCTTTTTTTGTCCTTGTCATATATCCAGGTATTGAGGCATGGGGAAGAGCAGAACTACAGATGGTAAAAGGTCAACAAAGTGTGGACAAGAATGCTCGGTGGTGAAAGAGGGACAGTGTCTCAGCATGTCAGAAAGCTCAGGGAGATGGAAGTGAGCATGATGTGGTGGTGGTGGACATGAGACTTGAAAGCCTGGTGATAATAAAATGAAATGATAGACTGTAAGACAGTTCTGCATGCAAGAGAAGAGGAGTAGAAATTGATGGAGGTGAGTGGTGAGTTTGGACTTTGAGTGGATAACAAGCTAATGGTTTCTGGTTAAATACTTGTGACATGGGGGGTAACCAGTTTCTTATTTTGTCTATATAGACAGACAGCGACGTTGCTTTAGCCTGCCTGGTGGATTGGTGGGTTTGGGAAGAAGAGTTTTGCAGGGGGTGGGGAGTTAAGATGGACAAAAGAAGAAAGAGGGATTCAAGACCATGGCCTTTTCCTGAAGTTGGAGTTAGGGAAATGGTGGACACTGCATGAGCAGTGTCCATCATACCTCTGTCCTTTAAGAGAAGCATCAGATGAGGTGCACGTACCAGAGATATTGTTTCGGATCTGGTGTTCGGGTTTCGCTCCGAGGGGAAGCGCTCGAGTTCCTCCCGAAGATCCGGTCCTGAGGCCATCGAGCACGGATAACTCTGTGCTCCGGCGGGTTGTTAAGAAAACACAAACACCGATTGGTACTGCCAATCCTGACAGGGGGTTGCTACTTCGTGAGTTACCGTTTCAGGTGGATTGACCACACCAAGCGAGTTTCAGGCCCTCGATGCGTACTTGCATTCACTTAACTGATGAGGTGCGGCCAAGTGGAGCTGCCAACTTCGCACCAACTAATGAGCCAATTGGCGGTTTCACTCCTTGCGAACTATGCTGGACCAATGGAGGAAAAAACACGACAAACTGGGTATATTCACAATAATAGCAATTTATTTATAGCAAGGGCAAGGAAAGACATGTGCAACAATAAGAGGTTTTAATACACAGCAAAATACATACAGCAGGAGAAGGCAAGGATTGATGAGGTGCAGCAAAAGAAAAACAGTTATATTTAAATACAAGAGACAATGGGCAGAGTTACCCCGATCCTAATCTTAGTCAATCTTAATTATGCGAACAAAACAGGCACCATCAGAATCATCCCGAGGTAAGTTAGAATAGCGAGAAAGTACGAGGTGTTTCCAACGTCTTTGTTTACCGGGTGTGGTCAACAAACCAGCGCAAACCCAGTTGCTGGGGATGGGGGAGGAAAACCGAAGGTGTCTACTAGTGTGTAGTCAGAGGAGGTGTGATGAGAAATGCGGAGAGGAAGATGTAAAGATGTGGGTCAGAGGGTTTTGGAAACGAAGAAAAGAATGTGTGAGGATAGACTAACTTGAGTATAAACAGGTCTGAATGTGTAAGTATTTAACGAGCTCAGGCAGCGCTTGGTCTGGTGTCTCCCGCTTGCTGGTAGACTCAGTTCCATTCCCTCAGTCAAGCTCCATTTGCTCCGTTCCGCTATATGACCCCAAGAAGAAGTGCCAGAGAACCAAGCGCCCCTTTATAATCCCCTGGCAACAGCAGCACTTGAGAGTGGAACATGCGGAGCGATGGGTGTTCTCCAGCTCCCTCGCTTGGTGTACAGCAGCCTGGCGTTGGCTTAGCGGTTCAGGTGGTGACTTGGGATCATAGGGTCCTGAGTTTGAGCTCCGTTGGCTGCTGAATTAACACCATGGGATTGACTCAGCCTGTCATCCTTCTGAGGTTGGTGAAATGAGTACCAGTGTACAATTAATGGGGGTGCTGCATCAGCGGTATCGCTGCGCCCCTAACCAATGGTGCAACCAGCAGCCAAAAAGGTTGTACACAAAGGGAACTTGGTGGACAGACCATTACCTCGGTGCTAGCTCCACCCATGCGAGGCTTTGGCAGTGGAAATACCCTCACTTATCCTGAGCTCCGAGATTAAAATGGTGCCGGGGCATTTGGTTGCGCTCTCCTACCACGAACACACCTCGGACACCCAACGAGGGCCGTAAGTGAGCATAACACGAGCTCTCCACAAGACGTTGAATGGAGTTCAGCGCACACTTGCACTCCAGACTCGAGTGTCTATAATGGTACGGGCCGCTCCCTTGTTCTGTTGGTCCCAAAAGGTGGTATTGGCTTCGGTGGTGATGGTGATTGAGCAATGGCAGTGTTGGTGTGGCAGTGAGCATAGGGGTGAGCTTTTAGCATGTTGATTCATGGTGGTGGTCGTTCATTGTGGCATCAATGTTGAGTGTAGACGAGCTAGAGTTGGGGTCCGATCGTGTGCGGAAATTATTATGGTTTTGTGGTGGTCGGAAGAATGTTGTAGCATTGTGGTTCGAGCCTGGTGAAGGTTTGAGGTGAGTGTCCGTTGGGCAATGGCGTGCGATTTGAATTTAAAATGGCACGCGTATGCAAATGAGTTGCTGCTGTTGCTATGGTTTGAATGTGAGGTCGTGTGTGTGAAGTAAAATAGATAAAGAATGGGAATAAAGACCCGCCGAATGCTCATGCAACGCATATGACCCAAAAGCCCATAAGACAATAGGGAAGGGCTATCTAAAATAGATACTAATGAAATAACTGTTTCACGACCACTATATGTTGTGTGCTATTGCTTTGGAGAGTGATGGTGTCCCAGAACTGCATAAATATACTCGATGAACTGGCACCACATTTTTTGCAGATTGTGAGAGTCCTGAGAGATAGACTTCAAATGAGCCGAATGTTTAGCTGTAGTGTCTGTGCATTTGCACAAGGAGTAGATTTGCCAAAAGTGTGCTTTGATGTGCTATTTCATTTTAAGTGTTGACCACAAAATAAATATTTATTTACTTATTTTTACTGTACCTTGATAGTTCTATTCTTTGTCTTGAAGACCCATTTGGATGTCACATGACCTTCCTGACTGTTGACAGGCCTGGAGTTTCCCTGGGCACCCAAGCCTTTTGCACAGACTATTGCTGGACCCTTGATCCGGCCATCGGGAGAGATGACTGACTACGGCGTGCTGGAGGATGCCCATATCGGCCTCTACTTCTCTGCTAACTGGGTACTTACTGCTAGCTGTATGGTACATGTAGATTGTGCTGCAGAAGAGCACAAGTTGTAAGCACACGTTCAGGAGATTGCTTTTGGGCGTTTTGTTTTGTAAGGACATCTGCCTGACAGTATGGGTCCTGTTTATAACTTTTCATATAATTTCTAATATTATAATTGCTTCCTCTTTTTTTTCTGATCATTGGCTTTATCCAAAAAAAATTGTTTTTGTTTTAAAAGTATCAAAAGCTCTTTGCTAAAGGTGCTGTCACACCTTGACGTTTTAGCTAGCAATGGCAACGTATAAAAATGTATGTAAAACGTTGGCGTACGCTGAAATTTTGATGTTTTTTTTTTAAGTTTTGGTCGTATTCATAACGTGTTGGTTGTATGCAGAACATATTAGTAATGGGCACAGAACGTTTCGTTGTCTTATAGATAACATACCAACGAATGCTTAGCCTGTTGTCGGCGTTCACAACCTATGCCCAACGATAGTTTAACTTGGGCATAGCGCACTGCACGTATCGCCGACGAACTCGTGGCGTCGCCTGTTAAAAACCTGCCGCACGCCGATTTAAATCATAACCGCCTGAGAATTGGAAGTGTCAACCACGGTCACACCTTGACAATTTAGCCAGCGTATGCCGACAAATGAAAAATGTGTCTAAAACGCTGGCACACGTCGAATACGGTATGGGTAAGTTGTGTATACGTTAAGAGCACGCTGAAAAACGATGAAGTATGCTGTCATATTTTGTGGTACGTTTAGTACGTCGTGAAATTTCAAGCATGCTGAAAATTTTATGACGTACTTGGCGTATGGCTCACACGTTCCACTATGCTGGCCATAAGTTGTAGGCACGTTATGCGATCGTTGACACACGTCGACACACGTTACTTGTAAGTTACTCATAAGTCGAAACACGTCGAGGTAATGTTTAGCATACCCGAAACTTATTTTCTCCATCAAGGCACATTTTCTTTTTTTCTCCTTGGTTCCGTGAAGGCATGTGACGAAATATCTGAAGTTGTTGTTGTTGTTGTTGTTGTTTTTTGAATTTTTTTTTTTAGTATATCACGAATTTTAAAATATATTCGGACATTTGCTTTTAAGTCTCGACGTTGACGTGACAATATCCTCAAACAGAAAATATTCACAGAGGAGGAGCTAAGAATAAGACATGAGCAAACTGAAGAGGCAATCTGACGTGACGTAACGGCACGTGATGAAATATCGGAAGTTATTGTTGTTGTTTTTTTTTTTAAACGCTGCCAATACGCCATTATACGGTAGCTGTAAATTAGAAACACGTTCAGTAAGTTCTGTGGTCGTCTGGAAGACGTAAATCAAATACATCTACATACGTCAATATGCGTTGGAGGTACTTACACATAGGTTCAAAGCACGTTACTCATAGGTTAGAAATAAGCTTTGGGTACGCTAAACATTACCTCGACGTGTTTCGACTTATGAGTAACTTACAAGTAACGCACCTCGACGTGTGTCAACGATCGCATAACGTGCCTCGATGTGTGTCAACGATCGTGTAACGTGCCTACAACACGTTACTCATAGGTTATAAATAAGTTTTGGGTACGCTAATCATTACCTCGACGTGTTTCGACTTATGAGTAACTTACAAGTAACGTGTGTCGACGATCGCATAACGTGCCTACAACTTATGGCTAGCGTAGCGGAACGTGTCAGTCATACGCTGGCATACGTCGTAAAATTTCCATCATGCCAAAATTTGAGGACAACCCCAAAGTACAACGATGAAAGCCAGCGTACTACGATGTATGGCAGTGTTTTTCAGCATGCTCTTAACGTATACAAAACTTACCCATAACGTATTCGACGTGTGCCAGCGTTTTAGACAAATTTTTCATAAGTCAGCATACGCTGGCTAAATCGTCAAGGTGTGACAGCGCCTTAAGCCTGACATGAAATGAAAAGGATGCAGTGCTCTTCTAAGTTACACAGGCTTTTGTCACCAAAACTATTTCCTCAATGAATGAGTGACAAGTTTGAATTGAATGTTTATCTATAGTTCAAAATCTGGAAATTATGTAATTAAGAAATATAATTCCCTCTGCCCCATCCCAGCCCTTTGTGTCACCCAAAATCAAAACTATTTAATACCAATCTGTAGCAAGATTGCTTTTATATTCGCATAATGCTGATGTATTGATCATGAAATGATGATAATTCTGATGTGCCATGCACTCTATAAGAGCATTGGTGCTGGCGAAGCAGTTTTTTGGCAAAGGTTACGATAGGTGGTTTTCCATTGCATTCTGAGCAGTCAGTCGGGACAGTAATTTGGAATTTGTTTTTGATGTCAGCAATAGCTCACTAACTCTTCATGGAAAGACACCATGGGATCTTTAACATTCACCAACTAATGCCGGCAGACAGGACATCCAGTTTACCATCCATCTGAGAGAGAGGACACACACACAAATGAATCACCCTGCATGTGAAACACCAGGTTGATGGTTTATAGCTGGGTCGGGTTTCTGACCGAGGCGAGACAGCTTAGAGGCGAGTGTGGGCAGTGCTGGATTTATCTTCTCTGCCACCCTATGTCAATTTTCAAAACTGCCCCACGCATACCCACATGTTACCTTCCTCAGTACAAACTAGATCAGATCTATTATTTTGGGTACTGATGCGGTTTTTTTTTTTTTTTTTTTTTTTTTTTTTTGAGTTTTACAGCTTCATTTGTATGAGGGCATACCAAAAAGTAATGCCTCATACTTTTTTTCTGCTATTGTTCAAGTAGTTTTGCAATGCCTTCACGAGAGAACTGTGTTCAACTGACAGAACTGGCGCTTCACATCAGCCGTGACATCATCTTTGAGGAAGAGATGAAAATCTGACGGAGCAAAGTCAGGGTGGGCTGTTATGTTGTGTGCTGTAAGATGGTGAAACCGAGGCGAAAAATCACTTCAGTCATTCGTGTACTTGTATGAGGCCATGCAAAGAAACTAAGGCGGATCTGTCCACTCAGGCTGTCAATGTCATCAAGGCGCTATTCAGCTGCCAACGTCGGTGCATCCGTTTTGCACTGACATCGGCAGCTGGTTATGTAATAAGGGCTTTATTCACCATGCATTGGAAATGCTTTTCTGACAAGTACAATTTTTCAGCGATTTCTGATTGAACACAGGCATTTTTCACAAGTTATGAAATCACAGATATGGCCTGTTCACTGTCTTTGCCGCCCTTACTTCAGTTGCTGCCTTAGGCCTTAGTTATTTTATAACTTGGTTTACAGATCCGCCGACGGTATATTTGCGGAAATGAAACATAAATATAAAACACATTTTTAGCCTTTTATATTTATAAATTTTCCGCCGAAGGTGCAAAACTTTCAAAACCCGAAATGTAAACGTCGGCATTTATTTTCAAAATATAATTTTGCGCGCGCACCAAAATGCCGAGTCCCCTTTTAACCATACTGCGCAGTACTCTTCCGTCATAGCGTCTGAGCAGTGGCCAGCGTGGTTCAGATTGACTGTGGTTTCTGGGGCGAAAGTGATTGTTAAGAAGTATGTCAGCGGTATAAATTTGAGTGACTGTATTGGTGATTTAATCACGCAACATCTTGATGACGAATATTCTGGCCGAACGATTGCATCAATTCAGTGCAGCAGCCGGGATGATTCGCAGGCTACTCTCGATCGTGCCGATTTTGTTTCCGTCGAAAGTTGTACACCGCTGTTCGTATTGAAAGATTTTGGTGCCAAGTACATCAAAGTTTCCCTGCGAGATGCTGATATTCAGCCTTCAATGGACCATAAATCAGCCTTTGATGTGCTCATGGGGTTGGGGAGACGGTTCGATCAGATGCCCGCTGAAAAGTAAGAGCTGGTTATGGTTCTGATTGACCATTTTGAGCGTGTTGATTCCTAGTAGACACCTTTTTAAAATCATATCCAGCACTATGCACTGGTGTGCACGCACACATCTATGACTTGGACAGTAATTTTCTCAGCATTGTTTCCATTTGTTTGATGATCCAACAGGTTTCTATAAGTAAAACATGCCAGACTATATTGTAAAAACAAGTTTTAATCCTTCTTTATTGTTTTTCACATCAGATGATACAGTGAACATGGGCATCCTGCATCCTGTGTAAACCAAGTTATAAAATAGCTTTGGCCTTTGCGGACAATTACCTTGAGAACATCAAGATACTCGTTTACACATAGTGGTCATAATAGATATGTAACTACTCAAAATGTTGCTGACAATAGGTTTATGTTTGGACAAGTATCTGTGTAGGTGTGGCGATCCATCCAGGATTGTGTCCAATAGCCCAGGAGACTGCTTAGGCAGCACCAACGGTCTGCAAAGAGTATGGTCCCAATGGATGGAGGTATCAAGGCTCATGGAAGAGCAGAATAACAGAGGCTGAAGAGACAACAGCATGACTAGAAAATACAGATTCATCATAGCACGTGAGGAAGAATTTCAGTTAAAGGAATGGAAACAGTGTCTTAGAAGGTGTTTGGATCAAGATTCCACAATCGTACATTGATAAATTGTATGGAAGCATGAAAACAAAGTGTTTTGTAAATTGAAGGGCTTGAGAACAAAACACTCGTTTGTTTTAAAATCTGTTCGCTATTCTCTTTGATAATCCAGTGTACCGACAACACGTTCCTGGGTATCTGTGGTGGCTTTTTAAAATGGAGTCTCTTGGTGCCTGATTGAGCATTGATTGATGGTGAAGTTTTCGCTGTGCTGTTTTGACCGGCGCAGCAAATTTGTTTTGTATTGAATCTCATTTGTATTTAGTACTGTGCCAGCAAAAGTACACATTGCTATGCTGATTGATTCAATCAAACGACAACATGTTGTACACAAGGAGCAGATTCAAAATGTTATACAAAGTATTGATCATGAAATTATGATAATCTGGGATTCTGGAATTACCGTCAGGTCAATCCATATTAGATCTGTGACTTGCTTACAGGTACCATGTAAACCTGTACTAACCTGTCTCTTGGTTGGGTTGTCGGCAACTAAACTGTCTCCCCCACCTGGTTTTCTGGTGAGGAGGATGTATGGATATGGACACCTATCAGGATTAAAAATAAAACCTGTCAAAGGGTGGAGGTGGAGGAGCTCCATCCATTTCTAGTGCCCAACTGTGTCTGCGGACATCCTCCTGCAGTTGGGTTACTTTTTTTTTTAGGTGGTTGGTGGCAGAATTTGTACTCCGGCCATCGTAAAACATTTCATTCCGCAAAACCAACAAATGCATGGAAATCTGATAACCCACACCTTGGGAGTACCACGTGTGCTGCTGCCCTTCGCAGGGCAGCTCACCGGATGACGGGATTGGGGCAAAGCCTCCGGGACCACTATTCCTTAATGATAGAAGGAAAACCATTGGGTAAACCTCTGGGGTCAGATTGCAGTGGTGTGTGGCAAAGTGGTGCTGAGGTGTCGTCCACCAGATCTCCTTTGGTTCACCCAAGGCAGTGTCTTCGGGTGGGTACCTGGAATGCCCTATCTCGAAGAGAGGATGATTACCTATCTCTGTTATCACCTGAGCTCAAGCATTTTAACATAGGTAGTGCAGCACTCTCTGAGGTTCGGAGGCAGGATAGTGGCGAGATCATAACGGGTGGTTACACCTACTATTGGTCTGGTCGCTCTAATGGTTACCATGCCCAAGGAGTTGCTATAGCTGTGTCCAATAAGCTGACTCCAATGATAATTGAGGTAACACTGGTCAATGAGCATATTATGAGATTCGGGATTTGTCACTCCTTGGGTGTCGTTTCCCTGGTCTCTGCATATGCTCCTACTGAGACGAGTGATCTCACCGTGAAGGACGCATTCTATGCCGCGTTCGAGTGGTTGATCAGTGCCCCAGGTGAGATATTCTTCTAGTCTTGGGGGACTTCAATGCATTGACTGGAACTGATAGGGAGGGTTATGAAACAAGTGTTGGTCCCCATGGGTCTGGAACTGTGAACCAGAATAGCACGAAGTTCCTTGACTTTACAAGAAGTCATGGACTTAGGGTGGCTGGTTCATGGTTTTATCACTCACAGTCTCATCGCTGGACTTGGTATTCCAACACTGGTGGTGTGGAAAAGGAGATTGACCATGTGCTCATTGATGGTCGCTGGAGGATGATCCAGAGCTACAGGGTCTACTGGAGTGCTTATTTCCTCAATACAGACCACATGCTTGTGTAACAACCCTGGAGTTGCAGCTTAAATCTGGGAGAAGGGTAACATCCCAGCCTCAGCTGGATGTTGGCAAGCTCAAGGATGAGAGGGTTGCTGAGGAGTTTGCAAACAGGCTGAGTGGGGATTTGGGGGGATGGGTCTGGGTGCTTTGGGGAATCCTAAAGAGTTGTGGAGAGCCTTCAAGACCACTGTCCTTGATGTTGCTGGTGGATGTCTTGGAACTCACCATAGAGCGAAGAAGAATTTTGTTTCTCAAGGGACACTGGATACCATTGACCAGTCGCAGGGCCAGGCTTAATAGCAGAGCTGAGCTGTTCAGGGAGCTGAGGCGTAAAACTGTACGTCCGCTAAGGGTGGACAAAGAGGCCCATGTGTGAGGAATCTGTGAGGGGGTAGAGCATCACCTGTGGTCAAGTGATTCTTGTCCTACTTACAGGGGAATTTGTGCATTGCATTCCTCCAAGCGCATCCCTCGGTGTATTGCAGTTAGAGCGAAGGGTGGTGGGTTCTTGACAGAGGAGTGAAAGCCCGCTGTGCTGGTTACTTTGAGCGCTGTACCAGGCTGTTCCATTAGCTGTCGAGATGCACGTCAGGGGTGTTACTATCCCTATTGCTGACCTCTCATCAATTGTGATCCACCTTTGTTTGTCGAAACGCAGACTGCGGTGAACTGGTTGAAATGAGTGAAGCTCCTGGGATCTGTGGCATCCATGCTGAACTTCTCAAGGCTAGTGAAAATGCTGTACTCGTATCATTGCATGCAGTTCTGTGGTCTGCCAGGAACACAGGCGTAATCCCAACTGACTGGAAGAGTGGCCTTGTTGTCCCTCTCTGGAAAGGGAAAGGTGATCTCCGAGACTGAAACAACTACTGAGGGGTGACGCTGTTCTCAGTTCCGGGCAAGGTCTTTGCTTGGCTAATTATTGATAGGGTTCGCCACCAACTGCTTGAGCACCAGCATCCAGAGCATCAGCATCCTCACTGAATGCAGGAGCGTTTTGGCAAGGGCTGTTTGCAGCTTATGTTGATCTCTGTGAAGCGTTCGATTCAGTGAATCGGGATGTCCTCTGGAGGATTCTTGGTCTTCGTGGGGTGCCACTAAAACTGATCAACCTGATGTCTGAACTATACACTGGTTCTGAGAGTGCTTGAGATTGGTTGATACCATCTCCGACTTATTTCCAGTTGTTACTGGGATTCGTCAGGGTTGTGTACTGGCACTCACACTTTTCAGCGCTTGCATGGACTGGACTCTGGGGAGGATGTCGGAGAGATCAAGCTGTGTTACATCATTTGGGAATGTCAAGATCTCCGATCTTGATTTCGCAGATGATACAGTCATGTTTGCGGAGACTTTAGATATCCTTTTGGGAGCCATTGAGGTGCTGAATGAGGAGTCGGAGCAGCTGGGATTCTGGGATTCCTGGGTCAAAAGTAAAATCCAGGCTTTCATTGACATCTTTGAATCTGTTGTCTTGTCTGTATCTGTTTTTATTGAGGATGTTGATGTTACGGAGAGATTCACGTACTTGGCATTGATATTCATGTCTCTGCTGGCTGTGAGCCAGAGGTCAATAGACGTGAGAAAAACCATGTTCTCACCAAATTTAGTGTCCCGCCCACAACGTCACGTGACCTTTTTTTCAGGCTCCCACTCATTGGTTGGCTAGTCGGCACGTGGTGGGTGGGCCGCGTCAGAGCCGGGGTGCCATTGTCGGCGACAGACGTGGCTCTAAGATCGCGAGTGGGAAAATATATCAAGCACTCCGAATCGCATGGTTGAATGCGATTTCAAGTGATTTTTAAGACTCTCGACAGCACTGTCGCGCTGATCGTTGATAGCTCCATCTAAAGGATTGAGTTAAATCCGGACGAGTGTGATCATTATTCCCGGCTATCGTCGAGCGGAGCTGTGAGTTGTACAACCTGTTTTTGGAACTCTATTGTTGCCAAGAGTTCTGGCAGGTTTTTTGTGCTGTGTATTCAATTCTGTTACCAACCGTTTTTGAGATCGAGCCAATAAAATATCGTGCCTACCCCTAGAGGCCGATTCGAAACACAGTGGTGTGTTTTGTTGTTCTCTTTGTCCACACGTGGACTGCTTGAAGCTCGGACATTAACGTCAGTATTCCGTGCTGGAAGATCTTAAACAGACGGGATCACAAATGGGGCCTCGTCCGGGATCGTTCAAGTAAGAGACAATTCGAACTGAGACAGAAATTCCAAAGTGGGTCGCTATCTTCCTTCATCTGATTATCGTTCCCTCACCAGCGAATGCCATCTTGGAGGAACCTTCTCACCAGCAGACGCCATCTTGGAGGAACCGTCTCACCAGCAGACGCCATCTTGGAGGAACCTTCTCACCAGCAGACGCCATCTTGGAGGAACCGTCTCACCAGCAGACGCCATCTTGGAGGAACCTTCTCACCAGCAGACGCCATCTTGGAGGAACCTTCTCACCAGCAGACGCCATCTTGGAGGAACCTTCTCACCAGCAGACGCCATCTTGGAGGAACCTTCTCACCAGCAGACGCCATCTTGGAGGAACCTTCTCACCAGCAGACGCCATCTTGGAGGAACCTTCTCACCAGCAGACGCCATCTTGGAGGAACCTTCTCACCAGCAGACGCCATCTTGGAGGAACCTTCTCACCAGCAGACGCCATCTTGGAGGAACCTTCTCACCAGCAGACGCCATCTTGGAGGAACCTTCTCACCAGCAGACGCCATCTTGGAGGAACCTTCTCACCAGCAGACGCCATCTTGGAGGAACCTTCTCACCAGCAGACGCCATCTTGGAGGAACCTTCTCACCAGCAGATGCCATCTTGGAGGAACCTTCTCACCAGCAGACGCCATCTTGGAGGAACCTTCTCACCAGCAGACGCCATCTTGGAGGAACCTTCTCACCAGCAGATGCCATCTTGGAGGAACCTTCTCACCAGCAGACGCCATCTTGGAGGAACCTTCTCACCAGCAGACGCCATCTTGGAGGAACCTTCTCACCAGCAGACGCCATCTTGGAGGAACCTTCTCACCAGCAGACGCCATCTTGGAGGAACCTTCTCACCAGCAGACGCCATCTTGGAGGAACCTTCTCACCAGCAGACGCCATCTTGGAGGAACCTTCTCACCAGCAGACGCCATCTTGGAGGAACCTTCTCACCAGCAGACGCCATCTTGGAGGAACCTTCTCACCAGCAGACGCCATCTTGGAGGAACCTTCTCACCAGCAGACGCCATCTTGGAGGAACCTTCTCACCAGCAGACGCCATCTTGGAGGAACCTTCTCACCAGCAGACGCCATCTTGGAGGAACCTTCTCACCAGCAGACGCCATCTTGGAGGAACCTTCTCACCAGCAGACGCCATCTTGGAGGAACCTTCTCACCAGCAGACGCCATCTTGGAGGAACCTTCTCACCAGCAGACGCCATCTTGGAGGAACCTTCTCACCAGCAGACGCCATCTTGGAGGAACCTTCTCACCAGCAGACGCCATCTTGGAGGAACCTTCTCACCAGCAGACGCCATCTTGGAGGAACCTTCTCACCAGCAGACGCCATCTTGGAGGGATTTTCTCACCATAGGACGCTATCTTGTGTTTACGCCAGTCATCGGCCAACAACAACAAAAAAAACGTGAGTTTTATGTACGTTGCATTTTTCATTGGCAATTTGATGTGCGGTGGTGATATTGGGTATTTCGTGTCGTATTTCCCCAACAGAGCGATGTGTGCGAATTACGTGTATCACCCCAATATTGTTTGCCTTCCCTGTGTGAATTGCCCCGTCCCATGTGGTGAAAGATATTGCTGAAATATTTCGACCCAGCCTCCTTTTAGACTTAGTGTTTTGTGCCCTTATCGTATGATAACTCGTAGCCAAACCATGTCGGCTGGAGACGTGAGAGATCAACGTGATCATGTTGACAGTCACGTGGGTGTCGATGTGAGCGACGCAATCAGCCTTGACCCGGTCACTGAACCCGATATGTTAGGGAGCGATCCCATCGTGACTAAATGAATGCGTTCGACCTTCTGGTCCAGGCTGACCCCGGTTCAACAACTCGACATGTATAACAGGGCAGAGGCTGAGCGACTCAGGGCAGAGGCTGAGCGACTCAGGGAGCATGACGCAGTGATAGCTGAAAGGGCAGAGGCTGAATGTGTCAGAGAGCATGAGTGGCGAATGTTGACTGAACGACAGCGGGCAGATGTGTCTGCTGCACCAGTCCCGGAAATTGTTCATGTTCGTTTGCCGGACTGGACAGGAGACACGAGGCCAGAAACGTATCTGGAGATGGCGGAGAAGTTGTTGACTTCCGGTGGCATTGATGAGAGCTTGTGGGTCGGCCATCATGTTCGCCATCTATCTGAAAAGGCGAAGGAGGGTATATGCGAGGATGGCAACCGAGGACGTAAACAAATACTGGAAGTTGAAGGCCGAGATTTTGAACGCCGATGCGGTGTCTCCGTGTATTTATAGGCATAATTTTTTCAGTTTGACTCGTCAGTCTAGTCAAACCTATGAGGAACATTTGCGGGTTTTGTTGGAACAGCTGCAGAGATGGTTCGAGGGGAGCAGCGTTGAGTTACCTCCAGCGGTTGCGGAACTCCTGGTGCGTTACCATATCGATCAACAGCTTCCGCCGGACTTGGCGTTGTTTCTTGTCTATAGAGACACTGTTTCCTTGTCAGACTGCGTCAAGCTTATTGATAAACATGTTTTGGCGTGCAAAATGTTGCAAGCCACGGAGTCGCGTCGTAAGACGGAGGATTCTGCGGTCAAGACCGTCCACCGTCTGCCCGGCGGCTGGATCGAGGGGAAGATTTCTCCGATGCCCTCCACTGGTGGCGGTCGCGAACTGCAGGCCAGGGCACGGCCCTGTGCGATTTCTGCAAACGCGTGGGGCACGGTGGAGACCGCCGTTTCTCTAACCCAGCTAGTCCGGCCTATCGAGGCAACCCATGGGGCACGGTGGAGACCGATGTTTCTCTAACCCAGCTAGTCCGGCCTATCGAGGCAACCTGGTTGTTACATTGGAGGGAGGTCAGTGGAGGTCATCAACTGGGCTCTCGTGCATGATGGTAGCATCGGTGACAGAGGTCACTGCCACCGAGGCTAATACCATTCATCCTCTGCATCAGGGTTATTCAGGGACAGCCTTAGTGGGTGGCCCTGATTCGGTGGTGAAGTTTAAGGCCCAATACCTTCGGGATACTGGGGCGACGCTGTGTGTTCTCCGGGCGGGCGTAGTTCCGGCCTCTCAGATGCATTATACCGGCGAGTATATCGTCCTTCGGGGCATTAACCAGGTTCCTGGCTGGTATCCCCTTGCTCTCATCGAGGTCCAGAGTGACATTTTTATGGGTCCGATGACCTGTGCGGTGGTACCCTACTACCCGGTACCAGGGGTATCCTTGCTGATTGGCAATGATGCAATGGCCAGGGAGGAGTTATTGACTCTGACCTGTGGGGTGGTCACTAGATCCCAAAGCAAACAGGCGGAGAGAGTGGCGGAGTCAGACATATCTTCACTCTGGCCCGAGGAGCCTCGCCCCTCGACTCCAGCCTCCGAGGGTGACGTTGCTTCGACTGAAGTCCACCCGAGCCTCCAGTCAGGCCGACCTCAGGAGCCGGGCTCCTCATGGACCGTTTCCGTCTGTGACAACGGGGACCCCAGCTACTTGTTCGCCGGTCGGCCAATCCGGTGAGGGGGATCAGTCCTCCGAGGTGGTTAGCAACCCCAGTTCTGTGCCTGAGGTCACTCCCGCATTGTCTGAGGTAACCAGTCTAGTGGAGGATCAGCACTTCGATCCCACCCTTGCCATCCTCTGGGAAATGGGAGAAGACTCCGGGCCTGGTCGAACAGGCTACTATGTGAATGGTGCAGCGTGCTGATGCATAAATATTCCCCCAAGAACATGTCCTTCACCCAGACGTGGAAGGTACGACACCAAGTTGTCGTACCGGGGAGGCATCGTCAGTCAGTCATGCAATTGGCCCATGACAGTATTTCCTCGGGTCATGTCGGAGTGGCCCAGGGAGCGGAACTACAGTACCGTGGAGAAGCAGCTCCTCGCTATCATGGCGGCAATCCAGGTATTCGCTGTCTACATTGGCCATGGGCCCATCACCATCTACAGCGACCACCACCTGCTCGGTTGGCTCAGCCAAGCCAAAACCTCCAACCAGCGTATTCTGCGCTGGGCGCTTCTCCTCTGAGAATACGACCTCACAGTCAAACACGTGAAAGGAGTGGAGAACAGACGAGCTGACCTCCTTAGTCGCCATCTAGTAGACAGGGAGCACCAAAGTTAAGTTAAGCCCTTTGTTTCTCCCGAAGGAGCCTTGCTCCTCGGTCTGTTTCCCCTCCTGTAAACGCTTTCCCCAACTTAAGTTTAGTTCCCTTTGTCTCTCTATCATGGTGCGGGCGATGGGTAAATATGGTGGGGTAGATATTAATGTGGTGTAGTGTGTTTAATATTGTGTTGTGGATGAACATTGTTTATTGTACAAGAATGTTAACGATCACCGCCATCATATTGCCTTGTGATTTGCAACTAGTACAATAACTGGTTTCAAAACGCCGTCTATCCGACGGGTTTACTTTAGGTGGGGAGGACTGTGAGAAAAACCATGTTCTCACCAAATTTAGTGTCCCGCCCACAACGTCACGTGACCTTTTTCAGGCTCCCACTCATTGGTTGGCTAGTCGGCACGTGGTGGGTGGGCCGCGTCAGAGCCGGGGCGCCATTGTCGGCGACAGACGTGGCTCTAAGATCGCGAGTGGGAAAATATATCAAGCGCTCCGAATCGCATGGTTGAATGCGATTTCAAGTGATTTTTAAGACTCTCGACAGCACTTTCGCGCTGATCGTTGGTAGCTCCGTCTAAAGGATTGAGTTAAATCGGGACGAGTGTGATCGTTATTCCCGGCTATCGTCGAGCGGAGCTGTGAGTTGTACAACCTGTTTTTGGAACTCTATTGTTGCCAAGAGTTCTGGCAGGTTTTTTTGTGCTGTGTATTCAATTCTGTTCCCAGCCGTTTTTGAGATCGAGCCAATAAAATATCGTGCATACCCCTCGAGGCCGATTCAAAACACAGTGGTGTGTTTTGTTGTTCTCTTTGTCCACACGTGGACTGCTTGAAGCTCGGACATTAACGTCAGTATTCCGTGCTGGAAGATCTTAAACAGACGGGATCACGACAACGTCTCGTTCGGGCCTGTGGAATCATGGATTCACGGGATCATGTGGTGTGGTGCTGCCGGTAACTGTGCAGGAGGACAAAGTCTGAGTCTTCAGGTACTTGGTGCTTCCAGTCTTGCTCTACGGATGTGAGACTTGGTCTCTGACCAGGGATCTGAGATGGAGACTTAATTTCTTTGGTACCAGGTCTCTTTGGAGAATCCTTGGCTATTGCTGGTCGGACTTTGTGTCCAATGAGCGGTTGCTGAGAGAGATTCAAATGACATTTGTTAACTGTCTAGTCCATGAGCATTAGCTGCGGCTGAATGGACACGTGGCTTGTTTGCCTGACACTGATTCCGCTCACCAGATTTTCTCGGCGACGGAGTCTCTTAAGTGGAGGAGGCCACTTGGGCCGACCACGTGCCTCGTGGTTGCAGCAGGTTGATCAGCATCTCAAGGAGATTGGGATGGGCCAGGCATCTGCCAGAGGGATGGCCAGACGGAGGCACCTGGAATATCAGCGGAAAGTGGACACAGCGACAAGCTGCTCTGCCGCATGCTCTCATACCTCACCTGACATAAGTCGCCCTGCTCTATTCACTCTATAATTTGCCCAAGGTCATCTTCCATCTGCTTGGAAATCAGATAACATAATCTTCATCAAAGATCATTACTGCTTATACAAGCAAAATATGGCTGCTACATGGCATGTGGGGAAATCACTTGCACTTCGCTGCAAAGCTCAGTGTTGGATGCTTTGGTTTAAAAGTCCGCTTAAAATGAGAGAAATGAAACATTTTGAAAAATTCAAATTATTCTCACTCAGATTTCAACATCACCATTTCTTTATGATATTTGTTATACCGGATACCATTAGGTGGTGTTGCACAATACATATTGTAGCGTCAACTGCCATTGAGCTTGTTGCGGCGGGAGGTTAAAATCCCGTGATGTATCGAACAGTTTTAACTGCTGTGGAGATGTTCCGAATTAATGGCGGGTTTGCGTGTGCGAGAACTTCGGAGAGACATGAGAACCTTAGCTCTTGCAAAACCAACAGGTTTATTTCCCATAACACAAACACCTAGGGGAAGATTGACCCGATGAAAGGAATATGACGGCGGTTTGGGAGGAGGAGAGGAGAGAAATGCAATTCAGATATGATTATATGCAACGAGCATAAAAGAAATCTAAAGAAACTAATGCGCCTCACTCTGGACTCAATCATAGACTGGAAAGGGACAAAACCAGGGGACTCAGCTGCTGGTGGATGAGCAGACGATGGGGGAGATGAACAGGCGGTGATGGCATACGGCAGGATTCAGGGACGATGGACGGCAGCGAAAACGGGCAGAGGCAGGTAGATTATCTCAGAGAAAGCTCTCCTCACAATTGTTTCTCCTCAGAACCTTTTTTCTCCTCCTCCTTCACAAACCTCTCAGACATGCCCTACTGCTCCTCCCTCTTCTCCCCAGGAAATGCTCCACCCCATGAAGGCGTTCATATCTCCACCCATGGAAGCATTCATAGCTCCTCCCCTCCTTTCTTACACCATCTCCTGATGTCCCCAGTAGATGTTTACAAAGGGATTATATGCACAATTTCCTTAACCATAATCCTGAACTAATTATTACCACGCACCACGCCTTGTATGGTACACATTCAAAGAAGACGATCCTTAAGCTGACATTTCCTTACTTACTACATTGAGATTGGCTAACTACTCGTACACAGACCATGCTACTCGATACATTCCTATCTGTTCGAAGGTGATATCTAACTCCCCCACAAACGTAACAATATTTATATAGAGAGAATTGTGGTCTGAACCCCAGATACGCCACTCCAACAGAAACCACACTTGGGAGACCCTTAGACAATATGCAAAATTTGGTTCAATAATTTTTTAGTTTTCGAAGCATGTATAAACCAACACACACGACTTGAGCTTCATATATTAGATTTTTTGCAATAACTGCTTTATAGTTGGATGTGCAAACCAAAGATATTTTAAAGTGATTTTGCTTCATCGGGCATCTACCATTCATGAAGCTAAATGTCTTTTTTTTTTTTTTCTTTTTTATCCCCCGTCGTGTGGCGGAAGGGGGATATTGTTGTCACCCGGGTTGTCCGTCCGGCTGTCCGTCCGTCCGGCTGGCTGGGCGTCAACATTTATAGCTGTGAGTGCGATAACTCATAAACTGTGCGCCATATCGATTTGAAATTTGGGTCACTCATGTACCACCTGAAAAGGAAGAACCCTATTGATTTTGGGCATGGCCAGATCCAAGATGGCCGACGGGCGGTCATCTTGAAAAATGTTTTTTGTAATAAATGGAAAACCGCTTATCTGATTTCAATTATTTTTCAATGGCGGGGGATTCCTCATCTCTGATGGTATATTTTCTTCTTGTTAATATACATGGTCAAGGTTCGTGGAATAGCTCAGACACAGATCAGGTCAGGACAACATAAAGGGAACAGCAGGATAAAGGGGAAATGCCAACAGGAGGGAGAAAGTAGATGGAGACGGACAAACAAGGGATCCAGGTAATGATAAGGGGTAGGGGTGGACAAGATGGATATATAAAAGCAAAATTTTGGGTGGGTTGTGGGGTGGTTTAACGGGTGTCGAAAAGATCATGGTTTTAGGTGGGGGATGACTTGAAATGATGGTGAACCGCTGATTTGAAGACCTGGAGAGAAGAATGATAATGAATACAGTATTAAAGGTGGTTCCACAGGTGGGGAAAAAGAGGAATAAATGAGGGGAGGTGAGCAGTGGTTCTGGATTTAGGCAGTTTAACTCGCAGATGGACAGTGTGCGTCCTGCAGATACCTGGGGGTGGGACAAAGCACTGGAGGGTGGGAGGGGAGAGGGTGCAAGACCAGAAATGAGGCAGAAGAAGACAGAAAGACCACCAACCTGTCGGTGATGGTAATGTGATAGTCCCATGGACTCCACTTCACCGCAAGAGATTCCAACAAACTTGAAAGCCTTGATTTCCATGGCGTTTTAGGCCCAAATACGTGTTTGCAGAGGGCCATCGAATATTAAAACCATAGAGCACAATTGGTTATTGTTATGTCATTTTGAAGTTTTTTTTGATTCTTAGTTACATCCTCGTTTCTTTTCTTTTTTCTGTTGTTATGAGGGGAAAAGGGAGGGGTGAGGGGGTTTGAGCATCACTGCCTTTTTACAAGTAGCATTTTTGTGCCCATCCCATGTTGCCCTGAGGGTACTAAGCCAAGCACTTTCTGTCGATTGACATCATACCGTATGTTGACTACACCAGGTGGAGCAGGCAAATGTTGAAGTCATGAATGAGTCAGCTGGGTTTTTACCATCAATCTGAAAGTGACATGATGATTTTCTTTCAACAAGATTGGTTTCCAGAAACTTACAATTAAAATCCTTAATTCTATTTCCTTCAACCAGGAACCCATCAAACTCTGAGATGTCATTAAAATGTCCTCAAAACAACCCCCCAAAAATGATGATTTGATGAGATTGCAATGAGTCCACTGCAGAACGAAGGCCTCTCTCAACACGGTCCATTATTTTCTGTTCTCTGCAATTCAGGGCTCTTGCACAGCCATGAATTTTTCAATCTTGTCTCGCCATGTAATCTTTGGTCCAGGCCAGTTCCATTTACGTTTTTTTTTTTTATTGTGAGCATTATGTCATTTCATTTCATTTTCTGTCTGATCCATCGGCTTCTCTTCTTGTCTCTTTTTGTTTTGTCAACGAAATATCTTTCCATTTTTGTTTCTTTGCATTGTGATCAATTTGTTTTCTTCCAAATTCCTTGTCTGAGACTACATATCACTGCTATTATACGTTGATTGCTAACTTTCTTTTTTAGATGTCAAGGCAATAACATTAAATTTTCTAAATGCTGCTCTCGTATGTCTCTCCACTACCACAAAATGATCTGCATCCATTTTCGTGAGTTTGCCGAAGACCGAAGTAATCGTGATAATCCCTGGTTTCTACATTTCAATAATGGTTAGTAATCGCAATAACTGACAACTTTAAATTTCTTGCGTTAACGGTTGAGTTTCTTGCATAAATGAGTTTTATCTTCGCCATGTTCATTTTTAGTCTGATCCAACTCTCTAAATTGAGGTCTTCCATCGTCATTTTAATTTTTCCATTATTTGAAATTAAAATGACAAGGTCTGTGAAGCATCAGTGGTTTAGTCTTTAAATGCTGACATTTATTCCTTTATTTCTGCAATTTAGCTGTTGGAATGTTGGAACACTCCTGGGCATGTATGAGTGAACAATTTTGGGGAGATTGTCGTCGGTCTCTTTCGATCTTCATCATGGCATGACTTTGGTTCTTCTTCAAGGTCACTGCTCCACCACTGTAAACTTCACTTTATTTGTGGATGTTTAGATGATTTTGAGCTTCATTGATGGCATTTAATCCTATACTGTACAAGGTTTAAAAATTAATCATTTGGCTATAAAGCAAATGGGCTATTTATATCCTCTTGATTTTTATTTTTTCCAGAAATTGATTTATTGTTTGATGACAATCCATTTCCAAATCCCCAAAATTGGTTCTCAAAAATAACTGTTAAGTGCATCAATGGTGTAAAGGAGTCATCCTGCTACTTGTCTGATAATGTTGATTGATATGGATAAACGGCATTCTTGTGAATTTAGGTAGGTTGAAAGACAGGATTTTCAAGTGGAGCCGTTGACAAAGTGTTATTATAAATGTTCTAATTTGGAACAGAGCCCTTTAGCTTGTAATGCTAAGTGGCACAGCATGATGCTGGATTAGAGGTCAAGGCTCTTTGGTTTCCTGGATGCCAGTTTGCTCATATATCAACCGAATCAAAACTGTTATTGTTGCTACGCTCCATTTAATCTGGGAACAATGCAAAGGCTTCATTATACTAAAATGAGGTAATTCTCTGGATGCGTGTAGGTATAGGCCCGGTCACACCTTGACGTTTTAGCCAGCGATGGCAACGTGTTTAAATGTATGTAAAACGCTGGCTTACGTTGAACTTTTGATGTTTTTTTTTAAAGATTCGGACGTATTCATAGCGACTTGGTCTTATGTATAACGCATTGGTAACTACACAGAACGTTTCGTTGTGTTATAGATAACTTATACCAACGAATGCTGAACCTGTTGTCGGCCTACACAACCGATGCCCAACGATAGTCTAACTCAGGCAAAGCGCGTTGCACGCATCGCTGACGATGTCGTGACGTAGCCTATTAAAAGGCTGACGCACAACGATTCGAATCATAACTGCCGTAGAAATGGAAGTGTCAACATCGCGGTCACACCTTGGCGATCTTGCCAGCGTATGCCGACGTAACAAAAAATGTGTCTAAAACGTTGGGGCACGTCGAATACGGTATGGGTAAGTCTGGTATGCGCGAGTAGAACGCTAAATACGCTATCATAAGTCGTAGTAAGTAGAGTACGTCAAGAAATTTTGAACATGTTCAAAATTTTACGACTTACTCGGCGTATGACACACGTTCGCATGCGATGAGGATAAGTTTTACACACGATATGTGGACGCTTACACATGTCCACAAAGGCTACTTATAAGCTACTCATAAGTCGAAACACGTCGCGGTAATGTCTTTTTTACGCGAAACTTATTTCTAACTTATGTTTGACGTGCTTTGAACTAATTATTTACGTAGTCCCAACACACATCGACGTATGTAGACGTATTCCAATGACGTCTTCCGGTCGACAAAAAAAAAAATAAATGAATGTGTTTCTCGCTTACAACTGCCATATAAAGATGTGTTCCCAGCGGTTTTGGGAATTGGTATATAAAAATGGTGTTCATAAAAGGGGAACCCAACAGTGTTTTCGAGTCCTTTTTGAGTTGATGTCCATGTCAGCAGTAACAGTATCAGTATCAGTATTAGTATGAGTATTAGTAGTAGTTTGTTCATGTTGGCAGTAGTAGGTGGGTGTGAGGGGGAGGGTGTGGGTTATGATGGATCGTCCTTGCGTCCGCGTGTCCACGGGTAGGTTCATAGGCTGCCACTCAACGATTTAAATGGCTGCATCTCCACTATTGAAAGTAGACGCTTGCGCTCAACAATTGGATTTTTTTACACTCAACGACTTTGAAATGGTACCACTCAGCTAGTTTCATTGTTTACAATGAACGATTTAAATTGCTGTCACTCGCCTTTGTTTTTTTTTTTTGTTTTTTTTTGTTTTGTTTTTTTGACGCTGGGGTTTGGAAATTTGAAGCGTTTTTTCTGAACGTGTTAAAACGCTCAAACTCGACTATTTTAAATCGACGCTGCCGATGGACAATTGGAATCATAGCCAAGCTAGACATCGAAGTGTGAACATCCTCGTCATGCCGAAGAAAAGTTTGAAGAATGCTGCAAATAAGTGTCCTGGCCGTGGCCGTGGACGCTGACGCAAGGACGATCCATTATACCGACGTCTTTCAGCCTATGAGTAACTTAAAAGTAACGTCTGTCGACGTGGTGGCAACGATCGCGTAACGTGCCAACAACACGTTAATCATAGGTTAGAAATAAGTTTCGGGTACGCTAAACATTACCTCGGCGTGTCTCAACTTATGATTAACTTACAAGTAGCATGTGTTGACGTCTGTCAACGATCGCAGACCGTGCATACAACTTGTGGCCAGCGTAGTGGAACGTGTGAGTCATACGCCGGCATACGTTGTGAAATTTCGAGCATGAAAAAATTTGAGGACAACCGAAAAGTACAACGTTTAAAGCCAACGTACAACGACTTATGGCAACGTACTACGACGTATGCCAGCGTGCTCTTAATGTTATCAAAACTTACCCATAACGTATTCAACGTTTGCCAGCGTTTTAGAAAAAAAATTCAAAAATCGGCATACGTTGGCTAAAACGTCAAGGTGTGACCGGGCCTTATGTATGTAAGTGTACGTCTGATCATTATATAATCAAAAATGGCTTGGCCAATTTCAAATCAAATTTCGCAAACTTGCTTGGGGTACCCAGCGTCAGGTCGTGGGCACAAAATAATTACCCACCTCACTTCCCCTCACCCACCCACCCCGGTGAAGACTACTTACGATTTTCGCCTGTATACGGAGAATAGTGCAAGTGTTTTAACTCCTGACCCCTGCCAGAGGGAGTGGGTATTGACAAATTATTTCACTCCTGGAGGGATCGAGTGTAATTATTACTAAAAGGAGATGAATCCGTCCATCCATCATGTGAAGAAATGGGATCTCTTGCTTTAATGTAGCGGTTTCTGCTGTGTACAATAATAAAAATAATTCCGTTGTCTTCACCGAGTCACGATCCCAGAGGGAATGGGTATTTACTAGTGAGTAAAAACCATTGAATGGCACAATGGTAAACAAATATCAATGCAATTGGTTGTAAAGATGATATGACTATAATTCATGGGACACTTTGCTTTCAAAATGTCTGATTATTCGTTTTTTTTCCTTTGATGTCTTATTCATCTCAACATTTTGCTCAAGGTCTTAATTTTCAATTTTTAAATGCAGTGTTGTTATTTTTGTTGTGCGGTTTTATTTATTTATTTGCTACATAAGTTACATTATATAATTATGCCTCTGCTGATGAAGTTGCCATAGGCATTATGTTTTATATGTATATATTTTAAATGATCTCTGTTAGATGGCATAATAGTATGTTGGTTATAGTTTTTCCATACCTGATATGCACATTGCCACTTCCATGATATCCAAAATTCTTGTTTGAAAATCCCTTGTGAACATCGGTAATAATAATAATACGTTTATATATATATATATATATATATATATATATATATATATATATATATATATATATATATATATATATATATATATATATATATATATATATATATATATATATATATATATATATATATATATATATATATATATATGTTCAATTGGCATTGCATGTCATGCTTGCCACGTTCTCTCGATTGCCTTTTCTTCCCAGTGTTTGTGCCCATCTTTTCTAACATACCACATGGAGCAACATTTCATCGCACATGAGTGCTCTGCTGATGGTAGTGGTTTTATTGATATAAAAATAACTTGTCTCACGCTGTCCGATTTTGAGACAGGCTGTTGAAAAGATGTCTGCTACAGCCAACCAGCTAACGTGACCCCATCGGGTTTTTTCCCCAGTGCCCTCCTTGCAAGGCGTTCACACCTATGCTGTGCGAGACGTACCGGCGCGTGTGTGAGGCTGGAAAGAAGTTCGAGATCATATTTGTAAGTTCTGACAGGTGAGAGGAAGGAGATGGGTGGGAAAGAAAGGAGTCAAATGCTGGGAAAGAATTTAGGAGGGAGTGGGAAAGAAATATACTATAAGGAAGACATTGAAGGAAGATAAAAGTAAAGTTGGCTGAAAAGATGATATAAAGTAGAGAATGGATTTGGACCTCCGGTTCCAGGTTTGGGGCAACTGCAGCTTCTCTCAGGGGTCTCTTCCGACTTTCTCAAAGTTAAGTTTCCAGTCGTTATATGTCACGTTTTAATTGCATATATTCTCACCTACATGTTTACTGTGTGTTTCTAGTTCGATTTTGTTTCAAAAATCGTGATATTTTGTGAGTTTTCGTCGACCTTGTCTTATCGGGTTCCTTGAGGCTTACCCGTCCTTCCCGTCCAGATGTGCAATCGTTTTTATTGTATTCTCTCCCTATTACCATCAATTCCTATTTTCCCCACTTTTCCCATGCCCCCCATCTATCCCTCCCAATGACACCCTCTGTTTCTTGACTTAGATTAAAATAAAAAACCCAACAATCCATTCTTCCTTCATAACCACGAGCACCGATCCTTCTTATTCTTCTTATTCTTATTCTTCCTTCTTCAGCCAGCACACCATCTTTCTTCTTTTGAGCTGACCCACTCTCACCATTACCTTCACAATTTCTTCCGACAACCTTCCATTACCTAATCTTACCTAATTAACAAAAATCCATCACAAAAACAAAAAAAAATCCTTGTATCCTTTCTAACTATACACCTCCTGAAACCACGTGTCTCTCTACCCTCTTCCTGGTACTTTTCATTGATTCATCAGCTTCACTCTACGTTTACCGATCCAAATTCACCATATATCTCCACGATTTTACTGCAACCTTTCCTTGTCCAAATCTTATGCAATGCTTATTTAAAAAAATAAATAAAACAAATAAATAAATAAACTTTAACGATACACCTCCCGTAACCATGTGATCTGTTTCTACCCTCTGCGTTTACCGATCCAAATTCACCATTCACCTCATGATTTTTTCTTCAACCTTTCCTTTTCCTAATCTTATGCAATCTCTATCAAAAATAATAACACTAATAAGAAAAATGGTCTCTTATAATGCTGCATCTTTCTCTTTCACACGTGTGGTTCTCATTAGTGTATCATAATTCACCACTCTTTTTCTATTTCAACAGACTGCTCTCAGTTTCCTTCATACCTTGTCTAAAAAGTCCAACTGTTACAATGTTTCTTCTCTCCATTCTCTTAATTCACCTTTATTACATCCCTCAAGAAATGTCTTTAGTCGCATTTATGAATGAGAAATTAAAAAAACCCAGTTTGCTATGCATGGTCGCTTTCCATCAATCATCCTTTTTTCCAACTTCAGTGCCAATTCACCCCTCTCACCCCTCCCTCTCAAAGCAACCATCTCACACTTCCCCCTTTAAGCTTCCCTCCCACCTTTCTCAAAAACTCCCCACTCATCTTTCTCTCTCAACTCTCCCCACCCACCCTTCTTCCTCCATTCACCCCCCTCGCTCACCCTTTTCAAAGTTTCCCCCCCTCACATCCACAAAGCTGCTTCCTTCCCCTGCCCTCTCTCCTCCATCTCATCACTCGACCTACTCAAATCCTCAACTGTGTTCTGCCCCCTCTCTTATTACTCCCCACTGTCCCTCAACCCAGCGCCACAGAGCCTTTTCTCCTCCTCATCTGGCCTTGTCCTACCCTTCCCTCCCCTCCCCTGTACCCAAAGCCTCCTCCCTCCCTCTTCCTTAACAGTGTGGACCTCAAATAGCTGGGGCCTTCGCACAAACTTGACAGATCCTTCCATACAGGTTGACACTGACAAACCAGATATAATCTGCCTTGCAGAAACTTTCCTCCCTCAAGACGTCTCTGACTCCCAAGTATCTCTCCCTGGTTACTCGCTCCTCCAGTATGACAGACCTGAGCCTCGTCCTGGTGGAGGAGTTGCTTTCTTCATCAAAGACTCTATTCCTCACTCTCCATGCACTGCCCTCACGCCCTCACACCCCCAGGAATACCTCTGGCGACAGCTTTCCCTCCATTCCCACCTCATGTTTGTATGTGTCCTGCACTGTCCACCAAACAGTGCTGACTCCATTTACATCTCACGATCCAAAAACGTGGACCAACTTCTACCTTCTCATCCGATCTCTCTTCCTCATATGTGGTGACTTCAATTGTCATCATGCCAGTTGGCTGGGTGTTGGTACCTCTCTCACCTGTCATGGCACTTCAGCAAAAGCTTTCTGCAACTCATTGGGACCGACTCAATCGGTCAACTTCCCAACCTGGATCTCAACCAATGGTCCTCCATCTCTTCTGCATCTGATTTTGACAAATTTCTCTGAAAATATCTGCTGTTATTCCTCCACTGCAATCGGTTCTTCTGACCATGTGCTTGTCAAAGTAAACATCTCTTGCTGTTATTTGAGAACCACCTCAGTGCCGTCGAGTCTGGCATTTTACTCAGGCTGACTGGCAGGGTCTCCAAGTAGCCATCAAACTTCTAAACTGGTCTCCCATCGCTACTTTCTCAAACATCAACTCGTCCTTGGAATTATTTCAAAGAAACTTGCTCTCTCTCTCATGCACAGATTTATCTACTCTCATCTTCAGTTGTCCTACCCTTCCTCCCACCCATGGTTCACTGAAGCTTGTGGCAAGGCAGTTGTCCTGAAACAACTTGCCTTTGCCTCATTGAAAGAAAACCCAACTGAGGGTAATCTCAGTTCCTTCCATAAAGCTTGGAACAAATGTGTGTCTACCCTCAGGAGAGCCAGAAAACAACATCTTTCTAATCTCAAGTCTGAACTCTGAAACCTCTCTCCCTCCTCCAAATCCTGGTGGCATCTAATTAAATCTGTTTCTGGTGTACGTTCCCCCTCCATCCCCTCCCTTACCTCAAATGGCCGTACTACTGATAACACACGTGAAAAGGCTGAATGCCTAAACTCGGTGTTTGCATGTAAATCTTTTGTCCGAAACCTATCGCTTTCTGTACCCACCTTACCCAGTCGCACCCAACTGTCCCTGGGCTCTGTGTCCTTTTCTTCTGACAAAGCGGAGAGCTTGCAGTTTAACCTCGACTCAGATTCTGCAACCGGTCCAGACGGCATTCGCCCATGTGTCCTAAAAACCTGCTCCTCTGCTCTTGCTCACCCTCTCTCTGTTCTATTCACCATCTCATTTGCTCAAGGTCATCTGCCCTCTGCTTGGAAATCGGCAAATATTACCGGCCTGCATAAGAAAGGTGCAAAATAGATCTCTGCAACGACAGACTAATGACCTTCTCCCAATCATCAGCAAGGTCATGAAATCCATCATCGCTTCAGACATTAAATCCTTCCTCTTCTCCAATTGCTTGATTTCCAATCATCAATTTGGTTTCAGACCAGGTCACTACCCTGGATATGCTGCTTCTGCTTTCCCAACAATGGATGGAGCGACTCAATGCCAGACTGAAATCAGAGCCATATCCCTAGACATATAGTGTGCTTTTGACACGGGCTGGCACCCTGCCCTGCTCACCAAACTCTCTTCCTATGGTATCCAAAGCCATCTCCATGCATGGCCTGCAGACTTCCTTTCCTGTCATAGTCAACATGTGGCCCTAAATCGAGTTCTTTCATCCCCTCTTCCTGTGCAGGCTGGAGTTCCTCAAGGCAGTGTTCTGGGCCCTGTTCTTTTTCTGGTTTTCATCAATGATCTCTCCGACTCTCTGGAAAATCCTTTTTATCTTTTTGCTGATGACTCCGCCCTCCGTCATACCATCTGCCATCCCTAAGACCGGCGAGCAGCAGCTTCTTTGCTCTCTGCAGATCTGGGTGAAATCACAAACTGGTCTAACACGTGGAACATGTCTTTCAATCCTGACAAATCTCTCACTGTCACTATGTCTATATGAAAGGACCATTTAGAACCCCCCCCCCCCCCACCATCTACTTGCTCAACAATCGTCTGGAAGAAGTCCTTTCATTCAAGCTTCTGGGTCTCACTAGCTGCCATGACCTTTCCTGGGAAAGCCACATTTCCAACATGGCCTCCAATGCCAGTCGCCGACTGGGACTCCGCCATCGTGCAAAGTCCTTCCTCGTCCCACCTGAGCTCCTGACCACATACAAAGTTTTTGTCCGCAGCCTGATGGAGTACTGCCCACCCCACTGTGCTGGTGCTCCTGCCTCTCACCTTTCTCGGCTTCACGCTGTGGTAACCAAAGCATTTAGGGTCATTGGTATCGCTTGCGGTGAGGCTGAGTCTTTGTGCCTCTCACTCTCTCACCACAGCAGGTCGGTGATCTTTCTGTTTTTTTACCGTCTTCTCTTTGGTCTCGCCCTCCCTGCTCTGTCTGCGATATGTCCCCCCCACCCCCCCCCCCCATATTTCTGCAGGGCGCTCAACGTCCGTGAGCATCCCCCTTCTGGTAAAACTAACAAAATCATGAATCACTGCTCACCTTCACTTTCTTTCCTCCTTTTTTTTTCCTGCCTTTGGAATAAACTCCCACACTCTCTTCAATCCCGTTATTCCCTCCAAGCTTTCAAAACGGCTGTTCACCACCACCTCTTATCTTCCCCCATCCAAAACCTTGATCTTTTCTACCCCCGTTAATCCACCCCAAACCTACCCCCTTCAAATTCCCTGCTTTCCTTCCTGAAAGTCCTTGTAACTTCCATCTTTTATACCCTGTGTTCTCTGCCCCCATCCCTCTCCCTTCCACAGATCTAATGTCTCTGTTCCCCTGTTTTTCGCTTCCCTCTCCCACTCCTCTTGCCTCATGCACCCCTTGCTGTGCATTGTGTGTTGGCTCTCATACGATCCTCGACAAGGTATATATAAAAAGTAGAGATGAATTATGTTGAGAATGCAAGGGAATGCCAAAGGGTCCATGGGGCCCAGGCATTTTGAGGAATGGGCCAGGGATCAGGGTGGGAGGGAAGAATACTTTATATGAAGCTAACCTTCCCATTATGCCCCTCATTTTTTCCGTTACACATACCATATGATTTCTGATCTCTTGATTGTTATGCATTAATCTTCCTGAAAGAAGGTGCAAGTTGGTCATGGTTGTTTATGCTGCATCAATTCTGCCTCTGGATGATCGATAAGATAGAGTTTTATCCTCGACAAATTCATGTGTATTTCTAAATTTCACAATGAATCACATTGTGAAATGACATCCTTGTATGCTTCTTTCATCAAAAGATATGTCTCAGATGCAGTTAAACGCAACGCTTCTTGTTTGCTTTGCAAATGTGTGCAAAATACCAATCGATGCACTCCAAGAACACTGGAGAGATCACCTGGAGCAAAAGAAAAAGCCAATGATTGATCTTAAATTCATTCCACAAATTCCCATGGTGTCCATCTTCTTTACCAAATTACAATCTCACAACGTTTTCATCAGTATAAACAATTCCACTCCAAAAACGCATCTATTGCTAAACTACTCTGAGAATGATTGATCTGAGTGAGAGATTGATATGAGAAGGTAAGAAAATAAGATATCACAAAAGGTCTGTCATTTGCGTTGTGAACAATCATATTGAAATGTTGGAAAATGGTCATTTACATATTGCATACTTAACTAAGGGAGTGGGAGAGTGTGAGATAGCGGGTGGATGATAGAAGAGAAACGAGGGTGGTGTAGTGGGGAGAAATGAACTAGGAGGTGGGTAGTGCTATATGTAGAGAATGAGGAGTGGGTCAAAAATTCCACCAATGGGTGTAAGCGTTGAGCAGAATCGCTGATTTGACCTGGTAGGAGTAATGGAGGATTGATAACAGAGAGAGCGTCTGAGATGATACTTGAGATAAGTCAAACATCCGAGACAGCACATTGACATTCAAGTCAATAGCGAAGAGGGATGTTTTACGACACTGTCTGTATCTGAAGATTTGCTTGTGATAAGTAGCAGCTCCAAAGTGTCATGGAAGGACTTGACTTGATGGAGATTGCCAAGCCAGCACTTGATTTTGGAGGTGACATTTTATACTGTATGTGATTGGTCTGGGAGACGCCATGGCTGTGTATACGAGTGTTCCAGTCAGTCTTTTAAGATGCATGAAATAAAGGAAATGAGGCTTTATTCGGCCTCCACAGCCAAAGGCAGGAAGCATAATATTGTTGCGGATTCGCACCCGCCGGCGTGCGAACGGCCACGTAACTCGAATCGCGGCACGTCGCCCACCGGACGGACAATCCAGTCGTGACCCTCTCGGACTAACGCCGGGAACCAGTCACGGGTGGACCTTTCGGTCTCACCGCGATCAAGCCAATCGGCCCCCGCGTGGGATAGGGTTGCTCGCCAAATTCGACCTACCTAAGTACCCACACGGAGGGTAGATCGGGCGATCGCACCTCGCCGCAGGTCGACTTCGGACACGGGCCACTTAAGCGACCCGTTCCGTACTATCGGGATAACCGAGCGGTGTTATCGTCGGCCTCGACGGTTCGATTAATTATCGGGCGTATTCAGCCCACTACCAACCCTTTACGTGAAGCAAGATGAGGATTCAATGAAAGAAATGACGAAGCGAAGCGGGAAAACAGTTCAACATAAAGCACATTTATTCGCGATGAACAGAAAGCACACATATACAATTCCACCAAAAGCACATAGAAAAGAAGAAGACAAAAGCAAATGCGACAATGCAGATCTAATACCGACTACGCGAGCACACGGCAACACTTATACAATTTTACTTCACAGACGGCGCCGACAACACACATTCCCAAAGCAAAAGAAAAGAGAACCACCCTCCAGGATGAGGGGGTAGGCGGGCCTGGGGCCGAGACCGTGTCGGGCCTACCCGTCTGATGATGAGACGCGGAGCGGCGGTGGTGCCTCAACTCTGCGGGCCTCGCGGACAGTGTCCGGCAGGGGGTGGGAAGGGGGCCCCCTTTGTCGCACTATCTCAGCGCGGGGGGAAACAGGAGGGGGTTGCTGATGCTCGGGGAAAGGATGATATAACCCTGTCTCGGGTCCCGCGGCGAGCGTCTCCTCCTCCACCTCGGTCGCGTTGCTGGCCTCTCTGGTGTGCAGCTCCCGGCACCGACGCGAGCACCCCCTCGTCTGCCTTCGCCGCCGCCGCCGCCTCTCCACAGCTCCGTCCTCTTCACTCCGACTCCGCGAACTCCCAACTGCACTGAACTTCCAACGCACTCCAACCTTCTGACGAACGCGGTCGCTTATATAAGCCCAGTGGCTTCGCCTTTGACCCCCTGCCTTCGACCTTTCACCTCGCTCCCCATTGGCCCGAGAAAAAGTGGGCGTGAATGCTTTTTGATCCATGAATTTGCATATAGCGACCGCCCTCCAACGCCCTGGAGGCGGGGCCAAATCGCCCCTCGCTCACCGATTGGACGGAACAAAAGTGGGCGTGAGTCGTTTTTGATCCGTTTTTCTGCGGAAAGTCCGTGGTTTTGTACACGCTGTTCGGCGCGCGCCCTGCACGAGTCCAATACCGGTACCCACAAGCGGCGCAAGAACGGTGGCGATGCGACGGTTGCGAGGTGTGACGGTAAAGGTCGTGGCTGTTGTGGTGAAGCGGCGTTGTGGTGGGTGGTTGATGTTGTGATGACTGTTGAGACGTGGTTGGTGGTGGTAATAATGGCGGTTGGTCCAAAATAAAGATAGTAAAAGAAAAACGGCTATCCTGAAGAGTCGCAGCACGCATGAATGACATTTATTCCCTCTAGACAACGGGTTTGGGCCTAACTACACATATACTTACCGAGATATCTCACCTAAGGGACCTGAATGGTGGTTTGCGAATTTGGTAACCACAACACTACCCCCTCCCCTTTTTACAGACTCGTCCCGAGTCGTCAAATTTTCGTGTGCCATCATGTGTAGTTTTCCCCTAGTACATTTTACCTACGGATCCCTGAGTGCGACATTCATGGTATTCGTGTCCCCAAAATAAATAACCTGAGGGCTGCGTAACTACCTAAACAAACTCACTCACACGGACGACTTAAATAAAATTGCCGGCGCTAGGACAGACATGCCGGGGCGCACTCATATTTACAGTACATCTTAACCTTAACTTACAAATTTTACACTAAACCATGGCCCAGGATCAATGAACTCTGCAAAAGAAAAGCAGTTAGCAGGGAGCCAGGCTGCTCGCATGCAGTCTCTGGCTCAAAACAATGCAGGTGACAGGGAACGTGGCTGGCTGCTCACACGCAGTCCAAGGCCTTCCCTTTTGAACTGAACGCAGTGAACCACAACGGTGCATGGGCTGCACAACGCAGTCTCCGTGCCAGCTCAAGTGGCACACGCAATGAGCACAACGAATGGATGGATGAACACAAACACGGTGCACGGGCCGCCACTGCAGGCCCGTGTTGTAGCTGCCAACAGGGCAGTTCTCGCAGCTTGCAAACTGTTGCCTTGCGGATCCTGGCGCACATGGAAATGAACAGGGGGGGGCAAAGCAAAATTGAACGGGGCTGGTGAACGTGGGCAGTGGGCATGGCATGGCAAAGGCAGCAGGCAAACACAGCCCGCAGAAGAAGGCCGCTGCAGGCAAACACAGCCGGCAGATGAACTGGCCGGCACAGGCCTTGAAGAAAACAGCTGCAGACGATCCGGCCGGCACAGGCTTTGCAGCAACACAACAGCTGCCGATGAAGTGGGCCGGCACAGGCCTTGAAGAAAAACAGCCAGCCGGCTGAAGTGGCCAGCCTTTGCCGTTCAGTGGAGGTTGGTGGAGGGAGTGCGGTGGTGCTGGCCACTTGGAAGGCGGGCTCGGACCTACCTACCTGTCTCCCTCCCACCTATCGCCTTTGCCTGTCACTGTACATACCCACTCCCTTAATTTGTCAAACCCCAATTTAGCCCCAACTTAATTTTTTTTTTTTTTAACTTCCCCACTATAAATCGTCCCCTAACCCCCTTTATCGTCTTTGTTCGGCTAACCTATCCTGTCACCTAGCCTACTCCCAACCCCTACGTTCCCTTCCCGGAGGGGAATAAGGGAGAGCTAGCGTCCTGTGTCGAGGCCCAACGAAGCCTCAGGATGGCCTCCCCAGAGTTCGGCGATCTAACCCAAAGTGGGTCCAGCGGCCCACAACGAGAGCGAGGGGATGGATGGTGCGGAGGGGTACATCTCCTAATCTACCCTAACCATTTAGCTGTTAAACTACCCTGGGGCTTTCAACAAGCGCCTCTCGCTTAAACTATTGGTTCTAACAACCCAGATTCCCGTTGCCTGTGTTGGTGACCTCACAATTTCGGGCCTCGCCCCCCAATTTTCTCTCCGTGCCCTCACACGGTCTCCTGGCTGGGACACGTGGCTCCCTTTGGCAGGCACGACCCTCTGCCGAATCTCCCGCTATGGCACCCCCGGGCACTACACTGCCTCCGAGCCTACCAGCTCCCTAACACCGGGGAGTGCCCCCCATGGCACCTCCCCTGAAACGCACACGTGGCAGGCTGGCTTCCCGGGCCCCTTTCCGAGGGTCACCCTTGCCCACAACACTGCCCACGCGGCTAATGGCGCCCCGGGCCTCCGCACCAAGCAGACGCACCCGTGCCCACTATGCTATCCCGGCCCCCCCATGGGCCCTTGGCCTACCGCGGTCGACTAGCCTGGTGCCCGGGGTACCCACTCAGCGATACTCACCTTTCGCAGCCACGCTCCCAAGCCCGTCAACAGGGCTCCTGCACCCCTCCAAATGGGTTTCGAGCCTACATTCCCACCAACAACAAAACGACCTCCATTTTTCAATTTGACTAACCCAGCTAACTCACTTTACTCTGACCCCGGGGTCCCTTGGGCGGGAGTCACTCCTCCCCCCAATCACTCATCGCACCATGCATTCCCCATTTGCTCCATACACACAGACCCGCTGGCCTCACTCACTCAACATGTACACGTACTCACCTCACAACCCACAACTCTTCAACACACACACCGCTGAACTCTGCCATCCTCCTCACTACATCCCCTAACTAACTCGTGCTCCCACGTCGTCCCTTACACTAAAGCACGTTCCATTTAACACTACGTCGCTAAGCTACGTCAACTCTACACATCCACAAGTCTGTCACTGTCTCCTAACTCAAAAATTCATTTTATTTCCCAACCTAAATCTGGCTACAATCCCTCTAACTAATCCATTCCACGGACTCCATGAGGACTTACCCCTGCCCCATGGAGTCGGTCTAGCTAAGCTAACCCTTCCCCCTAACTAGTTTCCATCCTGTGCCCAGGTAAGGGGGTCTTCCACCCCTTGCCCAGGAATCCTGTGCACCCGAAAGTGAGGCTTGCTTTTTTTTTTTCTTTACCTGCGCAGCACCAGCGCGGCAACTCGCGCACTTTGCACCTGCCCGTGACGTCATGCAGCTGCACGTGTTCCTCGTCCCTCCTTGGACGGCACTATCCGGCAGGGATACCCCTCCTGCCGGATTCCAACCCCACGTGCAGCCATGGCGTCACCGTGCGCATAAAAAAAAAACACAAGCCCCACGTCTCGAGGGGTTCCCCACGCGAACACATGTGCTTTGCCCGTTGGAGCTTAACACACATGATCGTGTGGAGAACCCGTCCGGTCCAAATCCGAAATCCTGCCTAAACTTTGTCCGTCCGCGGGATCGGCAAATCCACCGCTGGCATTTCCGGACCGGGACTTCACTCTCGCAAGCGAGCACGTGGTGGCCTCGTGCGTTGCACAGCACGGACCTCGTGCTCACTGCTGGGTGAACCTGGCACGGTCCCCGAAACAGCTACAGCCGCTACTCGGCTTTCTTTCCTCAGTCGCCGTCGTCGTCGCCATTCGACACACGCACACCTGCGTGTTACGACGCTCACACTCCATTCCATTACATTCACACCGGGAGACGCGGCTGCGTGCTCCCGCATGCCAACCGACATCTCCCTCACATACCGCTCTCTCACACTCACGGTCTCCCTTGCACTCGGCCGTTCACTCACGCGTGCCTCACTACTCACACAAACCATACTACTTACACACGCGGGGGCACTCACCCGCGGTGCCTCATCCACACACACGGCGACACTCACACACGGTGCCTCACCCACACACGGCGTGCTGGGAAGCACGTACTCCGGCACCATCGCCACCACACCACTCACACACGGGGTCGCTTCCACACATGGGGACGCACTCACGCCTTGCACCACACACACATGGACAACCACACTGGGGATTCGTGTCCCCACAAGGGTCTCCGGGGCCTCTATACCCCCCAAGCTCTCCAAGCACCCGTTCGCAGCACTCCTCCCCTCAACCTCGCAAAGCACGACCGAACTCACCTGGTCGTGACTCGCCTCAAGGGGGCATACTCCCTCCCCTCGTTCCTGGAGGAGGCCATCCAGCTGCTCGCACCGGGTCTCTACCCAGTCCGCGAGCTCACCCCCATTGTCCTCCACTTAGTCCGGGAGCCAACCGATCAAAATAAAAAAAAAAATTGCCCGGTCTGCTATAAAATTTTTGTGTTGATTTTCATAAAGAGACACCCTTTGAGTATATGAAAACCAATGTTGGCAATGGTGAAACTCTTGCGCAACAACACAGTCAACACTTTTGCGAGCCCCCTCTGATAACAAAATGTTGGCAAAAGCGAAGATGTAGGATGGGGGTAGGGGTAATTCATATTGTCCTAAAATCATAACCACTAAACCTATATACACAAATGACCCCTCATATTAAAGAGGAGTTCATTTCCTATATCACAATTGGTGTAGATTTAACCTACCTTCAATTGACAAGGTTATATGTCAAACAACAAAAGATTTATGTAACTCAGAAATGCTTGACTATCAATGGGGTCAGGAACAAGAACATACTTTTACATGCCATGGTTTTAAGGAAGATAAAATTAGAAATGGATTAACACAATATTGTGACATGAAACATCCTCTTCAGAGGAAGAGTCACTCTCTGAAACAACTCCACCACATGAACCTCTCTGACCAAGGCATATGCATGTCACTCAGCAAGGCACAGCAGCCTTTTTGCATGAACATCGTTTCAGACATTTGGATAATTTGCACATGCAAGACACCGTTTTGTCTATGTTTGGCTTGGCTGGCTTAGACATGAGAATTGGGACCAGTTTTCCATTGATAAGGGTTCTGCCAAATGTTGTGGCTGGGGGAAGTGCTCGGTCACTGAGATGTGCACGTCTATACAGAAGCAATTGATACAATGCTCTTAAAACAAGGAAGTAAAACGCATCTTCTGTTGCTGGCAGTGACCTAAGGTCTAATTTTGAAGAGACAAACATATGCTGCCTGAGGGTATCCAAACAGCTGAACCCTTTTTGGCCATGCAGAGCAGTCCAGTATACTCTGGCCTCATCAATGACACATTCTGTTGCTGCCATTTCACTATCTCTTCCAAAATCAACAAGGTGGGGAAGGTTTCCTATCAGTCCCAGAGAAACCTGTGCCGCTCTTCTTTTCACAGGAACACAGGCATCATCCCAACTGACTGGAAGAGGGGCCTTGTTGTCCCTCTCTGGAAAGGGAAGGGTGATCGCCAAGACTGCAAAAACTACCGAGGGGTGACGCTGCTCTCAGTGCCGGGCAAGGTCTTTGCTCGGATAATTCTTGATAGGGTTCGCCACCATCTGCTTGAGCACCAGCGTCCAGAGCAGTCAGGCTTTACACCAAAGAGGTCAACGATTGACCGTATCCTTGCACTTCGTGTCCTCACCGAACACAGACGAGAGTTTCGGCAGGGGCTGCTTGCAGCCTATGTTGATCTCTGTAAAGCGTTCGATTCAGTGAATCGGGATGTCCTCTGGAGGATTCTTGGTCTTCGTGGGGTGCCACCGAAACTGATCGATCTGATGTCTGAACTCTACTCTGGTACTGAGAGTGCTGTGAAGTGTGGTGGTACCATCTATGACTTATTTCCAGTTGTTACTGGAGTTCGTCAGGGATGTGTACTTGCCCCCACACTTTTCAGCACTTGTATGGACTGGATTCTAGAGAGGATGTCGGAGAGATCAAGTTGCGGTGCATCGTTTGGCAATGTCAAGATCTCAGACCTTGATTTTGCAGATGATGCAGTCATCTTTGCGGAGACTTTAGACATCCTCTTGGGGGCCCTCGAGGTGCTGAATGAGGAGTCGGAGCCGTTGGGATTACGGATTTCTTGGGTCAAAACTAAGATCCAGGCTTTCGGTGACATCTTGGATGCTGCTGTCCTGTCTGTGTCTGTTTGTGGTGAGGATGTTGAGGTCGTGGAGAGATTCACTTACCTTGGCAGTGATATTCATGTCTCCGCAGGTTGTGAGCCAGAGGTCAATAGACGTCTGGGTCAGGCCTGGGGAGTCATGGATTCACTGGATCATGGGGTGTGGCGCTGCCGGTACCTGTGCGGGAGGACGAAAGTCTGAGTCTTCAGGTCCTTGGTATTTCCAGTCTTGCTCTATGGGTGCGAGACTTGGACTTTGACCAAGGATCTGAGACGGAGACTTAATTCCTTTGGTACCAGGTCTCTTCGGAGAATCCTTGGCTATCGCTGGTCGGATTTTGTGTCCAACGAGCGGTTGCTGAGAGAGACTCGGATGAGATTTGTTACCTGCATAGTCCGTGAGCGTCAGCTGCGGCTGTATGGACATGTGGCTCGTTTTCCTGACGCTGATCCTGCTCACCAGATTCTCTCAGCGAGGGAGTCTCATGAGTGGGAGGCCAGTGGGCCGACCACGTGCCTCATGGTTGCAGCAGGTTGACCATCATCTCAAGGAGATGGGGATGGGCCTGGCATCTGCCTGGGGGATGGCCAGACGGAGGCCCCTGGAGTACCGGCGGAAAGTGGACGCAGCGACGCGCTGTTCTGGCACATGCTCCCATACCTGACCTGACCTCTTCTTTTCCCCTTCTGAATGGGTAGCTCACTGTGTCACATCCACACAACACATATGTGCACAGAAGTGTAGCTGCGACATCAAGAGGATTTTCTGGTACTTCTTGCTCAACACTTCTACCAGCTCATGAATAGGTAGGTATTGATTCTGCCGTTGTATCCAGAGTTCTTGCAATGTGTTCAAGCAGCAGAAGTGATATATACACAGCATAATTGTGTCTGTATCTGTTGCATGCACAACAGCTCGATGGTGATCAAGATATTCCACACAATACGCAAGATGAGCAATAATCCTTGTGTCTGCCTCTTCATGTTCTTCACAAGGTAAGTCCAGAACTGAACTTGATGCTGATGTGATGGAAAGAGTGTGACCTTTGTTTTCCATCATACTACCAAGAATGATGGTCACTCCATCCGGAATAGCTTCAGGACTCTCACAAAGGGAAGTGCCAATGAAGTTCTGAAGATTTCCTTTATTTCTTGGATTCTTCATGAATAAATTCCAGTCTGGAATTTCTAGACTCTTGGATGGTGAGAATTGTCTTGCCTGGTCTGTCTGGTTTCTCCTCTGCTGCTCATCACCCTTCAAAGTATGGCTATCATCAAAATCATACTGATCACCAATGATGTTGACACAGTTGCACATTTCAGGTTTCAACTGCAGGATACACCTGCTTGCGAAGATACAGCTGGGGAAGTTCACCAAATGTTTTCGCACCCATTTTTTGGTATTTATTTACAAATGCCATTGTGTCTACCAGATAAACTGTGTATAGGTCACTCTGTGGTAATGATGGCAGCTGTAAAACAACATCCTGCTCAGCTTCAGCAATTAGCACTGCCACGAAATCAGACTCGTTGCCTTTGCGCATTACAACCCCTGTGCTAAGCGTGGATCAACCTCAAACAGGGATGATGGATAGTCTGTCCACTCATGGGAAAATGCAATCTGTCTTGTGACTGGGTCGGCATCTCGATAGAAACACAGCACACGTGTAGTTGCAGTCTCATCTTGATAGATCCTGATTAAACTCTGTTTCCTTGATGGTTTTGATTTCTTCTGTGAGGAGAAAGTTACCAGCTTCAGTGGTTCAATCTTAATAGAGACCACCTCTTCTGCTTTCATAATGGCTTCCATGCCCTTAGCTTGAGCATGGACCAAGTCTTTTGAAGCAGCCTTCTCACTAGTTGCTCTATTGAGCAGAACCACTTGGTTGTTACACTGGAATGGGTTTATCATCTGCTGGCATATCACTTTCTTGATCTCCTCAACATGCATATGTTCTTCTGTTGCCTGCTTCTGTGTTTCTCCATGATGAGTAGATTCCTGTTGGCCTAGATTAGCCATAGACTTTATGTTCTCTGATACAGCTGTGAGAAATGGTGCTGTTTTCACATATTTATCTCGAGCAGCTGGTGCCTGAGATATGCGTTTGAACAGAGATGTCTTCCCTTCATTGTTGTATGTCTGCTCCAGGGCCATGTCACTCCAAACACCATTGAATTTTCCTTTGGAAGAGTGAACTGTGAAGTACCCAACCTGGATCCAGCAAACCTTAACCGAACTGTGTTCAATAGAGTAAGAGGATTTTGGGGGTAGGGGTAACTTTGGTTGACAAAAATGTTAATTTTCTCTTTAAAAATTGATAGAACTCAATCAAATTTGCTGTTTTAATTAGCCATGGATACCATGTTCATATCACATTAAGAGAAATTAGTATTCTAATGCAGCATCTGCCTATGATAAGAAAAGTTCTAAAGGCCATCTTCAAAAAACGTTATTTTTAAGGCATTTTTCACAAAATTATGTACTTTTACGAGGTTTACTTTCACAAAGGCAATTTTTTTTTGTCATTTTACAATGCACTGATTGAATTCTTACATTTAGTTCACATTTATTTTTCATGAATGTGATTTTTTAATTTTTTTAGAAATTTTATTGACAATTGCTGTTTTATCAAATTTTTCAAATCTTCCTCAAACAAAAACGGCCGCCAAAATTTTTCGCAAGAGCTTATGAATTGCCAACATTGGTTTTCATGAACTGCAAACATATATCTAAACATCCTGGGGGTGTAAAATTTTATAGCAGAGGCTGTAAGGTCCAACCCTAAAACAGCCTCGTACACAGGTTGGCTCCCGGACTAACTACCTCCGTGTGTGTGTGTGCGTCTCTAGCCTTGTCATTATCATGCAGTCTCTCCTCTATTTTTTTTGTCTCCCGTGTCTCTATACATTTATAAGTTTCTGTTGTCCCCTCCTGTCTATTAGTCTCCGCTTCTTTCTGGCGTCTTTCCCTTATCTTTACGTAGGTCAACCTTGCTTTCTCTTTAAGTCGCTCCCGTCCTTCCCTGTTTTTCACTCCTTGCTCTTTCACGATCTCCGCGTACCTCATCCTTGCTTTCCGTATTAATTGTTCTTTTCTCTCCCTCGCAATTACTTTCACCTCGTCTCTTGTCTCCCGAATTACTTTTTCCTTACCCGCCTCCACCGCGGGCCCGACAGCCGTTGCACCCCCTTCCAGCTCGTTCGTTCCGACACGTGGAGTCGCCATTTTAAGTTCCCTGCTAACGGCCTTCATGCCCGCCTGCAGGCATCGGCCCATGTTCTGCGTCTCACCCCGGAGCTTTTTCATTTCCTCCTTCATCTGCTGTGTATTCGCATCCATCGTCGTTTTCACTTCATTTGTATTTGTATCCATCTTTTCGTTCATTCCTTTTATTTCGTTTTTCACTTCGTTTGTCATTGCCGCCAGCATGGCGCATAGCTGGGCCATGTTGGGTGCGCTTGGGTGAGCCGTTTCGGCAGGGGTCGGGAGGTTTTGGTGGAGAGGGGGAGGGGAGGTGTCATACACCGCGGCCGCTGCCGCACCCATTTCGGCCTCTGGGTTCAGTTGGGCGAGTTCGTTTTCCTGTACAATTAACATTTCTTGCACGGGGATTTCATCCTGAGCCATGGATCCTACACATTCTACATCCATTTCTAATACCCCCGGCTCCCGCTCGCCTTGAGACGCCATCTTGCTTCTCTTAAAGGGTTAATTTAGCTCGCTCGTAATTTGGAGGGAATCGGGGGTCGCTTCTCTCACCCCTGGACCGATTCCCGTGAATTTAGCTGGAGACAGGAGAGCCCGTTTTCCTGTTCTCCTATACCAGTGCCGCGAGGAGGGCGTTGGGTTTGTATCGCATGACCTGACACCAGTGTTACGGATTCGCGCCCGCCGGCGTGCGAACGGCCACGTAACTCGAATCGCGGCACGTCGCCCACCGGACGGACAATCCAGTCGTGACCCTCTCGGACTAACGCCGGGAACCAGTCATGGGTGGACCTTTCGGTCTCACCGCGATCGAGCCAATCGGCCCCCGCGTGGGATAGGGTTGCTCGCCAAATTCGACCTACCTAAGTACCCACACGGAGGGTAGACCGGGCGATCGCACCTCGCCGCAGGTCGACTTCGGACACGGGCCACTTAAGCGACCCGTTCCGTACTATCGGGATAACCGAGCGGTGTTATCGTCGGCCTCGACGGTTCGATTAATTATCGGGCGTATTCAGCCCACTACCAACCCTTTACGTGAAGCAAGATGAGGATTCAATGAAAGAAATGACGAAGTGAAGCGGGAAAACAGTTCAACATAAAGCACATTTATTCGCGATGAACGGAAAGCACACATATACAATTCCACCAAAAGCACATAGAAAAGAAGAAGACAAAAAGCAAATGCGACAATGCAGATCTAATACCGACTACGCGAGCACACGGCAACACTTATACAATTTTACTTCACAGACGGCGCCGACAACACACATTCCCAAAGCAAAAGAAAAGAGAACCACCCTCCAGGATGAGGGGGTAGGCGGGCCTGGGGCCGAGACCGTGTCGGGCCTACCCGTCTGATGATGAGACGCGGAGCGGCGGTGGTGCCTCAACTCCGCGGGCCTCGCGGACAGTGTCCGGCAGGGGGTGGGAAGGGGGCCCCCTTTGTCGCACTATCTCAGCACGGGGGGAAACAGGAGGGGGTTGCTGATGCTCGGGGAAAGGAGGATATAACCCTGTCTCGGGTCCCGCGGCGAGCGTCTCCTCCTCCACCTCGGTCGCGTTGCTGGCCTCTCTGGTGTGCAGCTCCCGGCACCGACGCGAGCACCCCCTCGTCTGCCTTCGCCGCCGCCGCCGCCTCTCCACAGCTCCGTCCTCTTCACTCCGACTCCGCGAACTCCCAACTGCACTGAACTTCCAACGCACTCCAACCTTCTGACGAACGCGGTCGCTTATATAAGCCCCGTGGCTTCGCCTTTGACCCCCTGCCTTCGACCTTTCACCTCGCTCCCCATTGGCCCGAGAAAAAGTGGGCGTGAATGCTTTTTGATCCATGAATTTGCATATAGCGACCGCCCTCCAACGCCCTGGAGGCGGGGCCAAATCGCCCCTCGCTCACCGATTGGACGGAACAAAAGTGGGCGTGAGTCGTTTTTGATCCGTTTTTCTGCGGAAAGTCCGTGGTTTTGTACACGCTGTTCGGCGCGCGCCCTGCACGAGTCCAATACCGGTACCCACAAGCGGCGCAAGAACGGTGGCGATGCGACGGTTGCGAGGTGTGACGGTAAAGGTCGTGGCTGTTGTGGTGAAGCGGCGTTGTGGTGGGTGGTTGATGTTGTGATGACTGTTGAGACGTGGTTGGTGGTGGTAATAATGGCGGTTGGTCCAAAATAAAGATAGTAAAAGAAAAACGGCTATCCTGAAGAGTCGCAGCATGCATGAATGACATTTATTCCCTCTAGACAACGGGTTTGGGCCTAACTACACATATACTTACCGAGATATCTCACCTAAGGGACCTGAATGGTGGTTTGCGAATTTGGTAACCACAACAATATGTTTTTGGGCTTGTCGGTCTATTCGTGCATGTGTGCGTCCATCTATTATCACGTTTTTTTGTTACCATGATAACTATTAAACCACTGAAGGGATTTCAACCAGATTTGGCACAAGTATGGATTGTAATACAATGATGAACTGATTAGATTTTGGGTTCAAAAGGTCAAAAGTGACCTTCAGTTGAAAATCATTTTGTTACTGTATCGTACACCAGCCAAACATGGAAAAGTCCTCTAGAAAACGATTTCTAGTGCATTTTTTGTTAATAGCAGGCATCCATGCTAGATCAATCAGTCATAGGGTGGGGAAGAAAATGTATGTGGATGCCACCCTCGATTTTGACCTTAAAGGTCATTTCCAAGGTCAAATAGGTGAAATTTTGTGTTTTTTTTACATTGTGCATGAATTGACATCAACTTTGCCTCCTCTATCCATATAAACTATTTATATTTTCAAAAACATGCATTTAGCCTGTTTAATTAACAAGTGAATTTTAAGTTTTACACATATGTGTATGGCATTCTGAAACACAAAAATGTGATTTTCTCGAAATGTGTTTATTTTTCACGTTAAAGTAATTTGCACACCGAATCTTTTTGGTTTAAACTATCACACACATTCGGTATACTAATTTGTCACTGTAAAATCCTAAACAAACTTTTTTTGCAATGGCCACTCGCTTTATCTTTAATTAAAAACTGTATAGCCCCCTCTTGTGGCAGTCAGATTTGTTCTAGTACACCAGCCAACATCTGATTTTATGGTGAATTGCTTGTTTATAACAGGCATCCATGCCAGATCAATTATAGTCATCGTGTGGGGAAGAATTTAATGTTGGTGGATGCAACCACTGATTTTGACCTGAAAGGTCATTTTATCCTGGACTTTTCCCTGTTGAAAGCTCATTTAATGTTTATATTTGCAAAAAGATAGTGATACTATTGCTGAAGTACACAGTCTCTGCAACATTGTGTATTATATGCCTTAATGTGCGGCCCTACATATATGATGCGAAACAGCAAACTTTTTTGATCTGAAAAAGGGCTATATGGTTTCGCCATTTATCCATCATTACAATGTGTTTAAAATATTAATTAAATTAATGTGATGTTGCTGAGTGTGACCAGCTGGGTGACACAACGGAAAGGGAACATACAGTATTGGGTGTGTCGCATAAGCCTACATGCACATGCATGTGTATCGGCATGAGGCTCTTGGTATGAATCTACTGGCCAGTTGGATTACAGCAGTCAATCGCATCACATCCGCAGGCAAAAGTGCACCTGAAGTTCTCTCTGAAGCAAGTACATCGAGCTGTTCTGCATTTTGATTTGCATCCACAGGCTACCAGCTCCAGGCAGGCTTTTGGGATTGGGGGTAGCCTTGTCCACATGGCTTTAAGGCAACCAGACTCCTTCCTCCAAGCTGAGGTGTCTGTAGGCGATGAGACATCTATGTGTTCCTGGTCTGCTTGCAACAAAATCTTTGCCTGATAATTGGCGCGTATAGCGTGAAGTTCCAGTGCATCCCTTGTCGGTGGTAACATCTCTAGTCCCTTCTTAGCCTTTCCAAAGAGTTGGAGCCTGGCAGGGTTGACGGTTCATTGGTCAAGTGTCCCATACAGGTGACACACAAACTGTTCAATAGGTGCAAAGTCTCCATCACGACCGATCCCCTTGACAAGAAGTGGTTGGCTTTCAAATGCTTTCCAGCATGACTTCTTTGCATGGCCACTGAAATAAGATGTTGTGTCACAACCGGTTAGCCCATGGAAGCTGAGTAGGTTTTCCCTCACAGGTTGTGTAAGTCTCTCAGATACAGCGTATAGCGGGTAACATTTCCGATTCTTTGCTGTTCCAGACACCATCCACACTTCGGATATTCTTGTTGATACAAAGTGTATCAGAAGTAGCATGACATCTGTGTCTCTGCAGATTACGAGCACTCTTTGGTATCCTTCATTAACTGCCTCACATGAATGGAGTATCAGCCTGGTATCAGCCTCTTCATGGTTTCCGTGAAGCCTGGGGTCATCTCTCCTTGTTGACCTTGCATCAGTAACATCTGTAAATCCGCCTCCGGTTACCAGCTCAAATCGCCCGGACAGATCTTTACCTTTCTTTATGATTTCCTCAGCTAAGAAATTGGCAAGATCAGCTTTGTTCTCATCCAAGGCAATGAACTGGACCCAAACCTGTGGGAGTGGGACATTGGGCCCATCGATGAGCTTGTGGATTGGTATCTTTTTTCCCAGTCGCTTTGAGCGAGTCACTGCCTTGATGGAGCTTTCCCCAATGTAGCGATCAAATACTACATCAACTCTTGTTGTGTGCTGTCCAAAGTGACGTGTTAGTTTTTTCAAACACATCAGCATATTCACCAAATATCTGACACCCAACAGGCTTTCCTAGAGCTTGGATGAGGGCATGACCATCTATAATCACACATGTCTTCTTGTCAGCTTCTGGAACTTCAGGAGGTACTTGTAGTCTTGCCATCAATATGTTAATCAGCTCCGACTTTGAAGCAGAGTTCATCTTCCCTCCAACCTTGGCCATAGATTGGATCAATAAAGGATTGGAGAGAGTTCATGCTTGAGAATGGTCGCCATTTCCAGTGGTCGCCGGGCGGTGACAGCATTGAGCAATCGCTGCAGTAGCTTTCTGTCAGCTTTGATTGTTTTCTGTACATTCTGTTTAGTAGATACATTTTCCTTGTACAAATCAGCGAAGGTTTTTGAGTGGTGCTTCCTGAGTGTGTCATGAAACCCGACAGTTCCCTCAATCAGCCATAAGAACGTTTCTTTGTACATAGTACTGCATCAACGGTACGGGGCAATACATGTGTAATTTGTCCCAAATGTGGTATGATGGTCCATTTTACGGCATTCCGTCATTCCAAACACAATTTTAGTATGTCCTCTGAATAGTTGTTTACCGATTAACAATATGGTTTAACTCAAATCTAAATGTGGAATTGCCAGGCTCAAACTTAGACCAAATAAAGACTCCCCGTACACAGTGTATACCAGCCGTCAAATAAGACATGTAAATGCCCCGGTCCCATTTCCTTAATGGGCCCAAATAATTGTTGTATATATCTCTCTAACCAACACATGTCTATTTTTTTTAATCAGTTACTCACTTTTGATGTGCAGTTTGCGTCAATTATGTACACTGCCTGATAAAGCATGGTCACAACACCAAACCGCCACGTTGGAATTTCTTTGAACAAATCTGCCACAAGAGGGGGCTATAAAGTGTTTAAGAACAAATAAAACAAGTGGCCATTGCAAACAAAATAATTGTTTGGTAGCTTATTGAACGTGTATGATAGTTTAAACCAAAAGATTCGGTGTGCAAATTACTTTCACATGCAGAATAAAAACATTTCGAGAAAATCACATTTTGGTGTTTCACGATGCCATACACATATGGGTAAAAAAATAAAATTCACTTGTTAATTAAACACCCTAAATACATGTTTTTGATATTAAAAGTAGTTTATATGGATAGAGCGAACAAAATTGATGTCAATTAATACACAATGTAAAAAACACAAAATTTGACCTTTTGACCTTGAAAATGACCTTTAAGGTCAAAATCGAGGGTGGCATCCACCCACATTTTCTTCCCCACCCTATGACTGATTGATCCAGCATGGATGCCTGCTATTAACAAAAAATGCACCCCAAAGTTAAAAAAAAATACATGTTGGCTGGTGTACTAGTAATGACGAGAACCACTGAAGGGATTTCAACCATACTTGGTGCAAGTATGGAATGTCATACAAATATTAAATTTTTGGGTTCATAAGGTCAAAGGTCATGTGCCCTTTTGGAATTGTATTGCAAACTATAACTTGAGTTAGAAACATGTGATGTTGTCTCGCTTTCACAATTATATCTCTTCTCTCTCATGCTCTCACATCTTCTCTCATGTGGTGTTTAATTTTTCTTGTGACCTTTAATTGAGGTGAAATGTAATAATGAGTTGACATATAACACAGGTGGAGGCATATCCATCGACGCATTTGCATCTGTTTTCTAGTTTGTCATAAAGATCATGCTGAAGATTTTAATTATACATGGGTTTTTCAGAAGCTACGATTGCATCCGCTCTATTTCAGTCATTTCACAATGGAGAGTAGAGTCGTGATCTGCAAGGTAAGAGTGTTGCCTCGGAAAGCTGAAAGGTTTGGAGCAAGATCTGACTGAAAAATGCTCCCATGTTGGATACAAATGATGAGGAAGGAGATTGGAAAAGATAAATTATCAGCAGTGTCAAGCTGTATCACAGGAGCGGAGGAAGCAGAGAGGTCAAAAGGGGTATGTCCTGAGTAGAGCTAAAAGAAGGAAGGTGACTGGATACTCTTTCCCTGGTGGAAAATCTGCAATTGCAGTTGAGATTCCAATGCCCCAACTCAAGGTGATGGTGAATACTTCATGATGCTGCCTACAAAGGCCATTAATATTTTTTCTTAGACTCATCAAGAAAGAACATTTTGCTATGTTTGTTTCACTTGCTAAGGAATCGTCTATTTATTTCATACGTAGCTAGGGGAGTGTGGGAGAAGTGGGGAGAAATTGTGGGGAAAGTGGATCAAAGCGGTTGAGAGGTAATTGTTAAAGGGAAGGATTGCACAGGTATGAGGCATCTGTTGGGAAATAATTGAAGTAGGCGCTCAAAATTCCACATTTTTCCATACGTAATAAAGTGATGGCCTCTATGTTATCTCAAGAATGCTAACAAAATATTTGGCTTCATTAATTGATGTGGTGTTACGTTACTGCAAAAGAAGAAGTGCATTATAATTGTATTTTCTGTCATGCATTGCTCTGTGGTTTAAATGCATATTGTCCCAAAAGTTCCACCACCTCACCTACATAAGAGATGTTTTATCGATGCCAAACTTTATTCCTGTCATATTATTACCCCAACGTTTGACTCTGTCAATAGGAGGGGTTTTCAAATTGTTTTTTTTCCTCCTCATCCTCCTCACATTTACATCATTGCTGCGATTGGTCATCAGACCGTCCACGAGATCAGTAACCGATCACAGATTGAGCCCTTCAGACCTCCTGTCAATCAGAGTTAGGCCGTGCCCAGGCACGTGGTCAGTCTGTCTTCACCGTTTAAAATTAAACAGTCACACACAAAGGACATGTCTTCGTTTGGACATGTCTTCGTTAAGATTTGGATAGATTTATGTTTGTCATCTTTAAATGTAATGTCACCTTACATTGTGTAGTCAATTTGTATCTACATTTATTTTATCGAAGAAATCGACGTCATGACATACAAGGGGTGGGGGTAGTGCATAGTCGCCATCCTGTTATGTTTGGTAATCGGCTATGTAAGTATTATCAGCATCATTTAGTAATCGGCTTTTATTTGACCTCGCGATCATTCATGGTATTCAGCTTGTATTGTCTGGTAATCAGCTGTGCAAGTATCATCAACATAATAGAGTAATCGACTTTGATTTGACACCCAATCATTCATGGTATTCATTCTTGTTATTTTTTATATTGTCTGGTAATCGGCTGCCCAAGTATCAACATAATTTGGTAATCAGCTTTCATTCAACGTCAGGGTCATTCATGGTATTCAGCTTGCTCTATATAATCTTTTCCTCGTCGACCTTTGGCCGGTGGTCAAACAACTCTTCGATCCCAGCTTTGCTTCTGACATGCCCTCAACATGGTGGCCGTGGCTGTGTTAAGGTCTTCCAATGATGCAGAACGTTTTCCCTTTTTTCATTTTGCGCAATAAGTGCAAGTCACATGGAGTTGAATATTGTGGATGAGGTAAACGTTTTCCACTCCCAAGACTCGAACACGTCACGGACATTGTGTTTTGCATGTAGTGCAGCATTGTCATGGAGGAGGATGGTGTTGTTCAGAATAACTGGCCATGGATTATTATGCCAAACAATATGGTGGTAGTCTCCATTCATTGCTGCATTCATTCAACGTGAAACACCTTGATGCCTCTTTCTTCGCATTTCACCTTTTTAGGACACGGATAAGTCGTCCTTTTCCACTCTATTGAACAAGACTTCAGTTCTGGCATGGAATTGCTGCAGAAGGTTTTCTCTCCAACAGTTGATGCATTCCAAGAAAGCTTCATCTTCCCGACGAAAAGGATGTTAATATGGAGCAAACCAGTTCGTTTTATGCTCCTCTTTGAGAACACTGGCATTCTTGTTTTTTTTCTCAGATCCTCGGTAACTGCGAAACATTGTTGACTTCTAGCTCTTTCGCAAGTTCTTGCATTGTAGTCCATTTGCCATTATTATGTCTTCCATTGTCAACCTTGTTAATGTGGAAAGTGTATGGTTTTATGATTGTTTTGGACTAACATGGGTCCATGAATAAAATTCAGGTTGGTTGCCGGGGTGGCTACCTTGGGGAACTCCTGTAATTTGCATAAATTCAAGATGGCCGCTACAGGTCAGACGATGGGGCTAAGTTTTTAATCGGTCAACATGTAATCCTGTGTAATACCTCTTTTCCATATGATTTTGACATGAGGAATTCAATTTTGGGGTTATTTTTTACGTTCAGGAATAAATAGAGGTTCACATGAAATGTCCATGACTATTTTCTGCTGAAAATTATGCAACACCAATGCAAAAGTGAAGTCATGAATGGTTCACAACAGTATGTTGATAATCAGAAAGCATACACATTGTCATGTCATCATATTGGACATCTTAGGAACAGAGGACAGAGAGCCTAGTCGACAACTTACGTATTGTTCATTCCCATTCATTGTACTCGTCCCCTTCCGTATCCTCGTCTCTTTCCAGTTCTGCTTCGACACTCCCTTCTTCCACTTCACTTTCACTGTCCTCCACAGTCTTGTGTAGGTTGAAGCACTTGTCACTGCAACCACAAGTGCAGTATAGCATGCAGGAGATCTTTGCATGGTGACAACTGCAACTTGCAGTACTGCAGGCCTTCCCCTCTGCTTTGCATCCACACCGCACAACATCCATGAGGTTCAAAGGGGCTGGTGGAGTAGCAGAAGTTGCTGGCACTGGGATTCCATCTCTGATGTCCCATCCATATTTTGTAATGTCAAGTTCAGGTGGGGCCTGCTGATCAGCTGATTTTGCAAGTACTGTCTGTAGATCTTCTTCCTCTTTCGGCTTGCTCCCGCTAGGGGTCGCCACAGCGGACCAACTGTCTCCATTTTGCTCTATCCTCCACATCTTCCATTGACACTCCAACCACCCGCATGTCCGCCCTCACCGCATCCATGAACCTCTTCTTTGGCCTTCCTCTTCTCCTCCTGCCTGGCGGCTCCATCTTCAACATCCTTCTCCCGATATACTCCGTTTCCCTCCTGTGCACATGTCCAAACCATCGCAATCTCGCCTCTCTCACTTTGTCTCCAAACCGTCCTACCTGCGCTGTCCCTCTAATACACTCATTTCTTATCCTATCCATCCTCGTCACTCCCAACGAGAATCGCAGCATCTTTAACTCTGCCACCTCCAGCTCTGCTTCCTGTCTTTTTGTTAGCGCCACCGCCTCCAAACCATACAACATAGCTGGTCTCACTACCGTCTTGTATACTTTCCCCTTCACTCTTGCAGCTACCCTTCTGTCACAAATCACTCCTGCAACTCTTCTCCACCCACTCCATCCTGCCTGCACTCTCTTTTCACCTCTCTCCCACACTCTCCGTTACTTTGGACAGTTGATCCCAAGTATTTAAACCAATCCACCTTCCCCACCTCAACTCCTTGCAACCGCACCATACCACCACCCTCCCTCTCATTTACGCACATGTACTCCGTCTTTCTCCTACTGACTAACATTCCCCTTCTCTCCAGTGCGTACCTCCACCTCTCAAGGCTCGATTCAGCCTGCTCCCTACTCTCCCTACAGATCATGATGTCATCCGCGAACATCATGGTCCATGGAGACTCCAGTCTGATCTCGTCCGTCAACCTGTCCATCACCATTGCAAACAGGAAAGGGCTCAGAGTCGATCCTTGGTGCAATCCCACTTTAACCTTAAACCGGTCCGTCATTCCTACCGCACACCTCACCGCTGTCACACTGTCCTCATACATATCCTGCACGATCCTCACATACTTCTCCACCACTCCCGACTTCCTCATACAATACCACAACTCCTCTCTTGGCACCCTATCATAAGCTTTCTCTAAATCCACAAACACACAATGTAACTCTTTCTGGCCTTCCCTATACTTCTCCATCAACATTCTCAAAGCAAACATCGCATCAGTGGTGCTCTTTCCTGGCATAAACCCATATTGCTGCTCACAGATCGTCACCTCTCCTCTCAACCGAGCTTCCACTACTCTTTCCCACAACTTCATGGTGTGGCTTAACAACTTTATCCCTCTGTAATTTCCACAGCTCTGCACATCACCCTTATTCTTGAAAATCGGAATCAGTACACTTAATCTCCACTCCTCCGGCATCCTCTCACTTTCCAAGACTTTATTAAACAATCTGGTTAACAACCCCACTGCCATCTCTCCTAAGCATTTCCATGCCTCCACTGGTATTCCATCTGGGCCAACCGCCTTTCCACTTTTCATCTTCTTCATAGCAGTCCTCACTTCATCCTTACTGATCCACCCCACTTCCAGATTCACTATCTCCACCTCTTCCAACCTTCTCTCTCTCTCATTTTCTTCATTCATCAGCTCCTCAAAGTACTCCATCCACCTTCTCAACACACTCTCCTCGCTCGTCAGCACATTCCCATTTGCGTCCTTTATCACCCGAACCTGCAGCACATCCTTCCCAGCTCGGTCCCTCTGTCTTGCCAATCGGTACAAATCCTTTTCCCCTTCTTTTGTATCCAACTTCTCATACAGCTCGTCATATGCCTTTTCCTTGGCCTTAGCCACCTCTCTTTTTGCTTTTCGACGCCACTCCTTGTACTCCTGCCGACTTTCTTCATCTCTCTGACTATCCCACTTCTTTTTAGCCAACCCCTTCTTCCTTATACTTTCCTGTACCTCCTCAATCCACCACCAAGTCTCCTTATCTTCCTTCCTCTGTCCAGATGTCACACCAAGTACCTTCCTAGCTATCTCCCTCACAACTTCTGCTGTCGTTGCCCAATCATCCCACCCATCTTTACCATCATCCAACGCCTGTCTCACCTCCTCCCTAAATTTCACGCAACAGTCTTCCTCCTTCAGCTTCCACCATCTGGTCCTTGGTTCAGCCCTCACTCTCTTCCTCAACCTCACCTCTAAAGTCATCCTACAGACCACCAATCGATGCTGTCGAGCTACACTCTCCCCTGCCACAACCTTACAGTCACTAATCTCTTTCAGGTTGCATCTCCTACTTAAGATGTAATCCACCTGTGTGCACTTTCCTCCACTCTTGTATGTCACCCTGTGTTCCTCCTTCTTCTTGAAATACGTGTTTACCACTGCCATTTCCATTCTTTTTGCAAACTCTACCACCATTTGCCCTTCCACATTTCTCTTGTTGAGACCGTACCTCCCCATCACCTCCTCATCCTCTTTATTCCCTTCCCCAACATGTCCATTGAAATCTGCTCCAATCACCACTCTTTCATCCTTGGATACACTCTCCACCACTTCATCTAACTCACTCCAGAAATCTTCTTTATATTCCATCTCACACCCCATATGTGGGGCATATGCACTGATGACATTCATCATCACCCCTTCAATTTCCAACTTCACACTCATCACTCGGTCAGACACCCTCCTCACCTCCAATACCCTCTTGACATGATCTTCCTTCAGGATTATCCCGACACCATCCACCATCCCATCCACACCATGGTAGAACAGTTTGAAACCACCTCCAATGCTCCTCGCCTTACTCCCCATCCACTTGTCTCTTGTACACACAGTATGTCCACCTTTCTTCTCTCCATCATATCAGCCAACTCTCGCCCTTTGCCAGTCATCGTCCCAACATTCAGAGTTCCAACTCTCACCTCCACACTTCTACCCTTCCCCCTCTCCCACTGCCTCCGGACTCGCCTTCCCCGTCTCCTTCTCCTCCTTCGCCCAGCAGTAGCACAATTTCCACTGGTACCCTGCTGACCACCGGTACCGGTGGCGGTCGTTGGTAACCCGGGCCTCGACCGATCCGGTATGGAAATTCGTTTTGTTGTCCGCATAATGATTTGGCATAGGTTTTTACGCCGGATGCCCTTCCTGACGCAACCCTGGTCGCCTCTTACGACACACAGGGATATGGTACACCTATTCTAACCGGGGCATACACCGGGCCCAGTACAACTGGTGCTCATTTCGCCGACCTCGGAAGGATGGCAGGCTGAGTCAACCCCCTGGTGTTTTCGACTTGGTTTATATATATTTATATATATATATATATATATATATAGATACATATATATATATATATATATATATATATATACACATTATATATATATACACATTATATATATATACACATTATATATATATACACACATTATATATATATATATATATATATATATATATATATATATATATATATATATATACATACATATATTAATTCAGTGTCCCAACGGGGCTTGAACTCAGGACCTCTTGGGTCCCAAGCCACTGCCCTTACCACTGCGCCAACACCAGGATAAAGTACTGTCTGTAGATGTGCATGCAAAATATGTAGGAAGAGATTGATCTCAGTTGGAGGTAATGCCATGAGCTTGAGGGGCTTGCCAGACTTCCTTGTGTACACATAGTACCTCATCTCACTCATCGTGGTACCTTCTGGCTGACCATACAGGGCACAGAAGAATGTCCGCCCTGCTTCCATGAGCTGTTCATGGCTTGCGTTCAGCTCGCCAAGTGCGGAGTACAAACCAGGGAAGTTGCCAGCTCTCAGTGTCTTCAGGGCTGACTATTTGCCCTTGCCGTATGCGTATGACGTGGTATCTGAGCCAGTGATGTAGTGCATTCCCAAAAGCTGCAGACACTTGGGGCCAAGCTGGTCACAGGTGGTGTTGATATCCCAAATTGCTCCATCTCACCTTTCCATCTGCACTGTGGCCTGGATATTGCGCTGGTAAACCCAGTAAACCATCAATACAAAAACATCAGTGTCATCAGAGAGGATACGTATCATTCTTGCATTACATTCAGCAGCCATGAGCAGGTGTGAGATCATTGTAATGTCTGCTTCATCATAGTTGAACGCATTCTACTCAAACCCATGAATTGGTGGAGAAGCTGAGCATTGTCACCGAGAAAATGAGCAACGGATTTCCTGAATCTCAGGACCTCATCATATGACGTTGTGAACCCATGTTCATGAAGGAGCTTTAGAAGATCAGAACTGCCATGGCGGTGCAGTAGTTTGACAGCCAGTCCTAATGTTGTCTGATTTCTGGTACCTGTAACATGACTTTGAATTGACTGGCTCAGGCTTAGAGATTTCCTGGTCATTTCACCACCAGACACTGTCTGAAATCAACCTCAGTAAAGTTGGGCTTGTTGCCTTGATTGTGTTGGCTTGTGTAAATTCTGAGGTCATAATTGGCACTGTTGTACTTGACTGAGTATGCCTCCTTCTTGATCTGCCTTACCACAGAATCAATACTCCTCTCATCTGTATCATCCACTTTAACCATTTTCAGATGGTTAGCAATGGACTCACGGAAACCAACAATGGTAGCACATCCATCTACCCGAACTAACATAACGTCCTTACTCATGCAGTCTGTTAGTTTGCTAAACATATCACGTCGAGTGAGTTTGCCACCAAGATCACAGTACAGGGAATGCAGTTCAACGCTATTCAACATCTTTGACCTGTCACAATTCATGCGCTCCATGACGTTCTTTAGGGCACTTTCTTCTGCAACACCAGTTGGCAAATCAGCATATTTAGGGACTGTCATGAAACTGTTATAACAGCGTACATGGTATTTGCACTCAGCTGCAGGGAGATCAACCAAATATCCAATATGTAACTTGACCGTTCTGGCTACTTCATCATTACGTTGCTCAGCAGCATTAATGATGGCATCTTTCATAGTTGGGATGGGATTACCTTCCTTGTCAAAACGTTATTTAGTCAGCACTGACGAACACGATCCCATCTTTCTGGGTGTTTGTCATCAACAGGTAAACATTCTTTGCCACAAAAAATGCAGTCACGTTTGTAAACAAACGCACCACTGCCTGTTGCCTGTGTGCGAGATCTTGTCACTGTAACACAATCATCTTCAGCTTTTCTTTTCTGTGATTTACGAAGTCTCTCAATTTTTTGTTTTGATGTGTAAGTACAGTAGCATCCTTTGTGACATTCTATGCGAACAGCATCACTACCACCACCATCAACAATGTCCTGTAGTTTTGCACGTAGCTCTTCATCTCCACAGGCTTTGGCACAGGAGATCAATGTCTTGATCCCTTGATCAGCGAATTTCTTCAATTCCCCTCCACCATGACACACGGGAAGAATGCACCTTGAATCAGCCATATCTGTAAAAACAAAACAATGAATTAGTAACTCGCATTAATGTCGTATGCGAGCATCCAGTTGTCAGAATAGTGACCTTGTTGTCATTCAAAATGTATCTCACACGGCAAACAATTGCCAGGAACTCGAACAATGACCTCAAATTTACTTCTAATCACAAAAATAAGGTTAAATATTGATTCCTCGTGCCAAAATTAAATGGAAAAGATGTCTCGTGTAATTTTAAGTTCATTACCTAAAAAGTTATATTTTCAGCCCGGTCGATGACGGCCATCTTGTATTTGTGCAAAAATAACAGATTTCCCCATGGTTGCCATCCGGGAAACCAAGCTTAATTTTGTGTATGCATGCCTGTGAACAAGAAACCACCATAAAACCATACACTTTTGAGGACAACAAGGTTACTTCTCTGGCAAATGGACTATTGCCTGGAGTTCATTAAAAATAATGACATTGCACTCGTATCATCTGGTGGCAGGCCTGCCATCCACCTTGCCCATCCTTTTTCCTCCCAGAAAGGATGATACCCACCGCTGAACAGTTCTCGTGTGAACAAACATGTTAGGAAGAATTGAATGCAAAAATATTGTTGCGGGCCGGGGTCGGGTGAGAAGACCACCGGGGGTGGGGGGGGGAGGGGAGAGGGATGGAAGCTATCTCGGGTTCCCACCAGACTCCCTGGAATTGTAGGCCATCACACATGGATAATTCCGTGACGCGGCAGGTCACTAACTGACCGTGAACGCCAATAACTCAACCATGTGACCTAGGGTCCTCCGTCTCTGGTTTAACTGGATTACCTATTGAATCACGTGACCTAATTACCGGGGTGTCTTCAGTACGCCTTATCCGAACCAGATCAGATGCAGCCGGGCGACTGCCAAGGACGTACCAGCTAAAGGGAACAGATCATTGGGAATAAAGTCCCGGCTAGGTTAGGATATGGATCATGCTGGATCAATAAAGGAAAAGACAAAAACGAGCTGGGAACATTTCCACAAAGGATTTATTACAGGCAGGCGAGGAAAGATATGTGGCACAATGAATAGTTTTTATGATTATGTGGCACACATAATAATATGTGGCACACAACACCCTGCAAAACGTTTCGTGCCTTCCTTCAACACCAACCCAACCACAAAACGACATCCATTTTGTTAATTTAACTATCCTGCCAACTAATATTAAACTAACCCCGGGTTCCCTTTGGTGGGATTCTCTCCACCCTGCAATCATTCGTTCGCACCATGCATTCCACATTCATTCCATTTACAATCTGGCCCGCTGACCCGCACTCGCTCATCATTTTTGTATTCACACCGAAACGCTACGAACTCTACTCCCCCAAACTAACTCAGCTCCCCGTCATCCCTCACCCAAATGCACGTTCCATTTAACTCCATTGTTAATCTACATCCCCACTATGTCTCTCCTGGTTTCCAATTAATTCTAATTGCTCACCTAAATTCCCCCTAACTGATGTTCTTGGGCCCACATGGTGGACTGCTCCTAATGCCCCCATGAGGCTGGTCTATCTAATGCTAAACCCTTCCCTTAAGTAGTGCTCCTTGGCCCGGGTCGAGGATGTTTACTACATCCTGGCCAGGCTTTGTCTACTCATGGCCATTCCTGGCAAGCCTTCTGCTTCCATGGCGGTGGTCGACGGCGCACTCGTCGCCTGTTAATCACATTAAATGCTTGCATTGGCTGTCGGGCTGTCTCCCACAGGAAACGCCATGCTTTACACACCCACCATTCATGCTGCGGGATCCCCGCTGAAGTCACGCGCATTGGGACTGCCATGCGAGCTTCGCTACGCCCACTCCAACCACACACATGAGCTGTCCGGTGGTCACAGTGCCGCTTTCATTCATGCTGCGTGTCTCGTGAGCACCCCTCACGTCTTGCAGTACGTCTAGCCTCGAACATGGGCTCTCACGGGGAATTTTTTTTTTTTTCCAAATTCATTTAATCCCTGTTTGCTTTCCTTTTAGCCATACACACTCCGGTAGTGTACCTGACACAGATCGTTTCAACGCCAGCTCCCTTGAAGCCATCAGCACGTCGAGCAATGATCTGCGCTTGGGAGGTTTGCCAAGCACGGACCGTGCACACTCTAGTACCTCATACGCATAGTCCCGTGGAGCCAGCGTGGTTTCCAAAATAATTTTATCCCGCTCAGGAGGCTCCCCCCTCCTGTCCGTTCCACTAACCGCGACTCCCGTCTGGGTTGATCCGTATCCCATTCTCTCCCGTGCACTCAACCATGCCATGTTATTCTTGTTCCAGACACGTTCTGACACACTTCATACAGGGTGCTTGTTTTACCCCAAGAGATCCTGTGGCCTCTACCCCTCCCCCTAAACTCGGCATGTACCCTTTCGCATCATGCAACCGCTCCACCTTGCACAGACTTACCAGACTCACCTGGTCACGGCGTGCTTCAAGGGAGCGTATCGTCTACCTTTGTTCCTGAGGAAGGTTATCCTGACCCTTACATCTCCGGACGTGTCCGGATGGGAGTTTGTCTCCGGACGTGTCCGGATGGGAGTTTCTATCCTCTTTTTATCCTCTCTTTCCCCCTCTGTTTCCTCTCTCTCTTTCCCCCCTGTCTTTCCCCTCTGTCTCCTCTGTCGCAAGGCGACCGCAGGGGGGGCCCTAAGGCGTTTGTCTCCGGACGTGTCCGGACGGGAGTTTGTCTCCGGACGGGAGTTTGTCTCCGGACGTGTCCGAATCGGAGTTTGTCTCCAGATGTGTCCGGGTGGTGTTTATGTCCAGACTGGAGTTTGTGTCCTGGCGTTGTTTGTCTGGATGGGAGTTTGTCTCTGGACGTGTCCAATCGGTGTTTGTCTCCGGACGTGTCCAATCGGTGTTTGTCTCCGGACAGCTTTGTTCCGAACGTGTCCGGGCGGTGTTTGTCTCTGGACTGTGTTTATCTCCGGACATGTCTGGGTGGTGTTTGTCTCTGGGTGGTATTTATAGTATGACCGGTAGAAAATGGATTTCAGACATTATTTTGTTTTCATCTTCACTGTTATTATATGCAGAATCATTTTCATGAGACAGTATGAATGATAATTGACACCCCACCACACGTCTCCCTTTCTTTCCTTCCTCTCACCTCTCACTGACTTCCCTCCTCCCTCCTCCCCCCCGCCTCTCTCTCCCTCCCTCCCTTCTCATTCTCCATCTCTTATCTCCTCTCTTCCCCCCTCTCTCCTCTCTTTCCCCCTCCCTCCTCTCTTTCCTCCTCCCTCCTCTCCTTCCTCCTCCCTCCTCTCTTTCCCCCTCCCTCCTCTCTTTCCACCTCCCTCCTCTTTCCACCTCCCTCCTTTCTTTCCACCTCCCTCCTCTCTTTCCACCTCCCTCCTCTATTTCCACCTCCCTCCTCTATTTCCACCTCCCTCCTCTCTTTCCACCTCCATCCTCTCTTTCTACTTCCCTTCTCCCTCTCTCTTTCCCCCTTCCTTCCTCTCTCACTTTCCCCCTCCCTCCTCTCTTTCCTCCTCCCTTTCCTCCTCCTCCTCTCTTTCCACCTCCCTCCTCTCTTTCTACTTCCCTTCTCCCTCTCTCTTTCCCCCTTCCCTCCTCTCTCTCTTTCCCCTTCCCTCCTCTCTTTCCCCCTTCCCTCCTCTCTCTTTCCCCCTTCCCTCCTCTCTTTCCCCCTTCCCTCCTCTCTCTTTCCCCTTTCCCACCTCTCTTTCCCCCTTCCCCACCTCTCTCTTTCCCCGTCTGTCTCCTCTCTCTTTCCCCGTCTGTCTCCTCTCTCTCTTTTCCCCGTCTGTCTCCTCTCTCTTTCCCCGTCTGTCTCCTCTCTCTTTCCCCCTCTGTCTCCCTCTCTCTTTCCCCCTCTGTCTCCTCTCTCTTTCCCCCTCTGTCTCCTCTCTCTTTCCCCCTCTGTCTCCTCTCTCTTTCCCCCTCTGTCTCCTCTCTCTTTCCCCCTCTGTCTCCTCTCTCTTTCCCCCTCTGTCTCCTCTCTCTTTCCCCCTCTGTCTCCTCTCTCTTTCCCCCTCTGTCTCCTCTCTCTCTTTCCCCCTCTGTCTCCTCTCTCTCTTTCTCCCTCTGTCTCTCCTCTCTCTTTCCCCCTCTGTCTCCTCTCTCTCTTTCTCCCTCTGTCTCCTCTCTCTCTTTCTCCCTCTGTCTCCTCTCTCTCTTTCCCCCTCTGTCTCCTCTCTCTCTTTCCCCCTCTGTCTCCTCTCTCTCTTTCCCCCTCTGTCTCCTCTCTCTTTCCCCCTCTGTCTCCTCTCTCTTTCCCCCTCTGTCTCCTCTCTCTTTCCCCCTCTGTCTCCTCTCTCTTTCCCCCTCTGTCTCCTCTGTCTTTCCCCCTCTGTCTCCTGTCTCTTTCCCCCTCTGTCTCCCCTCTCTCTTTCCCCCTCTGTCTCCTCTCTCTTTCCCCCTACTGTCTCCTCTCTCTTTCCCCCTACTGTCTCCCTCTCTCTTTCCCCCTACTGTCTCCTCTCTCTTTCCCCCTACTGTCTCCCTCTCTCTTTCCCCCTACTGTCTCCTCTCTCTTTCCCCCTACTGTCTCCTCTCTCTTTCCCCCTACTGTCTCCTCTCTCTTTCCCCCTACTGTCTCCTCTCTCTTTCCCCCTACTGTCTCCTCTCTCTTTCCCCCTACTGTCTCCTCTCTCTTTCCCCCTACTGTCTCCTCTCTCTTTCCCCCTACTGTCTCCTCTCTCTTTTCCCCCTACTGTCTCCTCTCTCTTTCCCCCTACTGTCTCCCTCTCTATTTCCCCCTACTGTCTCCTCTCTCTTTCCCCCTACTGTCTCCTCTCTCTTTCCCCCTACTGTCTCCTCTCTCTTTCCCCTTACTGTCTCCTCTCTCTTTCCCCCTACTGTCTCCTCTCTCTTTCCCCCTACTGTCTCCTCTCCCCCCCCCCAATCTCGGTGTTCCCATCAGCAAAGTGACAGGTGGTGTTTGCTCGTGCAGATGTGCAGGAGGCCATTTGGCCCATCGGGCCTTTGCTTTATCCACACCCCATTAAGTTATTTTATTTCTGTGTCCTAACCCTGTTCTTTACATTTAGGCCTAAGTCACATTTGGCACGGTGGCCGTAGGGTCTACAAAATCTACGGCCACTAGCAATTATACGGCGGCCTCAGTATTTCCACTCTCACACAATGTAGCAGTCACATATGTTTTTATTTTTCGGGGAGCCGCACGGCGTATTTATAAATTGTGGAGACCGAAAACGTGGGGGTGACCTTAGGGCGTCCCTGCGGCGGCCATATAATTTTCAAGGCAGACACAAGGTAGCCTCAAGGTGCCCGCAAGGCGACCGCAGGGGGGGGGGGCCCTAAGGCGAACGTGCGGCCAGACGGACGGTAACGAGTGGGTATATATATATATATATATATATATATATATATATATATATATATATATATATATATATATATATATATAATCAGTTCTTTTTTTACTGAAATAAAAACATAACAGTTCAGAATATACCAGTACAGGTATATTTTACTGAATATACTATAACTATTATATATATATATATATATATATATATATATATATATATATATATATATATATATATATATATATATATATATATATATATATATATATCTGAATATACCAGTTCAGAGTATAGGCAAACACCTATACTCCGATCTCTAGCGGTAGCGCACAGTGGATGCACGGTTGACGCAGACTGCCACGGAGGCCTGCGTAGGGGAACCGTGTGTCGACCCTGCATTTCCTGCATGTAGTCACACAGACCGCAAGGCCACCGTACGTTGAACACAGGGACGCCTTAGGACTACCCTACGGCGACCGTGGAAATAGTGCGGTCGCCGTAATTTTTTGGGGGTTGGCAAAATTCATTTTTCATTGATAAGAGCCTACGGCAGCTGCACGAATAAGGCAAGCCCACCGTACGCCCTACGTACGGTCGACGTGGAACACATCTACGTCATGGCTACGGCTTGTCGAATTGCTATGGCCAACGTAGAAATGAAAAAAGTTATAACTCCGCGCTATAATTCCAAGGCGACCCCTACGGCCTGTAACAGATAGCCATACGGCGTAGGGCCACCCTGAGGCCACCTCAGAAACTCTGCGGCCGCCGTACGTTTCTGTCAATTCAGGGGGGGGGGGGGTATGGCCGCCGAATCCGAGCCGTAGAGCAAATGTGACTTAGGCCTTACTTATATTCGCATTCAATTAAAACTTTCTTCTACTTCGACTTCTACTACTACTTCTTCTACTACTACTTCTACTACTACTACTTCTTCTTCGACTACTTCTTCTTCTTCCTCCAACTTCGGGCTCAACTTCAAAACTTATTGTGGAGTTGGCCAAGGGGAAAAGTTTGGCCCAACTCTTTTCAACACCCTCCTTCACAGAACCGTTGTTCGACCAGAGCGGATTTTGTGCAGGGACATGGATTTAGCCAGGTTGCTGGTAATAACTCACCTGATTTGTCATATCTAAACTCTTGGCAGGATATTCAGCTGTGGTACCATCACGCAATGGCCTTCTATTTCTTGAGAGCTTCCACGGGATAAATCCACAAACTGGATGCAGATGAGACAGCAGAATTTCCACCATCCCCCCCCCCCCTTTCCATCATGCTCTTAGATGCACGACCACCTGCTGGTGCTCTATCCGATCAACCATTTTGGGTTTGGTTAAGTTTGATGCCTCCGAGGATTTCAAACCCAGATGAGACAGCTCATTTACAGACATGCTACCAACTGAGCTATCTCTCACTTATTCTCAGCACTACTGAAAACTCTAAGTATTCGGAATCTAATTGTCACTTTGATATGCCACTTTGTTGGTAACGATTGTCGAGGGATTGTTTGATGTTGCTTACAAACATACTATAATACATAATGGAGAAACTTCATAGTTACAGTTCTCTGCTTTGTTATTAAAATTGAGTTTCAAGTTTGTAACCCTGAAATTTCTGTTATGTCCAATTATTTTCTGCATCACCTTTAGTGCATTGTATGAGTAAGGACTCCTCTGATTATCCTCGATTATAATAGTCTTTTAAAATCTCATAACCTTGAATGTCGAGAGAGAATCTTGTAGGATTACTCTTTGTGCGTTTTGCCATTATGAATTTAATTTATGAGCAACAGAGTTTCAAATTGTATTTTGAGTTTGCCCCCTCGGTATATTCTGCTTTGCATCCAAAACTAAAAACTTTTTGGGGTGAATCATTTTTATGGTACAATTTTCAAATAATTTGGAATGGTATCCCGATTACGAGACCATAATTTTTCTTGTGTAGTTGCTTCTTCTCCTGGGCTTTGATACTATCGATACTGTTTCCTCATCTCCTGGGCCTGGATACTGTATGGATACCTTAGCTCTAAGGATGGAACAATGTACAGAGACTGCTTCTCTTTCACCCTTGGGTATGGATAAGGTGGTAGCCATGAGGTAATTTCCCACTTCTCATCTAATCTTGCTCCCCCTTTCAGCCTTAACAATTTTCAGACATGAGCATGTCCAAATGTCCACTCCTTATCGAGTTCCCCAAGAGATTTCCACTAAACTCCATCTCTTTATCACATATTTTCCTCATTTGTGGAATCGCTTTCCTCTCCAATCCTTCCATGTGGAAGGTCACCGCCACCTCATGCCATCTTGCATCCACACTTTATTACAGCGCGTGCGCTGTATACAATTTCACCGAGTCTGAAATGTCCCTGGCGTCGTCTACCACGTCTCCGGTGTCCCCCCCCCCACATGCCTCAAGACAGCTAATGACGGCCGTCCGGTAGATGCAGTGCGTAACCTCGACGGAAATGGCGACAATTGACGGAAATACCCGAGTATTTCAATGGAAATTTGTGAAACTAATGTGTCATATGTGTGAAAACCATTTAATTTATTGCTTGACGGAAAAAAACGAAGAAACGCTCCCCTCATGTACGAATGAACGAACGAAAGACGTCATTTCTGTCCACCATGGCATTTCGCGCCGAACGCAGAAAGCTAAGTTCTTATGCCATCATTCTCTTTAATATTAGCCATAAACAAGTGTTTCGTCATGCATTAGTAGTTGAAATTTACTTACAATCATTCTTTTGCGGCCTCCTGCCACGCTGTATCGAACGATTTCATTATTTCTGTTATATATAAAGGTGCTTATCACAATAATAACAAGATTTTTACATTTCAAATATTAAGTACGCTTTTTAATTGTTTTTCAACTGAAAAAGCATAAATTGCATCTTTTAACATTAATATACTCATTTGATTCACCACACGCGCTGTAATGAAGGATTTCACTTGTTTGAATACATCTTGCCTACTGACTCCCAATAGTGATGGTTAAGCTGGAAAATTATAGGGTGAATGTTACAAGAAAGAATCTGGGCTTCATTGTGCTATTTATTGGTATTGTTGAATTGAAAGAGCCATGATCCAGCTCCCCATACCACCCAGCCCTCACAATCTCATGGATTTCTCTTGTAGTGACAACTGACAGGTTACTAATCTCTTGCTGTCCTATCCTGTTTCCCACTGTCATCTTCCCATAACTGAACTGTAGGTCTGAAGAATCCTTTCAGCAGTATTTTGGTGATATGCCCTGGTTGGCTGTACCGTATGCGGACACGCAGCGTCGTGAATCCCTTGGGAAGCTGTACAGTATCCAGGGTATGTGGCCACGATCTCCTTCACGCTGAGCTTTCCACGACGCGTCTCCTTGACCGGGTAGCCCATTAAGGTTCTTGTTTATTTTCACAGCAAAGGTCAGTCAGGGTCACCAGCATTCATTTTGAATTGCCAAGTTACTTTTACCACTTGGGTGGGCATGCACACAACTAACATTCGGGTCAAATTCGTGTTCTATTTTTCTGCTGAATATTCTTATCAAAGATGCATCTTATTCCAACCTTCAGTTCCAACTCTTTCACACCATTCCACCTAGCCTTGTTTTTCTTTGTTTCTAAACACTCTCTATACAGTGTTTGGGTCTTTCCATCCTTGGAGTGTTTAAGGTGGTACTTGGTGACTTGCATACATGTCACAGATGTGGTAAGTCTTTTCAGTTGTATTCTGTATCTTTCTTTGGTCCTATACAGGGCACTGTTGGAAGTACATCTGCTTACCCCTGCCCATCTTTTCAGGTACTTGGTACAGGTTGCCTCTTGACTCTCAATGTAAGATATTGGGAAGTTAGAGATGGTGAACTCCCAAGTCATGTTTGGCACAATTGCATTATTGTATATCCACATCATGATTCCAGTCAGATTGTTTTTCTCAGTTGTTTGTAACATTGCTACCAGCTTACACTACCATATAATACAGCACATTATTTAAATCTCGGCCGATCTCTGGTGGGCAATTTAAAGTGATATTTCCACAAGTGATACTTTATTCCTTGAACACACTGGACACTTGGGGGGGGGGGAGTTGGATATACTGTAACCATATTGGCCTTGCTGGACCACACCGTCATGTTTTTGTGTGATAAAATGTACTAGAAATATAATTTTCCACAGTGATTTTGTTTTTTGGGGGGGACACTGCACACGTGAAAAATCTTTTTGAGGCATACTGTAATCATATTTTTCCTTGCTGGACCACACAAAAGTTTTTGTGATTATCAGTTAATCACTAGTGATCAATTGATTTTGAAGTTTTCGGCACACACACACACACACACACACACACACACACACACACACACACACACACACACACACACACACACACACACACACACACACACACACACACACACACACACACACACACACACACACACACGTCAAAAAATGCACGACTCCAAACTATGAGTGGTGAATGCGCAGGCACCAAGTCCCATAAAGCCCTTGCTGCATGCTACCAGCGGTGATATCACTATGTTGGTCTCTGGTCGGAAAACGACATTAATTATCATCATTGCATCTGACAGCAAACTATTAATGACTCCGGATTCTGTTTGGTAAAGCGGGAGATAATCTGCATGGCAGGTGGCAGTTATCCCTCCTGGTATAGTGGAGCAAGGGCTGTATGGGACTCATTGCCAGTGCTTTCCCCACTCAAAGTTTGGTGTCGCACATTATCTGGTTTGTAACCAAAAGGTTTTCAGTCACAAGTGTATGGAGGCTTGCGATGTTGCCCCGATTATGCCCGAATGAGGGTGAAACCAGTCGATAACTCCATTTCCCATGCACTTGTGACATTATCTGAAATTATATCTTTGCAATTAGTGCCATGAGATAGCTCTACCGGGAGCCGCAGACAGTATGTGTGTTGTGGCGATGACATGGCGTCCATCTCATGTCGTAGAACGACATTAATTAATTATATGTTTATATTTATGTATGTACACGGTACATACATATACGTATGATATATATTATACACGCTACTTGGTCAAAAAGTTTTAGAACATCCCCATTTTTCCAGTTTTTACTGAAATTTAAGCAGTTTAATATTTCATTGTACTCTGAGAGAACAGAGCAGAGAACAAATAATATAAACAATTACAGATAAAAAAGAAATCATGGAATCGTTTTGTTGAACAAAATTTAATATAAATTTTTGACTCATCAAAGTAGCCACTTTTTGCAGATATAACAGTCGAACAAACTCATGGCATTCTTTCCACAATGGAAATCAAATATTGTTCGGAAAGTTCTTCCCAACACTGTTGCAGAAGTTCCCACAAATGTGTTGCACTTGTCGGTTGCTTTGCTTTCACCCTTCTGTCCAGTTCATTCCAAACCAGCTCGATGGCGTTTAAGTTTGGAGACTGTGCTGGCCATCCATGATTTGAAGCCTACCATTTTTTTCTTTTCTTCTGAGGTAGTTCTGACACAGCCTGGAGATATGTTTTGGGTCATTATCTTGCTGTAGGATGAACACCTGACCAACTCGGTGAAGACCAGAGGGTATTGCATGGCGCTACAAAATGTTGTCGTAGCCCTTTGAGTTCAAGGTGCAAGTCACCGACTCTGGATCCAGCAAAAGAGCCCCAGATCATCACGCTTCCTCCTCCATGTTTGCAGTTGGTGTCACACACTGAGGAACCATCCTTTCGCCAACTCGACGGCATACAAAAACCCTACGTGATTAACCGAAGATTTCAAATTTTGATTCATCGGTCCATAAGACCTTCTTCCAGTTTTCAGTAGTCCACTGGCAGTGCTTCATGGCTCAAGCAAGCCTCATTTTCTTATTTTGCCATCTTAGTAATGGCTTTCTTACCGCCACTTGACCTGTCAAACCTGCAGCTCGAAGTCTTCTCTTCACAGTTGAAACTGAGACTTCCTGACTTCGAGCAGTGTTCAGCTGTGCTTGAAGCTGCTGTCCTGTGAGCCGCCTATCACGCAAGCTGTTGACTCTCAGAAACTTGTCTTCTGATTGTGTTGTGGCTTTGGGTCTGCCAGACCTCTTCATGTCAGAGTTTCCTCCAGTTCCCAAGTGCCTTTTGATGGTGGAGGAAACTGTACTCACTGACACCTTGGTTCCTTTGCAATTTCTCGAAAGGAAAGACCTACACTTTTAAGGGTTATTATGATCTGTCTGTCTTCCTTTGTTAATTGTCTTTTTCTCGCCATTATGATAGCAATATACTACTTCCTGCAGTGCAACATTGTCGAAATAATGCTTCAGAGGGTGGAGCAACACAGTCTGTTCCAACACTACTTTTATACAGAGGGTTTGTAACTAATCAGCAAAAGTTGGGACACCTGTAGGAATTGTTTACATCAACTTTCAAAGCTTAATTTACTTCCATTGCTGTAGAACAGCTGCAGTTGCTAACCCATTACTTGCTCTCTGAAAAGGGCCTTTTTTAACGACTCTGAAATTTACATTATTTTTCAGTTTTTGGTAACCTAAACTTCTTGTTTTTTAACCTCTGGCGGTTTACCGCTTAGCTTTGTACCATTTCAGGTTATTCACTGGACTTGAACTGCTTAAATTTCAGTAAAAACTGGAAAAATGGGGGATGTTCTAAAACTTTTGACTGGTAGTGTTCACATATGTATGTATGTATATATATATATATATATATATATATATATATATATATATATATATATATATATATATATATATATATATGTATATGTATATGTTTATATGTGTATATATGTTTACGTGTGTAAAAATGTGTCATATACATTGTATATATATATATTTTTTTTATATGTATGTGTATATATTGTTGTTTCCGGAGGTCAAGGTGAGAAGACCACGAAGGGGGGAAGCTATCTCGGGTTCCCACTAGACTCCCCGGAAACGCAGGCCGTCGCACACGGATAACTCTGTGACACGGCAGTTCGCGAACCGACCGTGAACTTCAATAATTCAACCACGTGACTTCGGGTCCTCCGTCTAAATTGGTTACCTAATTATAATCATGTGACCGAATTACTGGGGGAAGCGCCCTCGGTACGCCTTGTCCGAACCGGGTCACCTTTCCGGGTCAGATGCAGCTGAGCGACACTGCCAAAGACGTACCGGCTAAAAGAATGGATTTTTGGGAATAAAGCCCCGGTTAGGCTAGGTTACGGACCATGCTGGATCAATGAAAGAAAAGACAAAAATGAGCTGGGAACTTTCTACAAAGGATTTATTACAGGCAGGGGAGGAAAAATATGTGACGGTGAATGTAGTTTATTGTTGTGTGAAAGCAAAGCGAGGAAGAAATGTGTGGTGCGACAATAAAACAAGCAACTTACAAAAGCAGACACAGAGCAGACTTGCACCAATATTGCAATCTTATCTTAAGCGAGGATAGGCGCCATAACACACACACACACACACACACACACACACACACACACACACACACACACACACACACACACACACACACACACACACACACACACACACACACACACACACACACACACACACACACACGTGGGTGGGTAGAGCCAGCGTCGAGTGTGTGAAGAAGAAGACTGCTTGCAGCAGGCTCATGCAGAGACCGATCCAAAACCAGACAAGGAAGCTGAGGATGACCACCACCACCACGTCTGACGACGGCTTCACGATCCGTCCTTTATAGACCCTATGGTTCTGGGTGGGGTGCCGTCCCGAAGCGATGCATCATCACCCGAATAGGGCACTCCCATTGGGCTCTGGCCACCACTCGGCCCGGCTGCCATGGCTGGAAGCGGAAGCGGCCTTATTTTACATCTGGCAAGACGTAGCGAAATGAATCGACTTGCACCCAACTTCCGGGCGCTCCTGCGACCGGCCGAGGGCCGCGCCGGTCCCGCATGCACGCTCGGGCACCACCGGCAGGCCTTGGCTGGCGCTGATCAATGCGCTCGCCCCTCTCGCATGCCATGCCACCACACATTTTGTTTTTTACTCCTATACAATGTGATGGTAAGATGCCATTGTAATCAGCGTGCAGACCTGAATGAAGAGGTGCGCTATTCGTGCCCCATACTGCACGATGATAAAATTATCACGGGGCTGTGCACGGGTCCGCCATTGTGCATGCAGTTGGTGTCTCTCACATTAGTGATCTTCACAGGCAGTGGTGGGCGCGGTGCCGGCTCTGATCTGTGTCATGGATTGAAGGAAAGGATTGGATATAATTATTAGATGCAGAAATGGGTTGAAAAGAACATGGCGCATGCGTCCTGTATGGCGTTGGCGTTTATTGTTTGCTTCTACTATTCCCTTCAACACCGCATCCTCGCAGCGGCGCCGTCTTGTGGTTGAGGCTTCTGGCCTCCTGAACAGTGGGTGGAGGTTATCGCTGTGCTGCACGTGTCCCGTGCAGTCTGGTGGTGGAGGTTGTCACTGTGGTTTTCACAGGTGGCCACTGAGTGCTCTGGCCACTTCGATTTATTTCAGGAATAATAGGAAAAGAGTTGTAATATATGTATGTAAACACATATAAACATATACATATATATATATATATATATATATATATATATATATATATATATATATATATATAATATATTGTTACGGGTTTCCACCGCGTTCGGCGTGCGGACCACCGTTCTAGCCAAATCGCGGTCGCGCGCCCACCGAAGGCGACAATCTAGTCGTGACTTTCCGGACCAACCCCGAAATCCAATCACGGATGCCTTAACACATCATAAACGAGTCAATTATTCTGTCCACGCGCTACAGAGTCGATCACCAAATTGTCGATTTACCTAACTATTCGTGCGGACAGAAATACCGAGAGTTTATACCTCAACGAGACCTGCACGAAAACGAGCCGCTGAAGCGTGCTCGTTCCGTATGCGAAGCCGAGCGGTTATATATCGCCAAGTCCCGTCGGACCAGATTTACTTTTAGCGGCTTTAAAAGCCAGTTAATATTCCGAGCGCACCATGGCGGTCAATGGCAGCAAGTGACGCAACGAGCAGGTTGACATTCAAACAATGGGGCATTTATTTACAGTAGGCATGCAGTCAATGAATGGGGGATGGGGACAAGACACGAGCAAAAGCCTACAGCCGAGTTCTATTCGGAATGGAATGTACAAACGAGCACTTAACCATTTCTACTAAATAAGACAAGGCGCCACAGACTTTCACGTAAAAACCCAAGAAAGAAAAGACACGGGCTCGTAAGCCTTTAATATTCCTCAGAGCCGGGATGACTGAAAAGCTCCGAGAGGTCAGGCAGGTTACCTCGCCGCCCCTCGGTAGCAACTCGTTGGGCTTCTGGTTGGCGACCCTTGGTGTCTCCGTCTCGCTGGCTCGTTGCCAACGCGGCAGCGGCTTCGAATGGCGGCTTGGTGGGTCAAGGGCCTTGTGACGCGCCCGACTCTCTACTGCCGTCTGGCTGCTCTCCAAGGCTTCTCCCACGAGCTACTGCTCCAGCGATCTCGACCCACCAACGACTCGACCTCTCCCACTAACTCCACGACGACACTCAACTTCCTCCAACTCAACTGCTTTCTCGGCGTCCCAACGCGGCTTTTTATCAGGTCCGGGGCATTTGCCCCTCCTTTCCAGGCGCGCGAGGGAAAATCCTTGGGAGGGAGATTGGTATGTGCTTACGCCTTTTTGAGGGCCCCACCCAACCGTCAAATCTGTCTTCTTCTTCGGGTGGCTTTCTGGGAGTGTTGTTCTTGTTTGTAGAGGGGGGTCGTTCTTCTTCAAGGCAAAAGGCCGTTTTGATCTGGTTATGTTTGTGGAGATGCCGTGGTTGTAGACTTTGTGGCATTGTGGTGGAGGTGGCGTGGTTGTGGAGTTTGTTTAAAATAAAAGATAGCAAAGAATAACTATACCTCCACAAAGGGCGGAGGAGCTCCTTGTGAGCCAACGGCCATCCATATCGAGTGCCCAACTGTGTCTGCGGACGTCCTCCTGCAGTTGGGTTACTTCTTATTAGGAGGTTGGTGGCAGGATCTGCACTCCGGCCACCGTAAAACCGCAGGGCAGCTCACCGGATGACGGGATTGGGGCAAAGCCTTCGGGACCCCCAACCTTTGATGATAGGAGGGAAACCACGGGGTAACATCCCTGGGTCAGATTGTGGGACAGTGTGTCGGAGTGGTGCTGAGGTGTCGTCCACCAGACGGCGGTCTCCTTGGGTTAACCTGAGGCGGTCCCTTCGGGTGGGTGCCTGGAATGCCCTATCCCTAAGAGAGGATGATCACCTGTCTCTGTTATCATCTGAGCTCAAGTGTTTGGACATCGGGATTGCAGCTCTCTCTGAGTTTCGGAGACCGGATTGCGGCGAGATAATGGTGGGTGGTTACACCTACTATTGGTCTGGTCGCTCTGATGGTTACCATACCCAAGGAGTTGCTGTAGCTGTGTCCAATAAGCTGACCCCAATGATAATTGAGGTAACACCGGTCAACGAGCGTATTATGAGATTAAGGATTCGTCACTCCTTAGGTGTCATTTCCCTGGTCTCTGTTTATGCTCCGACTGAGGCGAGTGATCTCACCGTGAAGGATGCATTCTACGCCACGCTCGAGTCTGTGGTTGATCAGTGCCCCAGACGAGATACACTTCTTGTCTTGGGGGATTTCAATGCATCGACTGGAACTGATAGGGATGGTTATGAGGTGTGTGTTGGTCCCCATGGGTCAGGAACTATGAACCAGAATAGCACTAGGTTCCTTGACTTTGCAAGAAGTCTTGGACTTAGGGTGGCTGGTTCATGGTTTCAGCGCCCACAAGCTCATCGCTGGACTTGGTATTCCAACGCTGGCGGTGTGGCAAAGGAGATTGACCATGTCCTCATTGACGGTCGTTGGAGGATGATCCAGAACTGCAGGGTCTACCGGAGTGCTCAGTTCCTCAATACTGACCACAGGCTTGTTGTAGCAACTCTAAAGCTGCACCTTAAATCCTGGAGAATGTTACCATCCCAGCCTAGGCTGGATGTTGCCAGGCTCAGGGATGAGAGAGTAGCTGAGGAGTTTGCGAACAGGCTGAGTGGACACTTGGGGGGTCTCGGTGCTTTGGGGGGTCCTGAAGAGTTGTGGAGCGCCTTCAAGACCACCGTCTTTGATGTTGCCGGTGGATGCCTTGGAGCTCACCGCAGGGCAAAGAAGAATTTTGTCTCTCAAGGGACACTGGATACCATTGACCAGAGTCGCAGGGCCAGGCTGAATGGCAGAGCTGAGCTGTTCAGGGAGCTGAGGCGTAAAACTGTACGTGCACTGAGGGTGGACTTAGAGGCCTATGTGCGAGGAATCTGTGAGGGGGTAGAGCATCACCTGTGGTCAAGTGATTCTCGTCCTGCTTACAGGGGAATTCGCACATTGCGTTCCTCCAAGCCCATCCCTCGGAGTACTGCAGTTCGAGCAGAGAGTGGTAGGCTCTTGACAGAGGAGTCTGAAGTGAAGGCCCGCTGGGCCGGTTACTTTGAGCGGTTGTACCAGGCTGATCCCCCAGCTGTCGAGTTGGATGTCAAGGGTGTTACAATCCCTGTTGCTGACCCTCGAATCAACTGTGGTCCACCTTCGCTTGTGGAAACATGGGCTGCGGTGAACCAGTTGAAACGGGGCAAAGCTCCAGGGATCTGTGGCATCCATGCTGAACTTCTCAACGCTGGTGGAAATGCTGCACTCGTGTCGTTGCATGCAGTTTTGTGCTCTGCCTGGAACACAGGCATCATCCCAACTGACTGGAAGAGGGGCCTTGTTGTCCCTCTCTGGAAAGGGAAGGGTGATCGCCAAGACTGTAACAACTACCGAGGGGTGACGCTGCTCTCAGTGCTGGGCAAGGTCTTTGCTCGGATAATTCTTGATAGGGTTCGCCACCATCTGCTTGAGCACCAGCGTCCAGAGCAGTCAGGCTTTACACCAAAGAGGTCAACAATTGACTGTATCCTTGCACTTCGTGTCCTCACCGAACGCAGACGCGAGTTTCGGCAGGGGCTGCTTGCAGCCTATGTTGATCTCTGTAAAGCGTTCGATTCAGTGAATCGGGATGTCCTCTGGAGGATTCTTGGTCTTCGTGGGGTGCCACCAAAACTGATCGATCTGATGTCTGAACTCTACTCTGGTACTGAGAGTGCTGTGAAGTGTGGTGGTACCATCTCTGACTTATTTCCAGTTGTTACTGGAGTTCGTCAGGGATGTGTACTTGCCCCCACACTTTTCAGCACTTGTATGGACTGGATTTTAGGGAGGATGTCGGAGAGATCAAGTTGCGGTGCATCGTTTGGCAATGTCAAGATCTCGGACCTTGATTTTGCAGATGATGCAGTCATCTTTGCGGAGACTTTAGACATCCTCTTGGGGGCCCTCGAGGTACTGAATGAGGAGTCGGAGCCGTTGGGATTACGGATTTCTTGGGTCAAAACGAAGATCCAGGCTTTCGGTGACATCTTGGATGCTGCTGTCCTGTCTGTGTCTGTTTGTGGTGAGGATGTTGAGGTCGTGGAGAGATTCACTTACCTTGGCAGTGATATTCATGTCTCTGCTGGCTGCGAGTCAGAGGTCAATAGACGTCTGGGTCGGGCCTGGGGAGTGGGGAGTCATGGATTCACTGGATCATGGGGTGTGGTGCTGCCGGTACCTGTGCGGGAGGACGAAAGTCCGAGTCTTCAGGTCCTTGGTACTTCCAGTCTTGCTCTATGGGTGCGAGACTTGGACTCTGACCAAGGATCTGAGACGGAGACTTAATTCCTTTGGTACCAGATCTCTTCGGAGAATCCTTGGCTATCGCTGGTCGGATTTTGTCTCCAACGAGCGGTTGCTGAGAGAGACCCGGATGAGATTTGTTACCTGCATAGTCCGTGAGCGTCAGTTGCGGCTGTATGGACATGTGGCTCGTTTTCCTGACGCTGATCCTGCTCACCAGATTCTCTCAGCGAGGGAGTCTCATGAGTGGAGAAGGCCAGTGGGCCGACCACGTGCCTCATGGTTGCAGCAGGTTGACCATCATCTCAAGGAGATGGGGATGGCCAGACGGAGGCCCCTGGAGTACCGGCGGAAAGTGGATGCAGCGACCCGCTGTTCTGGCACATGCTCCCATACCTGACCTGACCTGAAAGAATAACGGCTAACTCAAAGATTCACAGCCCGTTATACATTGGTGGGGGAATCTTACCTGGAACACACACTTTGTGAAAAACTGATCTCTGGGGAACCTGAATGGTGTTCTGTGAATTTCCACCACTGTAACAATATAATCACACCGAACTATGAGATCCACACAATGCACTTTGTCCCATTTGTCCCATTTGTCCCATTTGTCCCATTACACATGAGGGAAAGGTATATAACTGTATATATATATATATATATATATATATATATATATATATATATATATATATATATATATATATATATATATATATATATATATATATATATATATATATATATATATATATATATATGTCTCGGGACCACTGTATGATGGATGCCAATGCCTTGAAGGCGTGCGATTTCCAGAACCACAACAATATATATGTACATGTATATGTGCCTCGCAAACTGCCCAAGCATGGACGATTGCTTGGTTTAGTGACAAATGCTGAGGGGCTGGTGTGTAAATGCCCTGTGACAGATAAATCACTGGAGCACGGACGACGAAAGAAAAGGAATTTGGCTGTAAATTACTTTTTTCATGGGAACCAGGTGTGCATTATGTATGGTACGCCCGGCATGAGCAATGGGCATGGTGAGCACGACTTGGTTCCCCGTGGGAAGACCCTAATGCCCAGTGGAGAAAAATTACAAACAAATTGGTTTGCGACAGACATATGGCTGAGCACCTCGTTGACACAGAGGGCTCATTATAGTGGGGGTAAGAGATAGTGACTGTAATGCCCATGTGTGTAGCGCAGTGGTGTAACCACCCCACACAGGGGGCTCAGGAGCAATAGCCTAAGGGGGATGATAGTTAAGCCCACATGGGGGTGCCAGCGATTGTTACCTTCAGGGGGCCCAGGAGCACTAGCCTAAGGGGGATGGCATTGTTAGACCCACATGGGGGTGCTCGTGATGGTAGCCTCGATGTGGGTACCGAAGCAGTGACCGGACGGAGGGCGAGGATAAATCTAGGGACCGAGAGTGGCAATAGGGACTGTTTAGGTGGAGACAATGCACATGTCGTGGGGATGGAGAGAGGTATAGAATGTAGAGTTAAATGGGATGTGTGCATATTTATTTTTTCCTTATTAATAAATTCCTTTGTTGACGTTCAAACCTGTCCGTGCTTGTCCTTTCCTTCCGTTGATCCAGCATTGTCTGAACCTAGATAGCCTGGGAGGTAATTACCAAACAAATTGACCTGCAATAGTCGGCACGCACCAGAGGTTAAACGCTCGGCCGCCCTACTTAAGATCTAATCAAGATAAGATTGGTGCATTGTCAAGGGTGCGCTCCCAGTTCTGGAAGCCACGTGACCTCTAGTTCAACAGCAAATTAGACGGTGGACACTGGAACTCATGGTTATCTGATTGGCATTCGTTGTAAAGCAACCCAACATACCACAAAGTTAATTGTGAGCGGTGGCCTCAGGTATGGCTCTTCCGAGAAGAAATATGGATTACCCACCTCGTAATACACTCGGTACCCATTGCCGTAACAATATATATTTATATAAATACATATATAAGCCTGGTGTTGGCGCAGTGGTTAGGGCAGCGGCTTGTGATCCAAAAGGTCCTGAGTTCAAGCCCCGTTGGGCCACTGAATTAATACACCAGGGGGTTGACTCAGCCTGTCATCCTTCCGAGGTCGGCGAAATGAGTACCAGTGTACTGAGCCGGTGTATACCCCGGTTAAAATAGGTGTACCATATCCCTGTGTCGTAAGAGGCGACCAGGGTTGCGTCAGGAAGGGCATACGGCGTAAAACATGTGCCAAATCACTATGCGGATCATACGGATTATCCACTGTGGCGACCCCTAACGGGAGCAGCCGAAAGAAGAAGAATAATAATATATATATATATATATATATATATATATATATATATATATATATATATATATATATATATATATATATATATATATATATATATATATATATATATGCCTGGTGTTGGCTTAATGGTTCGGGTGGTGGGCTTGGGATCCGAAGGTCCTGAGTTCAAATTCCGCTCAGCTGTTGAATTAATACCAGGTGGGGTTAACTCGACCTGTCATCCTTCTGAGGTCGGCAAAATGAGTGCCAGCATGCTGATATACTGTGTCGGAATAGCAACCCATCCAGGATTGTGTCAAACAGCCAAGGTGACTGCTTACACAACACCAACGCTCTGCACAGAGTATGGTCCCAATCTCCTCCTCCTCCTCCTCCTCCTCCTCCTCCTCCTATATGTACTGTATATATATATATATATATATATATATATATATATATATATATATATATATATATATATATATATATTTCTTCTTCTTCTTCTTTCGGCTGCTCCCGTTAGGGGTCGCCACAGCGGATCATCCGTATGATCCGCATAGTGATTTGGCACATGTTTTACGCCGGATGCCCTTCCTGACGCAACCCTGGTCACCTCTTACAACACAGGGATATGGTACACCTATTTTAACCGGGGTATACATCGGCTCAGTACACTGGTACTCATTTCGCCGATCTCGGAAGGATGACAGGCTGAGTCAACCCCCTGGTGTATTAATTCAGTGGCCCAATGGGGCTTGAACTCAGGACCTTTTGGATCCCAAGCCGCTGCCCTAACCACTGCGCCAACACCAGGCTTTACTGAATATATATGTATGTATATATGTATATATGTATATGTATATATATATATATATATATATATATATATATATATATATATATATATATATATATATATATATATATATATATATATATATATATATATATATATATATATATATACAGTGGGGAGAACAAGTATTTGACACACTGCCGATTTTGCAGGTTTTCCCACTTACAAAGCACGTAGACGTCTGTAGTTTTCATCATAGGTACACTTCAACTGTGAAAGACGGAATCTAAAACAAAAATCTGAAAATCACATTGCATGATTTTTAAATAATTAATTTGCATTTTATTGCATGAAATAAGTATTTGATACATCAGAAAAACAGAACTTAATATTTGGTACAGAAACCTTTGTTTGCAATTACAGAGATCAGACGTTTCCTGTAGTTCTTAACCAGGTTTGCACAGACTGCAGCAGGGATTTTGGCCCACTCCTCCATACAGATCTTCTCCAGATCCTTCAGGTTTCGGGGCTGTCGCTGGGCAACACAGACTTTCAGCTCCCTCCAAAGATTTTCTATTGGGTTCAGGTCTGGAGACTGGCTCGGCCACTCCAGGACCTTGAGATGCTTCTGACGGAGCCACTCCTTAGTTGCCCTGGCTGTGTGTTTCGGGTCATTGTCATGCTGGAAGACCCAGCCACGCCCCATCTTCAATGCTCTTGTTGAGGGAAGGAGGTTGTTGGCCAAGATCTCGCGATACATGGCCCCATCCATCCTCCCCTCAATACGGTGCAGTCGTCCTGTCCCCTTTGCAGAAAAGCATCCCCAAAGAATGATGTTTCCACCTCCATGCTTCACGGTTGGGATGGTGTTCTTGGGGTTGTACTCATCCTTCTTCTTCCTCCAAACACGGCAAGTGGATTTTAAACCAAAAAGCTCTATTTTGGTCTCATCAGACCACATGACCTTCTCCCATTCCTCCTCTGGATCATCCAGATGGTCATTGGCAAACTTAAGACGGGCCTGGACATGCGCTGGCTTGAGCAGAGGGGCCTTGCGTGCGCTGCAGAATTTTAATCCATGACGGCGTAGTGTGTTACTTATGGTTTTCTTTGATACTGTGGTCCCAGCTCTCTTCAGGTCATTGACCAGGTCTTGCTGTGTAGTTCTGAGCTGATCCCTCACCTTTCTCATGATCATTGAGGCTCCACGAGGTGAGATCTTGCATGGAGCCCCAGACCGAGGGAGATTGGCTGTTATCTTGAACTTCTTCCATTTTCTAATAATTGCGCCAACAGTTGTTGCCTTCTCACCAAGCTGCTTGGCTATTGTCCTGTAGCCCATCTCAGCCTTGTGCAAGTCTACAATTTTGTCCCTGATGTCCTTAGACAGCTCTCTGGTTTTGCCCATTGTGGAGAGGTTGGAGTCTGATTGATTGAGTGTGGACAGCTGTCTTTTATGCAGATAACGAGTTCAAACAGGTGCAGTTAATGCAGGTAATGAGTGGAGAATGGGAGGGCTTCTTAAAGACAAAACTAACAGGTCTGTGAGAGCCAGAATTCTTACTGGTTGGAAGGTGATCAAATACTTATTTCATGCAATAAAATGCAAATTAATTATTTAAAAATCATACAATGTCATTTTCAGGATTTTTGTTTTCGATTCCGTCTTTCACAGTTGAAGTGTACCTCTGATAAAAATTACAGACCTCTACGTGCCTTGTAAGTGGGAAAACCTGCAAAATCGGCAGTGTATCAAATACTTGTTCTCCCCACTGTATCTGTCTATATACATCTTTGGAAATATGTTGAACTTTGGTGAAATGCGCTGCAGGTGAGAGTATTTCTTCCCTAAATGCCCGGTCACACCTTGACGTTTTAGCCAGCGATGGCAACGTATTAAAATGTATGTAAAACGCTGGCTTACGTTGAACTTTTGATGTTTTTTTCAAAGATTTAGACGTATTCATAGCGACTTGGTCTTATGTATAACGCATTGGTAACGGACACAGAACGTTTCGTTGTGTTATAGATAACTTATACCAACGAATGCTGAACCTGTTGTCGGCCTACACAACCGATGCCCAACGATAGTCTAACTTAGGCATAGCGCGTTGCACGCATCGCCGACGATGTCGTGACGTAGCCTATTAAAAGGCTGACGCACAACGATTCGAATCATAACTGCCGTAGAAATGGAAGTGACAACATCGCGGTCACACCTTGGCGATCTTGCCAGCGTATGCCGACCTAAGAAAAATGTGTCTAAAACGTTGGGGCACGTCAAATACGGTATGAGTAAGTTTGGTATACGTGAGTAGAACGCTAAATACGCTATCATACGTCGTAGCAAGTAGAGTACGTCAAGAAATTTTAAACATGTTCAAAATTTTACGACGTACACGGCGTATGACACACGTTCCGCATGCGATGGGGATAAGTTTTACACACGATATGTGGACGCTTACACACGTCCACAAAGGCTACTTATAAGCTACTCATAAGTTGAAACACATCGCGGTAATGTCTTTTTTACGCGAAACTTATTTCTAACTTATGTTTGACGTGCTTTGAACCAATTCTTTACGTAGTCCCAACACACATCGACGTATGTAGACGTATTCCAATGACGTCTTCCGGTCGACAAAAAAAAAAAATTAACGTGTTTCTAGCTTACAACTGCCATATAAAGACGTGTTCCCAGCGATTTTGGGAATTGGTATATAAAAATGGTGTTCATAAAAGGGGAACCCAACAGTGTTTTTGAGTCCTTTTTGAGTCGATGTCCATGTCAGCAGTAACAGTATCAGTATCAGTATTAGTATTAGTAGTAGTTTGTTCATGTTGGCAGTAGTAGGTGAGTGTGAGGGGGAGGGTGTGGGTTATGATGGATCGTCCTTGCGTTTAACGATTTAACGATTTAAATGATAAACTCAACGATTTAAATGGCTGCATCTCCACTATTGAAAGTGGACGCTTGCGCTCAACAATTGAATTTTTTTTACACTCAACGACTTTTAAACGGTACCACTCAGCTATTTTCATTGTTTACAATGAACGATTTAAATTGCTGTCACTCGCCTGTTTTTTGACGCTGGGGTTTGGAAATTTGAAGCGTTTCTTCTGAACGTGTTAAAATGCTCAAACTCGACTATTTTAAATAGACGCTGCTGATGGACAATTGGAATCATAGCCAAGCTAGACATCGAAGTGTGAACATCCTCGTCATGCCGAAGAAAAGTTTGAAGAATGCTGCAAATAAGTGTCCTGGCCGTGGCCGTGGACGCTGACGCAAGGACGATCCATTATACCGACGTCTTTCAGCCTATGAGTAACTTAAAAGTAACGTCTGTCGATGTGTGGCAATGATCGCGTAATGTGCCAACAACACGTTAATCATAGGTTAGAAATAAGTTTCGGGTACGCTAAACATTACCTCGGCATGTCTCAACTTATGATTAACTTACAAGTAGCATGTGTTGACGTCTGTCAACGATCGCAGACCGTGCATACAACCTGTGGCCAGCGTAGCGAAACGTGTGAGTCATACGCCGGCATACGTCGTGAAATTTCAAGCATGAAAAAATTTGAGGACAACCAAAAAGTACAACGTTTAAAGCCAACGTACAACGACGTATGGCAGTGTTTTTCAGCGTGCTCTCAATGTTATCAAAACTTACCCATAACGTATTCAACGTGTGCCAGCGTTTTAGAAAAAAAATTCAAAAATCGGCATACGTTGGCTAAAACGTCAAGGTGTGACCAGGCCTTTATAAACATGATTAGCCATGTCAGGTCAGGTCAGGTATGGGAGCATGTGCCAGAACAGCGCGTCGCTGCGTCCACTTTCCGCCGGTACTCCAGGGGCCTCCGTCTGGCCATCCCCCAGGCAGATGCCAGGCCCATCCCCATCTCCTTGAGATGATGGTCAACCTGCTGCAACCATGAGGCACGTGGTCGGCCCACTGGCCTCCTCCACTCATGAGACTCCCTCGCTGAGAGAATCTGGTGAGCAGGATCAGCGTCAGGAAAACGAGCCACATGTCCATACAGCCGCAGCTGACGCTCACGGACTATGCAGGTAACAAATCTCATCCGAGTCTCTCTCAGCAACCGCTCGTTGGACACAAAATCCGACCAGCGATAGCCAAGGATTCTCCGAAGAGACCTGGTACCAAAGGAATTGTCTCCGTCTCAGATCCTTGGTCAAAGTCCAAGTCTCGCACCCATAGAGCAAGACTGGAAGTACCAAGGACCTGAAGACTCAGACTTTCGTCCTCCCGCACAGGTACCGGCAGCGCCACACCCCATGATCCAGTGAATCCATGACTCCCCAGGCCCGACCCAGACGTCTATTGACCTCCGGCTCACAACCTGCGGAGACATGAATATCACTGCCAAGGTAAGTGAATCTATCCACGACCTCAACATCCTCACCACAAACAGACACAGACAGGACAGCAGCATCCAAGATGTCACCGAAAGCCTGGATCTTTGTTTTGACCCAAGAAATCCGTAATCCCAACGGCTCCGACTCCTCATTCAGCACCTCGAGGGCCCCCAAGAGGATGTCTAAAGTCTCCGCAAAGATGACTGCATCATCTGCAAAATCAAGGTCCGAGATCTTGACATTGCCAAACGATGCACCGCAACTTGATCTCTCCGACATCCTCCCAAAATCCAGTCCATACAAGTGCTGAAAAGTGTGGGGGGCAAGTACACACCCCTGACGAACTCCAGTAACAACTGGAAATAAGTCAGAGATGGTACCACCACACTTCACAGCACTCTCAGTACCAGAGTAGAGTTCAGACATCAGATCGATCAGTTTTGGTGGCACCCCACGAAGACCAAGAATCCTCCAGAGGACATCCCGATTCACTGAATCGAACGCTTTACAGAGATCAACATAGGCTGCAAGCAGCCCCTGCCGAAACTCTCGCCTGCGTTCGGTGAGGACACGAAGTGCAAGGATACGGTCAATCGTTGACCTCTTTGGTGTAAAGCCTGACTGCTCTGGACGCTGGTGCTCAAGCAGATGGTGGCGAACCCTATCAAGAATTATCCGAGCAAAGACCTTGCCCGGCACTGAGAGCAGCGTCACCCCTCGGTAGTTGTTGCAGTCTTGGCGATCACCCTTCCTTTCCAGAGAGGGACAACAAGGCCCCTCTTCCAGTCAGTTGGGATGATGCCTGTGTTCCAGGCAGAGCACAAAACTGCATGCAACGACGCGAGTGCAGCATTTCCACCAGCCTTGAGAAGTTCGGCATGGATGCCACAGATCCCTGGAGCTTTGCCCCGTTTCAACTGGTTCACCGCAGCCCGTGTTTCCACAAGCGATGGTGGACCACAGTTGATTCGAGGGTCAGCAACAGGGATTGTAACACCCTTGACGTCCAACTCGACAGCTGGGGGATCAGCCTGGTACAACCGCTCAAAGTAACCGGCCCAGCGGGCCTTCACTTCAGACTCCTGTCAAGAGCCTACCACTCTCTGCTCGAACTGCAGTGCTCCGAGGGATGGGGCTTGGATGAACGTAATGCGCGATTCCCCTGTAAGCGGGACGAGAATCACCTGTCCACAGGTGATGCTCTACCCCCTCACAGAGTCCTCGCACATAGGGCTCCTTGTCCACCCTCAGTGCACGTACAGTTTTACGCCTCAGCTCCCTGAACAGCTCAGCTCTGCCATTCAGCCTGGCCCTGCGACTCTGGTCAATGGCATCCAGTGTCCCTTGAGAGACAAAATTCTTCTTTGCCCTGCGGTGAACTCCAAGGCATCCACCGGCAACATCAAGGACGGTGGTCTTGAAGGTGCTCCACAACTCTTCAGGACCCCCCAAAGCACCCAGACTCCCCAAGTGTCCACTCAGCCTGTTCGCAAACTCCTCAGCTACTCTCTCATCCCTGAGTTTGGCAACATCCAGCCTAGGCTGGGATGGTACCATTCTCCAGGATTTAAGGTGCAGCTTTAGAGTTGCTACAACAAGCCTGTGGTCAGTATTGAGGAACTGAGCACTCCGGTAGACCCTGCAGTTCTGGATCATCCTCCAACGACCGTCAATGAGGACATGGTCAATCTCCTTTGCCACACCGCCAGCGTTGGAATACCAAGTCCAGCGATGAGCTTGCGGGCGCTGAAACCATGAACCAGCCACTCCTAAGTCCATGACTTCTTGCAAAGTCAAGGAACTTAGTGCTATTCTGGTTCATAGTTCCTGACCCATGGGGACCAACACACCTCATAACCATCCCTATCAGTTCCAGTCGATGCATTGAAATCCCCCAAGACTAGAAGTGTATCCTCGTCTGGGGCACTGATCAACCACAGACTCGAGTGTGGCGTAGAATGTGTCCTTCACGGTAAGATCACTCGGCTCAGTCGGAGCATAAATAGAGACCAGGGAAATGACACCTAAGGAGTGACGAATCCTTAATCTCATAATAGGCTCGTTGACCGGTGTTACCTCAATTATCATTGGGGTCAGCTTATTGGACACAGCTACAGCAACTCCTTGGGTATGGTATCCATCAGAGCGACCAGACCAATAGTAGGTGTAACCACCCACCATTATCTCGCCGCAATCCGGTCTCCGAACCTCAGAGAGAGCTGCAATCCCGATGTCCAAACGCTTGAGCTCAGATGATAACAGAGACAGGTGATCATCCTCTTAGGGATAGGACATTCCAGGCACCCACCCGAAGGGACCGCCTCAGGTTAACCCAAGGAGACCGCCGTCTGGTGGACGACACCTCAGCACCACTCCGACACACTCTCCCGCAATCTGACCCAGGGATGTTACCCCGTGGTTTCCCTCCTATCAAAGATTGGGGGTCCCGAAGGCTTTGCCCCAATCCCATCATCCGGTGAGCTGCCCTGCGAAGGGAAGCTGCACAGGAGGTACTCCCACGGAGTGGGTTTTCAGATTTTTTTGCGTTTTTGCGTTTTGCGGAATGAAGCGTTTTACGGTGGCTGGAGTGCAAATCCTGCCACCAACCTCCTAATAAGAAGTTATTATACCTCCTAATAATTAGCCTCCTAATCCTAATATACCTCCTAATACATCCTAATATACCTCCTAATATATTGTAATAACCTAAGAATTGTAATAACCTAAGAAGTTATTATACCTCCTAATAATTAGCCTAATCCAACCTCCTAATAATTAGCCATGTATTCTGGTACATTTGCTTTCTGTAAAACATACATCTGCCTCCAGTTGATAGTTTTAATCAAAAATGATAAATCAATGTCACGACCTGGAAATGTTGCATAAGTTCCAGGAAGACTTAAGTATATCAATGAGTACTTGATTCAGCATAACTTTCGATATTTCTCATTCAGTTGAGAAATTTTATGATTATAATGCATGGCTTTTTTTTGTTGGAGACACATTGTAAAAGCTGCTGAGGTTCTGTGTCCAGCGCCAGTAAATGTAATGTAATGTTCTTTATCAACACTGAGAACGTGCCGAAGTAATGATTCACTCCCTTGATCTGTGTAACTATCTGTATCTCCAAATCCTGTGGCACCTCAAAGGGTTGTTGTGTTCTTTTCTGATTGGCTATACTTGGGCCTTGCCTACATTGTTTGGACTGTTTCACTCCTTTTCCACTCACAGAAAGCAGTTATTTTGATTTCAAACTATGGGAATAATTACTCTTTCACAGATGAAAATCTATTTGTTTTTTATCCTGCCTGTTCAACAATTTCCCCCATTTGTCCCCACTCAATATATAAAACTTGGGTTCAGTTTTTTTTCAATGATAAAATTTTTTCTTCTACCGTATGTGTGCATGTACGTGATTAAACATTCTCCTTTGTATGCTGAACCTGAGTGGAAATTGCGTTCATTTCTTCCACAACGTAAACACACAAGGTTAGATTGGTTACTAGAAACTGAGAATCGAAATCGTTATTATGGTACTACTAGCTTCACCTGGATTTAATCCCCTAACCCCTGGAATGCCAGTGCAGTGCCCTCACAATGAGGTTACCAATGTGTCTATCGTCTCTTGATGATTATGAACCTAATTCATTATTTTATGCATGAGTCACTGCATGCTGGTAACTAGAGGTGTGAATTAAAAGTTACTTGCTGTTTTTTTTGTGCCTCCACAGTGAGGAATTATGTGTTTGGGTTGTCCGTCTGGCTGTACGTCTGTCCGTGCGTATGTAACAGATCTTTGTTTCTACGATAATTTGTGTGCTGCGCTAACTTGTTTACCAGACTGTCCCAAAATTGTAAAAAAAAAAAAACGTATGAAAAATCAAATTTTGTTTGACACTTTTTCAGTTCCATTTGATCCCTAGATTTTATTCCACCAAAGATTTTCATTAGCAAATGTTTTTTTCCCGATAGATGTAGATTTCAGCTTTTTCCGTAAATATATAAAAGTCAAGTTTGTTCTCACTTATGACAGTCTAATGAGTCATATTCTTTCAAACCCAGTTTCAAAATCAAAATATTTTATTCAGAAAATAATACCTTACAATATATACAATAAGGCCACCAGTAAAAATCGTACAATTTAACTAACATCTGGCTGTTAATCGTGAAGAAATTATTATCATTCCCAATTATATAAAATAAATTTCCAAATCGTACAACAAAATTGGTAGCAAAGAAAAAAGTTATTAACATAATTTTCTGCTTACATTAAATTGGTAAATGCTGTTAGCCATAGACAGTAAATGTAAATTTTAAATGCAAATTTATTGAATATTTAGCACAAAAACTATATACGTTACACATTTCCTAAATATCCTTGACCAGGACAGACTTTGTCACATCAATTGGATGAGCTGTTCTCTTCTTTTTGATAACTTGAAGGACATCTTGCCTCTGATCCTCTTTTCTGGATGATCCAGTATAGTCCTGGATCATTTTGATGTATCTCTTTGCAATGTCATTGATCACCTGCATGTTTTTGACCTTCTCAACAAACCCCTGGTAAGATTTTGCAGCCACCGTCTCAGATCCTACGTCAAAGGTCTCACTCAGCACCACCCTGCCTCCAAAACTCTAGGTTTTCTTTCAGAAACCTAAGTTTCATGAAAAGAAGGGAGGACTGTTCATCAACCAGATCTTTGAGGTCAGTCTCTGTGTGCAAGATGGCACTGTCAGGAAGCTCAGGCTTTGTTTTGTAGAATTCTTCCTGACTTATCACCTGAAAGTCGAGCATCACAGACAAGAACTCCAATCGCTCCTGAGATGTGGCATCTGTATCTGCCAGAGACAGACCAACCAGCTGACTATTCAGGTTGCAGCTGTGTCGTCTTATGCTTTTGTGAAGTTCACCAGCCAGTTTTTTTAACCTTCGCCATCGAAGATCGGAGGTTACTGTTTTCAACCCTTTCTGTTTGTTTGTTTGTTTGTGAACAGTATTACGGAAAAATTCCTCGCCAGATTTCGACGAAACTTGGTGGGGGGATTAGGTATAGTCCAAGGATCATGCCATTAGATTTTGGACTTGGTCCAAAATCAAATATATGGTGGCCATTTTGAAAAAATATTTGAATTTTTTTTTTGCATTTCTACATGTTTTAAGTGATTTCGAACCCCCCCCTAAAAAAAAATTGTTAGAGAAAAAAATATATTTTTGCAACTTTTTCAACAAAATTTCGATTTTTTTTTTTTTGCATTTCTACATGTTATAAGTGATTTCCAACAAAAAACATGCCAAAATTATAATTGTGGCTGATTTTGGAACTTCAGGGGGATATACCCACGTAAAATCAATTTCTGTCTCAAGGAATCTAGTTATGACGAATGAATTGAGTATGTAAAAGTTAAAAGTAAAAGGGAAAGTTGCAAACTATAACTCTGTGAGCACTGTTGACGTCAAATTGAATGAATAGGATATCAGGTTCACTTGAGTGACTTAGCAGTATTGGCGGCGGAGGTTTTGCACTCTATCGAGTGCTCCCCCCCCCCCGAGTTGTATTCTGGAATCTTAGCAAAGTGCATCGACAACTTCAGAGCTTCTAAATCACAAGCAGGAGCTTTTTCTGCCACAGTGGTTTGAAGGAGCATTTGAGCATTAAAACAAGCAATGTAGGCACAGACAATTTTCAGCTGCCTTCTTTTCTCCTCTGTGACAAGAGACTGCATTTTATCATGGTTGCTGATGATGTTTTGTGTCATGCAAATGACCAACAAGTAGCTGCAGTAAGCCAGGAACCTTGCTTCATGGTGTGCACCAGGTTGTCTGAAGTGAAAGTTTTCTGTCCCCGCTCCAAGAAAGAAAGCTACAAGCTTAGTCAGGTATCTGTAGTCTCCCCTGTCAAAAAGAGTTGTTGTCTTAGCTCTCTTGCAGAACTGCAGACTTTCAAGAGCTTTTTTCTCAAGAAATGAGCCAGGGGAAACACCAGGGGTAGTCTTCCAGCCAAACATTACCAGCCTACTTTGATCACCATCGTTGATGTCTCTTTCAAGTGTTGGCCAGTTGTTTTTTTAATAGCTTGTACTCATCTCGTCTTGGGCCCTTAGTTCTCCCAAACAAATCCACAAGAATTTGTGACAGATGAATCTCCCAGATGTGATGCCCCCAGTATAGTTGCAGCAAAGGTGTATCCATCATTTCTGACAAGTTTATGCATGCTCCTTTGTAATTTCCTGAATTGCTTGCAGTACTATCAACACACAAAACCAATTCTTTGATCTGTAATTCCCCAGCCACACAGCACTTCCCAGATAGCCTCAGCTTGAATCTTACTAGCAGAGCTTTCAATTTCAAATATTCCCAGCAGGATGTCAAGTTTTGGTGCATCAGGACTGGGTACTGAAAGAGCAAGCCTTTCATGGATGACATTAATATAGAGATCTGCTTTAACCTGTTCACACTTTTTGGTGTCAAAGTGTAACACCAGATTAAGATGAGCTATCCTGGCTTTCTCTTCATCTCTGATTTGTTGAGCTTCAACTTGTGCAAGCTGGTTTCTATCCCTGTGTACTTTGCTTTTAGATATGGTAATTTGGTTGATGTCAACTCCAGCAGCTCTGTAAAAGTCAGCCAACCACTGAGCATGCTCATGTGAACCAGCCCCAAATCTTGCTACTCTTCTAACAGTAGCTGCAATGAGCTTATTTGGTGTCACCTCCAATACAAGCTTGTCATTACCCCCAATCTTTTTTGTCTCCTTTTTCTTCTTTTCTTCTTTTTCTTTCTCTCGTTTTTCTCTTTCTTCCTGTAAGTCAAAATATTCAGATTCTGAAGATTCAGAATGTAGAGAGACTTCAGTTTCTGACAATGATTAATCAAGATCCTTACTTGGTACAGACTTTCCTTCTCTCTCTTTTCATTCTTGCTCTTTTTGTTTTCTGTTCTTTTGCTCCTCATACCTGGCTAACACCTTCTTCACCTGTTTGTCATACTCATGATCACTGTTGCCATTCTTTGGAACATCTCCCCTAAGTGACATCTGCAAGAAAACTTTGTCTTCTTTTTTCTGGTCTGCTGTTCTGTTTTTGTCCATCTTAATATAGTCCCAGATGGCAGGCTTGGACACATCAAAGGCCTTGTTGCAATATTTGAGAAAAGTCTGGACAGTTTTCTTCCACAATTTTTCATTGTTCCACAACAGAGTGCTGTTCTTTTGTAGTCCAATGTATTTCTTGATGAGATCCACGAGGTGTTTCCTAAAATTAATAATACACTTTATGAGACACTTACAAAATGTAAAGATAAAACATTAGCTTTCATAATAATGCAAATACAGGTCTCAAAATTTAAATAGCAAATAATAGTCTATAGTTCATAAATATGAATTATCTGATTATTCTTTGATTTTGAAGAACCTCTTGAGGGAACCCACTGTCATGCCAGAGCTGCACCAAAGCCTTCAGCATACAAGTTCCCCCTGTACCATCTGATAGCTGACATGGGGTGTCACTATTGTAGCAGACAATATGGAGAGGATGCTCAGATCTTGAGTTGTTCTGTGGGCAGCTGACTACTTCCTCATATGTTGCATTTTTTTTCTCTTGGCCTTCCTTCTGATCCAAGCATAATGCCGAATCACCTCTGCTTGAGTTGGCAAATGATTGGGAAAAAAGTGATGAAGAGGATATCCCAGTAACCACAGCTTTCTTCTGTCTGACCTTAGTGTCCTACGTGGAGTGGTTGTAGTAGAACTGTGTGTGCTGACTGTGCCCTCACTGCTCTGGCCTTGCCCGTCTTTTCTTTTTCTTTTAGGAACCATGATGGCTTACAATCTCTCTTTGTTATCTAGATCTCTTCTGGTTCTGGGTTTGGAGCGACGGCAAGGTCTTTCAGTGCTCTCTGACTTTCTCAAAGTTAAGTTTCCAGTTGTTATATGTCCCATTTTAACTGTTTATTTTCTCACCTACATGTTGACTGTGTGTTCCTAGTTCAGTTTTGTTTCAAAAATCTAACTATTTTGTGAGTTTTCGTCACCCTTGTCTTATCAGGTTCCTTGAGGCCTACCCGTCCTTCCCGTTGAGGTGTACGATCGTTTTTATTGTATTCTATCGCTATTACCATCAATTCCTATTTTCTCCACTTTTCCTAATGCCCCCCATCTATCCCTCACAACTACACCCTCTGTTTCTTGTCTTAAATTAAAAAAAACAAAAACAATCCATTCTCCCTCCATTACCACGAGCCCCGATCCTTCTTCTTCTTCTTCCTTCTTCTGCCGGCACACGATCTTTCTTCTTTTGAGCTGACCCACTCTCACCATAACCTTCACAATTTCTTCCGATAACCTTCCATTCCTTAATCTTACCTAATTTACAAAATCCATCACAAAAACAAAATAAAATTCCTTGTATCCTTTCTAACTATACACCTCCTGAAACCACGTGTCTCTCTACCCTCTTCCTGGTACTTTTCATTGATCCATCTGCTTCACTCTGCGTTTACCGATCCAAATTCACCATACATCTCCACGATTTTACTTCAACCTTTCCTTTTCCGAATCTTATGCAATCCTTATTTAAAAAACAAATAAATTAATAAACTTTTAACGATTCTCTCCCTTTTACCCTCAATTCCTATCTTCCCCACTTTCCCAACGTCCCCCATCCCTCTCAACTCAACACTCTGTTTCTTGTCTTAAATCCAAAACAAATACAAAGAAACAAAAAACTATCTTTCTCCTTGCATCCGCATGAGTCCCGATCCTTCTTCTTCTTCCTCCTTCCGCCAGCACACCATCTTCTTTATTCCACTTGAGCTGACCCACTCTCGCCATTACCTTCACGATTTCTTCCTACAACCTTCCATTCCCGAATCTTACCTATTCTTTAAAAATTTATAATCTTCCTGGATACTTTCGATCAAAACACCTCCTGTAACAACGTGTCTCTCTCCACCCTCTTCCTGATACGTTTAATCGACCCAGCAGCTTCACTCTGCGTTTACAGTTCCAAATTCACCATACACCTCCACGATTTTCCTTCACCCTTCCCTTTTCTGAATGTTATGCAATCCTTATTTAAAATATATAAATTCACTCTTGACTATGCACCTCCCAACACCATGTGCTTCTCCCAAAACCACGTGATCTGTTTCCACCCCCTGTGTTTATCGATCCAAATTCACCATTCACCTCACAATTTTTTCTACAACCTACCATTACTTAATCCGGTGAAAACTCTCTCAAAAATAAATAATAATAATAATAATAATAATAACGAGCTCTTATCATGCTTCATCTTCCTTTTTCACATGAGTGGTACTCATTACTGTATCATAATGCACTACTCTTCTTCTATTTTAACAGACTGCTCTCAAACCTTTCCTTCATACTTTGCCGAAAAAATCTAACTGTTACAGCGTTTCCCCTCTCCATTCTCTTAATTCGCCTTTATTGCATCCATCAAGAAATGTCTTTAATCGCATCTCTGATCTAAAAATAAAAAACCTAGTTTGCTATGAGTGTTCACTTTCCATCAACCATTGTTTTTTTTCTAACTTCAGTGCCAACTCACCCCTCTCACCTCTCCCGCTCAAAGCAACCATCACACTCTTCTCGCTCCAAGCCTCCCTCTCATCTTTCTCAAAAACTCCCCCCTCACCTTTCTTTCTCAACTCTCCCCACTCACCCTTCTCCCACCATTCACCCCTCACCCACCCTTCTCAAAGTTGCCTCCCCTCTCATCCACAAAGCTGCCTCCTTTCCCTGCCCTCTCACCTCCATCTCATCACTCCACCTCCTCAAATCCTTAACTACCTTCTGCCTCTCTCTTGCCCCCCTCTCCCCTGGCACCACAGAGCCTTTTCTCCTCCTCATCCGGCCCCTCCCCTAAAGATTCTGAACCCCCGACTCTTTAAACAACTCTCCTTACCTCCCCCCCTCCTCCCTTGTCCTACCCTCCCCTCCCTTCCCATCCCCTGCACCCAAAGCCTCCTCCCCTCCCTCTTCATTAACAGTGTGGACCTCAAATATCCGGGCCTTCCCTCAAACCTTACAGATCTTTCCATACAGGTTGCCACTGACAAACCAGACATAATCTGCCTAACAGAAACTTTCCTCCCTCAAGACGTCTCTGACTCCCAAGTATCTCTCCCTGGTTACTCCCTCCTCCGGTATGACAGACCTGAACTTCGTCCTGGTGGAGGAGTTGCTCTCTTCATCAAAGACTCCATTCCTCACTCTCCTTGCACTGCCCTCACTCCTCCACACCCCCAGGAATACCTCTGGCTACGGCTTCCCCTCCACTCCCACCTCATGTTTATATGTGTACTGTACCGTCCACCAAACTGTGATGACTGCATTTACACCTCACCATCCGAAAACATGGACCATCTTCTATCTTCTCATCCAAGCTCTCTCTTCCTCATATGTGGTGACTTCAATTGTCAATTGTTTGTTGCTAGGTGTGGGTACCTCTCTCACCTGTCATGGCACTTCAGCAAAAGCTTTCTGCGACTCATTGGGACTGACTCAATCAGTCAATTTCCTGACCTCGATCTCAACCAATGGCACTCCATCTCTTCTGGATCTGATTTTGACAAATTTCCCTGAAAATATCTGCTGTTCTTCCTTCGCTCCAATCGGTTCTTCTGACCATGTGCTTGTCAAAGTGGACCACGTCTCCCTGGCTGTTATCAGAAAACCACCTCAGCACCGTCGAGTCTGGCATTTCACTCAAGCCGTCTGGCAGGGTCTCCAAGCAGCCATCACACTTCTAGACTGGTCTCACATCGCTACTTTCTCCAACATCAACTCATCCTGGGAATTCTCTCAAAGAAACTTGCTCTCCTTCATGCACAAATTTATCCCCTCTCCTCTTTTGTTGTCTTACCCTTCCTCCCACCCTTGGTTCACTGAAGCTTGTGGTGAGGCATTTGTCCTGAAACAACTTGCCTTTGCCTCATGGAAAGCAAACCCAACTGAGGGTAATCTCAGTTCCTTCCACAAAGCTCAGAAAAAGTATGTGTCTACCTTCAGGAGAGCCAGAAAACAATATCTTTCTAATCTCAAGTCTGAACTCTCAAACCTCTCTCCCTCCTCCAAATCCCGGTGGCATCTCATCAAATCTGTTTCTGGTGTATGTTCCCCCTGCATGCCCTCCCTTACCTCAAATGGCTGCAATGCTGATACCGCACGTGAAAAGGCTGAATGCCTAAACTCGGTATTTGCATCGAAATCTTGTGTCCAAAACCCATCGCTTTCTGTACCCAGCCTACCCAGTCGCACCCAACTGTCCCTGGACTCTGTATCCTTTTCTCCTGACAAGGTGGAGAGCTTGCTTTCAAACCTCGACTCAGATTCTGCAACTGGTCCAGACGACATCAGTGTCTTAAAAACCTGCTCCTTTGCGCTTGCTCCCCCTCTCGCTGTTCTTTTCACCCTCTCATTTGCTCAAGGTCATCTGCCATCTGCTTGGAAATCCGCAAACATTACTTCCCTGCATAAAAAAGGTGCAAAAACAGATCCCTGCAACTACAGACCAATCAGCCTTTTCCCAACCATCAGCAAGGTTATGGAATCCATCATCACTTCAGACATTAAATCCTTCCTCTTCTCCAATGGCCTGATTTCCGATCATCAATTTGGTTTCAGACCAGGTCACTCTACCCTGGATATGCTGCTTCTGCCCTCCCAACAATGAATGGAGGTCCTCAATGCCGGACATGAAATTAGAGCGGTATCCCTAGACATATCGTGTGCTTTTGACATGGTCTGACACCCCACCCTGCTCACCAAACTCTTCCTATGGTATTCAAGGACATCTCCACTCATGGCTCGCAGACTTCCTCTCCTGTCGCAGTCAACGTGTGGCTCTAAATGGAGTTCTTTCATCCCCTCTTCCTGTTCAGGCTGGAGTTCCTCAAGGCAGCGTTCTGGGCCCTGTTCTTTTTCTATTTTTCATCAACGATCTCTCTGACTGGAAACTCCTCTATCTCTTTGCTGATGACTCTACCCTCTGCCTGTCATCTGATCTGTCATCTGCCTCTGATCTGTCATCCCTCACACCGGCAAGCAGCAGCTTCTTTGCTTACTGCAGATCTCGGTAAAATCACAAAGTGGTATATATGTGTGTGTGTATATATATATATATATATATATATATATATATATATATATATATATATATATATATATATATATATATATATATATGTATGTATATATATATATGTATGTATATATATATATATATATATATATATATATATATATATATATATATATATATATATATATATATATATATATGTATGTATATATATATATATGTATGTATATATATATATATATGTATATATATATGTATGTATATATATATATATATGTATATATATATATATGTATATATATATATATATATATATATATATATATATATATGTATATATATATATATATATATATATGTGTGTATATATATATATATATATGTATATATATATATATATATGTATATATATATATATATATATATATATATATATATATATATATGTATGTGTATATATATATATATATATATATATATATAATCAATTGTTACAAATAGTTGCAGAAGACAGATAGTTTTTGAAATAAGGGCACAATAAGGCCGAAACACAATTTCAGAGGTAGGTCGTCTTTACATTTCATTATATAACGAAGAGTCAAATTCTGCATTTATCGGAAATACTGAGTTTTGGATTAAATAATTTTCACAGAATGTCTTAAAATATCATTTCTCAATAATTGGAACTGAGTGTCAAGCAAACATTTTTTTGACATTTTTGGGACTGTCTATTGTATAATGCTGAAGAGATTTTGACCAAACTTGTTTCAAGTATGTGCTCTGATTAGATTTTGCCTTCAACAGGTCACAATGGTCATGTGCCCTTTGAAAATCATTTTGCACACAGCAACAAGTTAGAAGAATCTGATGTTTTCTCTTCTTCATGTCTCTTTTCTCTCGCATTCTATCTCTTTTTGACCTTTCCTTTTTCATGACCTTTAATCGAGATCAAACGCAACATTGGTTTGGCATATGCCATGGATGGAAGCATGCCTATCGACGCATTCACGTGAAATTCTATTTTGAATTTCTTTTTTTTTATGTGAACAAATGGTGAAATATTTCCTGGATTGAGAATTTCCTGTATTTATGGCAGGCATCCCAAGCCTTATCCTATTAGATCCAGCGGGCCGTCTCATCACCTCGACGGGTCGGGTTGCCCTGCTCGATGATCGCTTAGGTCTTCGCTTTCCATGGGAGCCTGCGGCGCTATCGCAGTTAAGTCCGACCAATGCAGAGCTACTGAATCAAGAGCCAGCACTTGTTCTCTTTGTTGGTAAGCTTGCCTTTCTGCCTATCTCTCACCATTCACCTCTGGTTCATCAAAACCTTGTGAACACATCCTTGACATTTATTTCTGTTGTTTGGATCATCCTCGTGTTAAGTAAACTATATAATTTGATGATCCATAGGAGTTGCAAGTAACCAGGTTTTCGCTTTGTCATTAGTGGTTATAAGTAAGCAGGTTTCGGATTTGTCTGTAGGAGTTGGAAGTAATCAGTTTGAGGATTGGTCTATAATGGTTTTAAATGACCAGGTTTTTTATTGGTCCATAGATTCCAATGAAGATGAAGAGCTGGGGCCAGTAAGGCAAATGCTGCAGCCAATCGCAGAAAAGGTTGTAGCGGAATCCAAAGCTAATGGGGAAGAACAGCCACTGCACTTCTTTTATGCTGGCGAGGTACGTACATTTGGGGCATGAGGACACAAACCTAAAATATAAAAAATATGTTGTCAAACGTATTGTTACGGCTGTGGAAATTCGCAGAGCACCATATAGGTCCTGAGATCAGTTATGTCGATAAGTCTGTGTTCAGATAGATTTCCTCACCGATGTTTAACGGGCAATTATTCGTGTGCCGGGCTGTGAATCTTCAGTTAGCCGTTTTTCTTTTGCTATCGTTATTTGGACCAACCGCTTAACAACAACCACCTCCACCACCAACATCGCTCTCACAACTGCCTTCACACAACCACCTCCTCCACAACCGCCCTCACACAACCACCTTCTCCACAACGCCAACCACAGCCACCATCTCCTAAACCGCATCTCCCCCAATACCCAACAACGAAACAATATCGCTTCACCTTCAACTCCGCGGGCGCCGCCATCTTTGCGCCGGCCACGGCAAGGTCGCTGCAAACAAACGCGGTGGTTTCCTTGTTGCTAGCGACGGTGATTTCTACCACGTCCGCTCTCCCTTCAGTGTCGATGATCTCTACCACGTCCGCTCGCCCCAAACCTCGCCTTGGAATTCGGATCAGGAGAGCGAGAGGGGCGGAGCTAGTGGGGGTCAGAGGTGAAAGTGCGGAGATCAAATCTCGCCTCACGAACCCTATAAAAAAGCGCGCAGGGCGCCAAGTCAGCGAGTCGGTCGGGATTTGGAGCGGTGTGAGGAGCGGAGTTCGAGTCCAGGGGAGGGCAGTGGAAGTCCGGGTTCGCCGAGGAGACGGAGCGGGGAGCACAGCATGCCGGCCGTGCCACGCAGAACTGCGCGTTCTTGTGGGATGTGGGGAGAGCCGGAGAGAGGTCGCCAGCCAGCATCAAACAGTCCGTGGTGATCGGGCTTCGGGACAGTCCGAGCAGCGCTGAGAGACGGACGGGCTCTTAAAGAGAGCATCAACTCTGAAAGAGCATAAGACCCATTCGTTACTCTGAGGTGTTGCCGGCTGGGCCCGAATCACCAGGCCGTCAGACGAGGCCTGGGCCGGACCGCGGTCACGACAGCTACCGTGGGGACAGGATGTCGCGAGTCGCCCCAGTGAGGTGAAGGTAACCAGCACGGCCTCGTGGAGCCTCTGCGGTCATCACAGCTCCGTGAAATAAAGATCCAAGAGGTCCAGTCTACCCCTCGTCTGTCCTGGCGTTTTTCCTTGCTTTTGAATGAACGTTGTGACCCCATGTCTTCAAGTAGAACTGTTAAGTGTGTACATAATAGATAGACGGTAGTAGCTCTTTTGCATTGCTTTTGTTGGTTGTATACTTGCGTACGTGTTCGGCCTTGCATAATTGCCATTGCTGCATTGATTGATGTGCATGCCTGCATATGTGCTTATTCAATAAATGTGCTTATTTAAATGTTAACCCGTTCGTTGCGTCCTCTTTCCCAAATTGAACTGCCATATTGCACTTGGAATATAGTTGGTTTTTAAATAGCCGATAAAGTGATCGGGTCCGATCGGGCTGCGCGATAAATACCCCGCTCGGTTATCCCAAAACGAAGCGAGCTGCTTAAGCGGCCCCGTTGAGGTACAGTCTCTCGGTAGTCTGCCCGCGTGATTAATTACGTATATCGACAATTCAGCGATTGACCCTGTCGCACGTGGGTAGAATATTGACTAGGCTGTGGTGTGCTTAAAAACACACCCGTGGCTGGTTTCCGGCGTTGATTCGGAAAGCCGCGACTGGATTGTCCGTTCGGTGGGCGAAGCGGCCGCTATTGGTTAAACGCGGTCGTTCGCACGCCGGCGGGCGAGAATCCACACCAGTATGTTATGTAGTTACATATTTTGTAAAGTGATGGTTGCTTTGCAAAATGACACAAAAACGATGGCTTGTGTTGTGTATTAAATAGTTTTGAATAACTTTGCTCCCCAACTGTATTCAAATATGCTCTTGCCTTGCATGATATCTTTCTTCCAAAAATAGAACACTATTTGCACAACTTATTATGTTACTCACAGCTTACCAATGTTCTTTTCAACAAGGGTATCTAACAACCTCCATGATTCCTTTGTACTTTAATAAAATCGTATTAACCTAAAATCATCGAGGTTCAATCTTTCCTCGGCTCATCGGTTTTGCTCATCTTGCTTTTTTTTTCCGATCATAATCTATATTTCCTACAGGCTGCAATTTTGTCTGAATCTCGATATTCCTCAACGCTGAGAGCGTTAGCGACAAATTTGATTGGTCGAGATGGCATAAAAATTTGTCCAAGTACTGCAAAACTGGAGGTTTTGGGAAGTGCCAAGAAGGTGATTTATATTCTAGAGCATTCAACTATGTTAATCAATTTAAATAAAATCAAGATTTTAAAGGCTGTAGGGAAAAAAAAAAATTTGGAAGTTTACTGCCGTTGATACACAGTCTTTTACCCCACCTAATTTTACACATTACATTCGTTTTTCATGCCTGTTGTTTGTGTTCTTTATGACGTCCCTAAAAACAGCAAGTTTCCTGTTTGGAATGATTTTTAATTTGTTTGACTGTCAGACAGACAGACAGATAGACTTAAAGAAATTATCTTACTCCTATGTGAGCATGCATGCTTGGGATGAGATTCCGCACAATTTTCCAAAGTACTGCTGAACTGCAGGGTCGTGTTCCGATTCCGTGCTCTACAGTGTTCATGTTATAAAATTTAATTGAAATCAAGTTCTTTCTCAATCATGGACTGATGCCTGTAGACAGACAGAAAGACAGACAGAGTGAACCAATCGCTTAACCCCACTTTTCGCTTCACACCGGGGAAAAATTGATGATGCTGAATCTATACAAGCCGTAATGACAACTGCTCTGAAGGGATGGAGATGTCTCCTTTAATCACCAAAGATGGCAACCCATAAGGTGGAGTGTACAACTCAGACTGTAATAAAGAGAAAAACTGATGCTTATGATGCCATTTTTACTTTTTATTTTGAAGTGATTCAAGGCTCTTGGAGAAGTTTGCACATGTATCGCATACAAGCAAAAGACATTGGTAGACAACAATGTATTTTTCCATGAATTGCAAGGGCATTAGTAGATGAAGAACATGCATCGTATACGGGATTTGATCTTTGGTTTCCTGTATTCGTTAGCCAGCGGTTCATATGGGAACACTGATGGGTAATTTCTAGCAGGTAGTCTGAATGCTGTTTGATACCACACACAGTCAGGTACCAGGAAGCAAAGTGCCTCATTTGCATAACCTAACACATCAAAATCGAGTCGTCAATTATCTCAAATTGGGTTGACCAATTATTGGAAAAATCAAAGGTAATTGGACAGGGTAGAGAATGATAATTACTTGCTGAATCATTGCTGTACCTATGTTCTTGTTAATTGCATTGGGTTGATAGCAATAGGTTAATGATGCTTAAAAATGTTCCGTGCACTGAAAACTTTAACTACATAATGAGCATGAGATCATGGTACTTGATCCATAGCCACGGTGGAATTTGTTTCCAGTTTTGTCTCATCGTTTGCGATCTTCATCAGGGTATGCAGATGCCTTAGACTCCAGTTGTTGAATCTGCTGGCAAAGGCTATCAAGGCCTATCATGCCAACACCAAACATGCCAAAAAGTTCTTAGCAATCTCACCTATCACAGATAGCAACAATTATATGCAGTAGTACTGCAGAAGATGAAGGATCAAAGTACTGGTGCACACTGGGGTTGCACTTCTCAAACAATGTGGTACCGTAGGATCTTTAACATTCACAGGGTAAATGTAGACATGATAGCCAACTTAACAGCTCTTACAAATTAGCATTTGTCCTTAGATTCAGCACCCCTTTGTTTTTCAGGTCCTATGCTTTCTTATCTGACTTGGTGGCATTTACCAAGTTTTTACCCTCTTTTGTGAGTGCTGGTTATTGCCTTGCTATGTCATAGCTTTGTCTCCAAACACCTTGGTGCAATGTAAGATAAAACACAGCAGTCAACAAACAAGGTACAGATGTTGTCATCATTTGAGATTATCACCTTGATCTTTTAACCACATTTCAACAATGTTGATACACGTCACCAGAGTGGTGCCTGGCTGTCGATCAATGCAACGGATCTCAAAGAACCGAGCAATCAAATGGGGGCACCCATAATGGCAAAGTTATCCCCTGACATATTACCGTAGTCTCAAGAGTCGATGTGTGAAATCCATCATGAGTCACAAATCGTGCTGAGAAAATGAAAATATCATCAATTGCGATCACACGCTTGCCTGGCAGCTTGTAAAATGTCTTGCATCTCCTCGTGCCTGGCATAATGCCAAACAACTTTATTTATCTGTAAACATGCAGCATGGTTTTATGGACATTTCACATTACACACATGTTTGATCATTACAAGTAAAACAAAATTAAAAAAAACCGTGAGAGGTTTTATTACATCTGTACCAAATTTTGGCATCAACTTAGATTCTAATATAGTTCTTTAATACGGCTTTGTTGCTCACAGGACGACATGGCAGACTCCATCCGAGACTTCACGTCATTGCCTGACTGCGCACCTTTGCTCGCCATCTTGGATGTGCCAGCAAGAGCCAAGTTTGTAAAGGATGCCGAGGAACTGTCACCATCTGTCGTGCACGAGTTCTTGCAAGATTACCTTCAGGGTCGTCTTGAAGCTGAGCCCATCTGAGTCACAAACCCAAATGAGGTAAACATAGATTTTAATATATTTTTTAATTTTATCCACTCCAGATCAACTTTCCAACTTGTAACTGGAATTCCACTGCTTTAAGGATGCTTCAAAAACTTGACCTGAACTTTTGTTTCTCCTTGTAGCCAAGCTTGTATGTATGATTACAAAAGTGATACTTGCATTGCTTTTGAAGGTATTCCCATCGTTGGATTTTTTGTTTGTTTTTTTTTGGATGCAGAATCAAGGCTCATGCAAGAGCTAGTGTAGACCATGGAATGGATCAGGATGCAACATAACAAAATGAACAACACAAAGAGAAGGGGGAAATGTCAACAGCATGGCTGAGGAACAAATAAAACGGAGACAGACAGACAAGTGGTGCACGGATAAGGCTAAGGGGTGGAGGAGAATGATTGAATAATTATTTGCTCATCCATCCGTTATCTCACTTGCCGTCATGTAGATTTTCAGCACATGCATCAAAGCAAGAAATGCGTTTTTATGGAAATTAGTTACCAATCATACCAATACTATTTCCTTCAAAAATAATTATCTTGCATCCCTTCTCCTGTTCTGATGTACCACACTTTATTACAGAGCATTGGTGCTTCCATAACAGTTTATTGGCATGGGTTATTTATACTGTGTGGTTTGCTGTTGCCTTCCTATTAGTAGTTGGGGCAGGAATTTGGAATTCACCATGTGCTGGCGAAAGCTTGCCTACTCTTTGTGAAGGACACCATGGGATCGTTAACGTCCATCAACTAATTCAGGCAGATGAGACTCCCAATTTAATATCCATCCGCGGGAAGGCACACTGATAGAAAAACACTAATAGCAATCAAAGTAAATAGCAATTGATGAATCACCCTGCCTGTTAAACACTGGGATGAGTTTATACTTGGGTCGGGATTTGAACCCAGGCGAGACAGCTTCGAGGCGAGTGTGCATATGTCAAGGCCATCCTGCAAACCCGTCCAGACATTCGTCTGCCTTTTGCAAACAAAAATACAGGTTAAATTTGAGCCCCTCTTATGTATATCTCTATAATGTATATAAAGTAAAGACTTGCGGTTGGGAATAATATCACATTAATTAATTTTGAGTTTTCCAAACCTTTCATTGAGCAAACAATCACTCGACGGTTCAATCAGCAACACGGATCAACCATGCATCCACTGACCTTTCTCAAGAGTAAATAAAAACTCCAAGCCCCCCTTATAACAATGCAAAAAGGGGGTTGGGCATAGCCGTACCCACCAATCAGCACTGTTCTGGCACCAGACGCGTGACCTTCAAATTTCTTTTTGGTACGTTAAATCAAACCAACCTCATAACAATTCAACTAAATCGATTTAAAGGGGGGGTGGAGTATGTGTGGTGATGAATATGACATAGAAAGGTAAATCCAATCTGGATGCTAGAATATATTGTGACGTCCACGGGACTTGAACAGTCCCGCCAACGTAGAATGAGCCGAAACGATGGAGGCGGTTTATTTATTTATAACCCAAACATGGCGGTTCTAATCGCTCTACCGCAAACGGGACGAGGAAGGTGGCACGAGTCACTTTTCACTGAGTTGATGATGTTTATTTGTTTTTATTTTTAACCAGAAATAACCAGACTCGGCAAGAAGAGGAATCCGGGGCAATTCGACGGGATGGTGTGGGATCGGGCATGGGGAAAACACAGACAATTCCAATGAACATACAGATCTCAAACCCTCTAAGGCGCCAAGCACACACACACACACACACACACACACACACACACACACACACACACACACACACACACACACACACACACACACACACACACACACACACACACACAAAACGTAGCTACTTCTGGTGGTCAGGCTGGACCGTGGTGTGGACGCAACTGTCCCTGGATCAGCGTCGGACGAGCTGGCCTTGCTCTCGTCGGGGGGGGGGGGGCAGGAGAAACCGTGGTGCTGTCGACCTCCTGGTCCTGGCCCAAGTCCGCTCACAGCCGCTAGGGAACCAGCCCTGGCGCCAAATCGCGAGCAGGAGAGGGAGGCAGGTCCGCCCGCCGCTCGACCCCGCACTCCGAGTCAGCAGAACCCCAGAGCCAACCAAGGTGAGGCACGAGGCTCAGCAAGGCTCCAAGACACGATGAAGAACACGATCGAATCAGCACAACAACAAGTACGCTTCCCGCGCAACAGCCTCCACACCAAAAAAAACACGATCTTTTTGTCCCGATCTTCTTCCTCTTCCTTTTCGACCCCGAACAGAACCTTTTTATCCTCCTGTCCTCGTCACTTCCAATCGAGCCGTTTATTGGCCCACCGCCGTCGCCTTCCGCCAATCGTGATCACGGGGCGGAGCCATCCGCAGCCCTGTCCTGTGACGTCACGGCCAGCCTCCAGGGACTACTAAAAGGGGTTTACGCAGACACACTTACCCTATCCCGTGTCCCTATCTAATTACGTGACAATTATCATTTCCCCCTTGAAGAAATGAACATTTACTAGACAACTTATCACCACTGAATTGCTACTTATTACATCGAGATCCTGGTAAACTCGAACAGCATGGCATACCTAATTAAACATCCTAATTACCCTTTGAATGCATACCCCCCCCTCAAACGTAACACTGCCCCCTCCTCTGGTACCGCAGCTCCCGCAATGTATATCACAGGCGCTACCGTACCAGCCTTAACACTTACTGACTCACACCTAATTAACCTAACGAAATAAAGTAGGAGGGGCAATGGGCAGCGAGTCGCAGCTAACTTACCTATCCTGCTTAATGTACTACCCCCTTATGGCCTTATCCTCGCCTAAACAATCATTCGTTTTTTTATTTTTTATTTTATTTTATTTTATCACATGATAGCACTGAGCGAAGTTGCACTCCATCTTCTGGATCATCGCTCTTGCCCAACACTCTTCCAGTGATCTGGGGAGGGGAAACAAAAGGTTCCACAAAAACACAACACTTATACTTTACATTCCTACTCTAAGCCTTAACGACACTATTCACGGGATATTTACACTTGACCGCCTCCCCCAGTGGATGCTAATAGACCCAGCGTTACCTGGGGAGCCAATTTTCAAATTTGCTTGCCCCAAAATTATGCGGACATCATGCCCTTGCTGCACCTGTCAAGTTGTGCGGGATCGGGTGGGACTCACACATCTTCACAACACTCACACCATGGTCATCATCACATTTCTAGGTCATGGTCCTTATTTTAATCATGCAGGCTGAATCCCGTCGTGGCCGTGGGGTGGGTTACCACAAGATGATGGGGGGCATCTCAGGTGCAACCATGCCCACAGGTAAGCTTTAGTCCAACCCGGACGTTTCTCCGCCCCGCTCCCTTTGATTCCCTCCCCCCTGGTAGCCATCAGCTCTAATCCCGTACAACACTCTGGAAGGGGTCTCACTGGCTCCTCTGGCCTTCCTGGGTCGCCAAGGTCCTACCCGCCTTGGTCGCCCAACCAGACCCTCTCCCAGTTTCTTCCAGACACTGTCACCATTAGCCACCAGGTGGTGAATCTCCTTGAAGGGGGTCGCAATTCACGCTCACCGTGAGCTTCAGCAATCCCTGTGGACAAGCACATCATCCCCACCCACAAAACCCACATGACTCCCCCACTCCATCGGCCTTACATGTGACACCTGCATTTCTAACACTTCACCGACCATGACCTTCCCTGTTACCACACCATGTCCAATAAAAAATCAATGTGTGCACCATACATTTCACTTCTTAACTTAAAACAACTCACACAGCACTTCTCACCCGATCCACGCACCAGCCATTGGACAGCCACTTGTGCCCGCTTTGTTACCAATTTCCCACTGTCCCGATTGTCACTCTAAAACCCAGCAGAACTTACAAACCCATGCCAATTTTCCCACAATTCATTTTTTTCCACCAAAGGAGGGCACTTCGCCAAAATCTCAGCAGCCGAGCATGGCCGTATATGCTCAGCCCAATCTAGTCTCCCCGACCCCCGACAGTGATCTCCGGACCCGACCTATGAAAGGGCATCTCGGATAGACCTGGCGGTTCAGCAGGAGGATTCACCCTCTCCGAGTCTAAAAGTCTATTGGAGGGTCCCTCCATCGCCGGGTACCGGCAATATCGTTGCATGTGTCCTCTTCGCCCGCACCGGAAACAACTCCCCATAAAAGGCCCCCGTGAGTATCGGTGAAATGTCTCTTCCGGTTCCGGACCCCCTCGGCCATAATCGAATTGCTCTATGGGCTGGGCTGGGCTGGACCCCGCCGCTTTGGCGCACTAACTACCGGATTACCTTTTATCAAACTTGACAGTTTCTGGCAAATTTCCTGAAACATTTGGGTAATGCCAATTTCTCCCAGCCCCCCTCCCTGATCCTGAATCTCTGCCTGTCGGACTGTCACCGATGGCCTCTCGGGCACCCGACCCGGCCGCCTCCACGAGGCCAGCCTGGCTGCGCACTCAGCCGCTCGGTGAACGGTGGGTGGATCCTGTAGCTCCACTAGCGCTCGGACCTCAGGGTCAGGAAGAGCAGCTAAAAAATTCTCTAGTGCCAGTTTGTCCCATGCCTCCACTGTAAGGTCCCGATGCGCGATCCTGACTGATTGGTAAATGTCCTGTGCCAGCTCCTGCACTGTCTCACCCGGCTTTAATCTGCGGTGCTGGAGCTGGGCCCGCACCAGATCACAGTTTGCCGCGAACCCAAACCGACGGCTCAACGCCTCACGAATGTGGGAGCTGGTCAACATCCCCTCTGCGATCACGTTTAACACATCTGCAGCTGGTCCCCGCAACGTTGCCACCAAATTCCCTGTACGTTCCCGCTCATTCCACCCGTTTAGTCGGGAAATGAACTCAAATTGCGTCAGAAAAGCTTCAACGCTCCCTGACCCGTCAAAATTTACCAGGGGGATCACTTTTACGGTGGCCCGCTTCTCAGTTTCTCCCTTGTCCGAATCCAGCCCAGGGATCAAACACCCTTGTGGCTGCATATCCAATTTCGGAGCCCACTGTGGCCAAAGATGTTTTGTGGTGAGGGTCTCATGGGTCAATTTTGCCTCCTGTTCCAAACGTTGAATGGACCGATTCACCTCTTCCCGCAGGATCTTCTGGGCCCGCACAACCTCCTCCAAGGCTCCGTCGCGAGTTTGTTGCTGCTCCTCAACCAACCCGGACACTCTACTTACAAAAGACGGCTCTACCAGGCCTTTATCCAAGTCTTCATCTTGGCTCATAATTTTATCTTGTTCGTCCAAACGAGCCTCCAATCCTTTTACCTCCTCCGCCAAATTCATCCCTTGTTTCCTCAGCTCTCCCCACTCTTCAACTTGCAGCTGCATACGAGCATCCACACAGGCACGATGACGTTCCAGGCCTTCATCCACTTTATCAACCCGAATGTTCGTTGCATCAATTTTATCTACCAATTTTTTCCGTGTATTTTCCCCCTCCAATGTAATTTCTACCTTTGTTTCCTCCAATCTATCCTCGAATTTACATTGTATTTCCCCCAATTTAACATCCACACACTCCTGCATCTCAGTTTTCATTTTCTCCATCTTTTCCCCCAATTCATCCCTCATTAAATCAATCCGTGCACCCAACTGTACCCCCATTACCCCCAATTGATCTGTCATTTCTGCCCTCTGTGTCACGAATTGATTTTCCATTTGTGCCGTCATTTCTGCCCTCTGTGTCACAAATTGATTTTCCATTTGTGCCGTCATTTCTGCCCTCTGTGTCACGAATTGATTTTCCATTTGTGCCGTCATTTCTGCCCCCTGTGCCGTCGTTTCTGCCCTCTGTGTCACGAATTGATTTTCCATTTGTGCCGTCATTTGTGCCCCCTGTGCCATCATTTTTGCCCCCTGTGCTGTAATTGCACTCATTAAACGTTCCAACATTGTCCAGATCGTCATCGTGCCGGTTTCCGGCGCTGCCGGCTCCGTTACGGGCGATGAAGCACGGTCCACGCTCGGAATGGGGGAGGTTCCAACCCTACCCCCGTCTCTCCCTTCTTCCCCCGACTCGCTGCCAGACACGTGGCCTTCCTCCTCAAACATCTGCACATCCGCCATGGTGCAGAAGTCCCGTTTGCCGCCAATTAATTTATATTTGAAAAATCCCGCCAAAATTTTCCCGCGCTCGCGCGCTTTTCTGTAGTAATTTTATATTCCAATTCGTGGCGAGATTTTAATCTTGGTATATTTTCCCGATACCAAATATAATTTAGAGGGGTTCGAACATCCAACACCCTGACACCAATGTGACGTCCACGGGACTTGAACAGTCCCGCCAACGTAGAATGAGCCGAAACGATGGAGGTGGTTTATTTATTTATAACCCAAACATGGCGGTTCTAATCGCTCTACTGCAAACGGGACGAGGAAGGTGGAACGAGTCACTTTTCACTGAGTTGATGATGTTTATTTGTTTTTATTTTTAACCAGAAATAACCAGACTCGGCAAGAAGAGGGATCCGGGGCGATTCGACGGGATGGTGTGGGATCGGGCGTGGGGAAAACACAGACAATTCCAATGAATATACAGATCTCAAACCCTCTAAGGCACCAAGCACACACACACACACACACACACACACACACACACACACACACACACACACACACACACACACACACACACACACACACACACAACGTAGCTACTTCTGGTGGTCAGGCTGGACCGTGGTGTGGACGCAACTGTCCCTGGATCAGCGTCGGACGAGCTGGCCTTGCTCTCGTCAGGGGGGGGGGGGGCAGGAGAAACCGTGGTGCTGTCGACCTCCTGGTCCTGGCCAAAGTCCGCTCACAGCCGCCAGGGAACCAGCCCTGGCACCAAATCGCGAGCAGGAGAGGGAGGCAGGTCCACCCTCCGCTCGACCCCGCACTCCGAGTCAGCAGAACCCCAGAGCCAACCAAGGTGAGGCACTAGGCTCAGCAAGGCTCCAAGACACGATGAAGAACACGATCGAATCAGCACAACAACAAGTACGCTTCCCGCGCAACAGCCTCCACACCAAAAAAAACACGATATTTTTGTCCCGATCTTCTTCCTCTTCCTTTTCGACCCCGAACAGAACCTTTTTATCCTCCTATCCTCGTCACTTCCAATCGAGCCGTTTATTGGCCCACCGCCGTCGCCTTCCGCCAATCGTGATCACGGGGCGGAGCCATCCGCAGCCCTGTCCTGTGACGTCACGGCCAGCCTCCAGGGACTACTAAAAGGGGTTTACGCAGACACACTTACCCTATCCCGTGTCCCTATCTAATTACGTGACAATTATCATTTCCCCCTTGAAGAAATGAACATTTACTAGACAACTTATCACCACTGAATTGCTACTTATGACATCGAGATCCTGGTAAACTCGAACAGCATGGCATACCTAATTAAACATCCTAATTCCCCTTTGAATGCATACCCCCCCCTCAAACGTAACAATATGTTGGGTATCCCTGGTGCATTTCCGAATAAGTGGACCAAACGCTCGGAGCAAGTCATCCACCTCCTCCGTGAGTGATCTAATGGTTTCTTCCACATAACATTGCCTCCAAAATCTGTCTTCTGGCTTTACTGGGAGTCACACCCAAGATGCTGACACTATCCCATAATGGAACATGGCCAGCCTTCAGCCCATTTTTGACCACAGCAGATCTTCTCGGATAGTTTCACTCGAAGGCCTTGCGATGCTCGGTGATGTATTGGCCTAAGATTCGTCTTGTCTCACCCACATATTCCACCCCACAACTGCAGGGAACTGTGTAAACCACCCCTGCCCGGTCTCTCCTGGGCAGCTTGTCCTTGACATGCATCATTGCCTGCCTCATGGTGAACACAGGTTTGTAATTTATCCTCACACCTGCCGATTTGAAAATTCTGCCAATCGTTTGTGACACACCCAGGACAAAAGGCAAAACGCAACCTTTCGCTTGTTGCTGTTGGACAGTCCTGTTGTTTGGCTGCGCCAAGACTGCTTCCCTTTTCGGTAACAATCGGTCAGGGTAGCAGTTGGTCTTTAGAATGTCTCGAAGATGTTTAACTTCTCTCCTTCTGTTCATTCATTGTCGATGGTAAATAATGTGCTCTTTTTAGGAGGGTGTGTACCACAGCTCGTTTGTGTTCCATGGGATGGCAAGAGTCAAAATCAAGCTTACCGTCAGTGTGAGTGGGCTTTCTGTAAACAGTGTGGTTCAACCTTCCTTTGGAACCCCTCGTCACCATGGTGTCCAGAAAGCGATGGATCCATTTTGTTCCTTTTCATGGGTGAAACTGATGGAAGGAAAAGTGTTATTAATGGCCTCATGTCTGGTGTTCACCACCTCACTGTGACTGATATCAAATGTGTCATCCACGTAACGATACCATACACTTGGTTGTGTTGTTCGGGCTGGGATGGCACGTTCCTCCAATTCCTCCATCACCATGTTTGCACCCACAGCAAATTCAGGAGAATCCATGGTGGTACGGAACACCTGTTTGTGGGAAATTCCATCAAAAACGAAATAAGTAGAAGAAAGGCAAGCACTGAGAAGATTATATCCATCTGTGGGATTCAAGAAACCACGCACTTGTTTCCAGCTATCATCCTTTGATAAATGCAGACCAGCCATTTCGACTGCCAGAGCTATGGGGACATTGTAAAACAGACACCACATCGAAGGACACCATGGTCTCATGCAGTTTGATGGTAATGTGTTTCAGTCTCTGCTCAAATTCCGAGTTTTTGCTTGCTCCATTTTTTCCAACCAAATGCCTGAGGATTTCTGAGAGAAACTTAGACAAAGCATAAGAAGGTCTGTTGATACAGTCATAGTGGAACCCCCTTCCTTATTCACTTTTGGTAATCCGTGTGCCCTGGGCGAAACTCCATTGCTGCTATATAACTGTTTGTAATGTTTTTTTCTGATAATCGACCTGTTCTTTTAATTTCAGGGAGCAGCGAGTTAAACCTACGTTCCTCCTTTTTGGTTGGATCAGAGGGTATATGCTCATAGGTCGATGTGTCCACCAACACATCATGCATCTTCTCATTGTATGTGCAATGATCCGTCAACACCGTCGCTCATTCCTTGTCTGCTGGCAAAACCAGCTCGATGGATGACGTTGGGAATTCGCCATTTTTGTTGGCTGCTCAACAATGCCTTGACTTGACCCTCTCCCTCCTCTCTCTCTCTCTCCCCCTACCCTCCCTCCTTTCCCTCCCCCTCCCTCTTCTCTCTCCCCCCCCTCCCCTGCCTCCTTGTCTTCCCTCCCCTTCCTCCCTCTTCTCCCCCATTCCTCCTCCTCCTCTCCCCCCTTTTTCTCCCCCTACATAATATTTCCATCAGCGAAGCGATGGGTTGTATTTGCGAGTATATAATAATCTCTACTAATAAATGTCAATGTGTGCTTGTCAGTCAATCAGTCGGTCCGTCACTCAGTGTGTCTCCTCCATAACTCCAAAACCATGAAACCTCGTAGCCTGAAACTTTGCATGCACACTAAGGGAATCCTTGGTTACCTTGCTGGGGTTTAATTTGCCAATGCCTTGAGTTGGAACAGGCCACAACAATTTCTTAACGGTAGTTTATCTTTTCACTTTCTTCACTTATATCATTGAATGCCTGATTATCATACTGACAAATTGCTGGAGACATTGCAATGCTTATAAATGCCTGGAGACACCAGCGTTCATGGCTTTGTTTCATTTCCGCACATGCCATAACCTCGACAATCTCTTAAAGTAAGCCAAATTACAAAATTTAAGCTCCAGAATTGAGCTTGGCAGCAGTTCTGACTGGTTAAAAGAGTGTTCATTTGTCCAATTCGGACATTGCTTGGGCGTTTCCGGGTGCGTGGTTTATATGACTGATAACTGCTTGCCAGGCTAGACGTTCCGTTGGAATGCTTGCTTGAGTGCTTAAGCCACTTGGCGAGTGTTCACCAAGCTGTTTGGTTGTTCGTTTCAAAGCCACCAGAAGTAAGACCCATTGCTTCGCTGATGGAAATACCAATCTTTGCATAATTGCTAAAAAAAAAAAAAAAAAAACATTAAAATTAACTTTCACCCGTTAAAAATCGTGCGAATAAATTATTGAAATATCAACTGCTTTTTCATATCGTTTTCTCACCTGTGTTGCAAGTAGAGTGATCTGCTCAATCGATGTGAGAAACGGAATTGAATGAGACTCACATTATTATAAGTGAAGAAGAAGATGAAGGAGGAGGAGATTTTCCACCTCGTTTTATATAGAACACGGCAGTTAAAAAGAAAATGTTGCTGTTTGGACACGTTTTGTCGCCCGGTAATGCTGCCTCCCCTCCCCTCATGCTTCCTTCTGTTGCCCTTATGCTGCCTTCCCTCCCCCTCCCCTCACACTTCATTCCCTTGCCCTTACACTGCCTTCCCCTCCCCTCACGCTGCTTACTGTCCCTCCTCTTACACTGCCTTCTTCCCCTGCTCTCACTCGTCACTCGTCAAATTATCAATCTGGTGTTTATAGATTTTTGGGATGTTTAATAGTGAGAGAGCATATTGCAGTGGAAACGCGTGTATTTTCATTTGTTTAGTGCCTGTGACTATCTGGCTATTTGGCCTACTTGGACATGATGTTGATGCACTTTATCACCTGTATTTTCAGTATTGAATTCAAAGATGGATTAAAATACAACACACAAGAAAGGAAGAAATTGTAGTGTAAATTACATGGCAATGCAGTTGAGAATTGATTGTTGTGAATGTCAGAGGCTATTATGGGTTGCTGGGACCTATTATAAGGAAACAGTCTTGTAAGGTGGATTCACTCTTACCAAGTAAGGTCTGTGGTAAATATGGTGAAATTTCGAATATTTCTTTTGCATCTGATCACAGCTTTATCTTTATCATCAAGGGTAATATTGAGCTCTGTTTCTGTATTTTTGACAGGTGTCGATCTACGAATGCATTGAAGTGGTGATATCGATTGTAGCTGCTTCCGTTGGATCCCTGAGGATTGAGTGGTTGGATGATAACCTGAACGACCATGTAGATATTTAAGGAACTTATTGAAGTTGTTCGTTGATCGTTTTCCTCTGTAAATGATGAAGAGGTGAGAAGTTTTAATTATTTTTCTTTACAAGATTGAGGCTCAGGGAAGAGAGGCGAGGGGGTGTCAAAGGGCAGCAAAGTGGGGCAACAGTTAGACTCTGTAAGCAAGGGAATTAAGAAACAGGAAAACAGGAGAAATACAAGGGGAGGATACAGTAACCTGAAAGTAAGAGTGTTGATTTGATGCAATAAGAGGGTTATGTCGAGTTAATATAATTAATATTGTGAGTGAGGGTGACATGAGGTGGTGGTGCACCGTTGACTTGAAGCCCTGGACGTAAGGGTGGGATCGAATAGTCTAGGGAAGACTGTTCCACAGACAAGACAAGCGAGCAACATAAGGATTGAGATGTGCATTTAGCCTGGATTTTGTAAGTTTAACAAGGAGATTACTCAAGAGTACATTCTTTGCTTGTTGAGGGCGGGGGGGGTGGGAGGGGTCAGAGGGCTGAGGTAGCAAGAGCGGTGGAGAGTTGGTGTTAAAAAAAAAAGGGGGCACTGACCAGCCTGTGATGAGTAAGAACAACATACTTCATGAGTGTGCTCCAGCCTCATCAAAATTGAGATTCCAATAATGCTGACAGCTTTAGACTTCACAGAATCCAGGAAAAACAGATGTGATGTTGGGGATCCAACCCATAGGGAAGAGCAGTACTCCACTGAGCTACAGCCAAAGGCCTCAGAGACTAAGTAGCTCTGATTTTTCCAAGGAAATACTTGGATCAACAGAGGATGCCCAGTCTGCGGCTGGCTTTGGAGGCCAGCTTTGCTACGTGGTTGACCGAGGAGAGATCATGGCTCATTGAGGCATATAAGTTCAAGTGACTGAATATCTTTCAGTGGCTGACCATATAAATATAAAGGTGGCCGTTCGTTTCATGATCCTTCTGGAGCAACAGGGTGAGAAAGTGAAATTTTCCAGGATTAAAGAACATTGTGCCATTCACCCGAGAGTAACGCAGCTGCAGTCTGTCTAGCAGAGGGATGGGGGTACTGTATAATACAATGTGGAATCCTCTACAAAAAGGAAGAGAGGGTTTTCCAGAGCGTGGAGTTTCCATTCCAGAGCAATATGGAGCATCCTTGTTGATCCACCTGACTGTTAATCAAATTGGAGGGCTATGTCACAATGATTGTTTTACCAGGCCAAATTGCATGAGTTGAATGCTGCTTTCAAATAATTTTTTTTCTTCTCATATTGAAGGAATTATTTTTTTTCCTCCCTGTCTGGTCAGACTCTTGGGATGTTTGTCTATCAGGATGGAAGTGAGAAAGTTGAGTAAAATGAATGCAAACTCATGATACTGTACTTGTTTTGGAGATTGTGTACATGATATTCACAATTGCTCTTTTGTTTATTCCTTTCTTCGTTACTGTTAGACAACTATTTTTCTGTTCATACTGTGATATAAAACGAAAATTGGACTTAAAAAAATGATATTTGTTTGTAATTGTCATTCAATGAATCTCACTATTTGCTCTTAAGTCTATGCATTAAGTAATAAAGATAAATTCCACAGGCTGTTTTAGGTTCTGAGTTTGAGTTTGCAATTAAACTTGAAATTTTGATGTGTAATTATTATTTTTCGTGGAGGGAGAGGATTGGGGGCAGGGTCGAGGAAAACAATTCTTCAAAAGGTATCTGAACACAATGTCTACCATTCCTGTGACCTTAACACTTCTGATTTGCATTCATGACATAGCTGCCAAGGAAATGAAAGATGTTTACATTCCTATACATTTGACCAGGGTGCTGGCGATGAGTGACTCACTCTTGGTTGAAAGACCGTGGGGATTTTCACAGCCTACCAGCAATGGAGGTTGGCAAACGAGTCCCCAGATTGACGTCAAACAATCCAGTGCTCAGTACTGCCAAAACAGTCTCGTGGCAAGTAAAATGTCTTGCCATCGCCTTGCGAGCGGTGTTCAGGGCATACATTTGTAATTTGGCCAGAATCGCAGTGATAACTCGTTTAAACTTTTATCAAAAGACTCAGTGGAATATTTATAATTGTCCAGTTAATGCTAGCAGTCGGGTCCCAATCGATAGACGGTACATTCATCGATGGAACGCCCTTCCTGCGAAACACCAATTTGAAGACAGCTCAAAGGCAAACCTCTGGGCTCTGTGGAATGAGTCCCTGGGTGGCTTCTCCTTGGGACCAGACGGCTACCTAGATGTTTCCCCGTTGGACATTCGTAAATTGAATACATCTGGACAATTGATAATTTGGATCGGCCTTTGCTCAAAAATCCTCCTTATTCCTGAAAACAATGCAATGATTCCATATTCTTCCAATAACCCCTTACTGGTTAGACCTCCCAAATCCAGACTTATTGCACACCTCCACTCGTTTGTTCCTCACTTATACCATCTGTGAAACCACCTTCCTGTGGCTGTTCAATCCCACCATACCCTCTGAGATTTCAAACACATTTTTTTACCCCATCACCTCACGTTCTTCCATCAGCCTAAGATTTTGTGTACAAAAAAGATGCAATTCATAACTGGAAGGAATGAAAGCGTTTCTTGTAATTGAACTCTCAGCCTTCCCTCTTCCATACAAGACCACTCCACGAATCCTCCGTTTTTATAAGTCTATTTCATCACTGGAACGTTTTGACTTCCAGAACATTCCAGCAATACAATGGATTAAAATGAGCAATTGTAACGGATTACACAACTTACACCCATTCCACATTCATTCTCTCGATCGAGTGCAGCCTGTGGCTGCTGGTTGCATCATTGGTTGGGACACGGCAATGCCCATGATGCAGTGTCCGTCACACTGGTTCCCCAGCACGCTGGTTCCCCCAGCACACTGGTTCCCCAGTACACTGTACACTGGTTCACCAGTACACTGATTCCACAGTACACTGGTTCCCCAGTACCAGCGACCAGTACACTGTACACTGGTTCACCAGTACACTGGTTCCCCAGTCCCAGCCACCAGTACACTGTACACTAGTTCCCCAGTACACGAGTGCACTGGTACACTGGTTCCCCAGTACACGAGTTGACTAGTTCACTGGTTCCCCAGTACACTAGTTCACTGGTTCCCCAGTACCAGCCACCAGTACACTGGTTCACTGGTTCCCCAGTACACTGGTTCATTGGTTCCCCAGTACACAAGTTCACTAGTTCACTGGTTCCCCAGTACACAAGTTCATGAGTACACTGGTTCCCCAGTACACTAGTTCACTAATTCACTAATTCACTGGTTCCCCAGTACCAGCCACCAGTACACGAGTACACTGGTTCCCCAGTACCAGCCACCAGTACACTAGTACACTGGTTCCCCAGTACCAGCCACCAGTACACTGGTTCCCCAGTACACTAGTTCACTGGTTCCCCAGTACCAGCCACCAGGTCACTGGTTCCCCAGTACACTGGTTCACTGGTTTCCCAGTACACTAGTTCACTAGTTCACTGGTTCCCCAGTACACAAGTTCACTAGTTCACTGGTTCCCCAGTACACAAGTTCACTAGTACACTGGTTCCCCAGAACACTGGTTCACTGGTTCCCCAGTACACTGGTTCACTGGCTCCCCAGTACACTAGTTCACTAATTCACTGGTTCCCCAGTACCAGCCACCAGTACACGAGTTCCCAGTACACTAGTTCACGAGTACACTGGTTCCGCAGAACACTGGTTCCCAGTACAATGGTTCACTGGTTCCCCAGTACACCAGTACACTGGTTCCCCAGTACACTAGTACACTGGTACACTGGTTCCCCAGTACCAGCCACCAGTACACGAGTTCAACAGTACACTGTACACTGGTTCACCAGTACCAGCCACCAGTACACTGGTTCACCAGCGCACTGGTTCCCCAGCGCACTGGTTCCCCAGCACACTGGTTCCCAGCACACTGGTTCCCCAGTACACTGGTTCTCCATTACCAGCCACCAGTACACTGTACACTGGTTCCCCAGTACACTGGTTCTCCAGTACCAGCCACCAGTACACTGTACACTGGTTCACCAGTACACTGGTTCCCCAGTACCAGCCACCAGTACACTGTGCACTGGTTCCCCCAGTACCAGCCACCAGTACACTGGTTCCCCCAGTACACTGGTTCCCCAGTACCAGCCACCAGTACACTGTACACTGGTTCCACAGTACACTGGTTCCCCAGTACCAGCGACCAGTACACTGTACACTGGTTCACCAGTACACTGGTTCCACAGTATACTGGTTCCCCAGTACCAGCCACCAGTACACTGGTTCCCCCAGTACACTGGTTCCCCAGTACCAGCCACCAGTACACTGTACACTGGTTCCACAGTACACTGGTTCCCCAGTACCAGCGACCAGTACACTGTACACTGGTTCACCAGTACACTGGTTCCACAGTACACTGGTTCCCCAGTACCAGCCACCAGTACACTGGTTCCCCCAGTACCAGCCACCAGTACACTGGTTCCCCAGTACACTGGTTCACTGGTTCCCCAGTACACTTGTTCACTGGTTCCCCAGTACACTGGTTCACTGGTTGCCAGTACACTGGTTCCCCAGTACACCAGTACACTGGTTCACTGGTTCCCCAGTACTAGCCACCAGTACACTAGTACACTGGTTCCCCAGGACACTGGTTCACTAGTACACTAGTTCCCCAGTACACCAGTACACGAGTTCACTGGTTCCCCAGTACTAGCCACCAGTACACTAGTACACTGGTTCCCCAGGACACTGGTTCACTAGTACACTGGTTCACCAGTACACAAGTTCACTGGTTCCCCAGTACACTAGTTCACTGGTTCCCCAGTATACTCGTTCACTGATTCCGCAGTACACTAGTTCACTAGTTCACTGGTTCCCCAGTACACTAGTTCACTAGTTCACTGGTTCCCCAGTACTAGCCACCAGTACACTGGTTCACTGGTTCCCCAGTACACTAGTTCACTGGTTCCCCAGTACACTGCTTCCCCAGTACACTAGTTCACTAATTCACTGGTTCCCCAGTACCAGCCACCAGTACACCAGTACACTGGTTCCCCAGTACCAGCCACCAGTACACGAGTACACTGGTTCCCCAGTACCAGCCACCAGTACACTGGTTCCCCAGTACACTAGTTCACTGGTTCCCCAGTACACTAGTTCACTGGTTCCCCAGTACCAGCCACCAGGTCACTGGTTCCCCAGTACACTGGTTCACTGGTTCCCCAGTACACTAGTTCACTGGTTCCCCAGTACACTAGTTCATTGGTTCCCCAGTACACTAGTTCACTGGTTCCCCAGTGCACTAGTTCACTGGTTCCTCAGTACACTAGTTCACTGGTTCCCCAGTACACTAGTTCACTGGTTCCCCAGTACACTAGTTCACTGGTTCCCCAGTACACTAGTTCACTGGTTCCCCAGTACACTAGTTCACTGGTTCCCCAGTACACTAGTTCACTGGTTCCCCAGTACACTAGTTCACTGGTTCCCCAGTACACTAGTTCACTGGTTCCCCAGTACACTAGTTCACTGGTTCCCCAGTACACTAGTTCACTGGTTCCCCAGTACACTAGTTCAATGGTTCCCCGGTTCCCAGTACACTAGTTCACTGGTTCCCAGTACACTAGTTCACTGGTTCCCTAGTTCCCCAGTACACTAGTTCACTGGTTCCCAGTACACTAGTTCACTGGTTCCCCAGTACACTAGTTCACTGGTTCCCCGGTTCCCCAGTACACTAGTTCACTGGTTCCCTAGTTCCCCAGTACACTAGTTCACGAGTTCACTGGTTCCCCAGTACACTAGTTCACTGGTTCCCAGGACACTAGTTCACTGGTTCCCCGGTACATTGGTTCCCAGTACACTAGTTCACTGGTTCCCTAGTTCCCCGGTACACTAGTTCACTGGTTCCCAGGACACTAGTTCACTGGCTCCCTAGTTCCCCGGTACACTAGTTCACTGGTTCCCTAGTTCCCCGGTACACTAGTTCACTGGTTCCCCGGTACACTAGTTCACTGGTTCCCAGGACACTAGTTCACTGGTTCCCTAGTTCCCCAGTACACTAGTTCCCCGGTACACTAGTTCACTGGTTCCCTGGTTCACTAGTTCACTGGTTCCCCAGTACACTAGTTCACTGGTTCCCCGGTTCCCCGGTACATTGGTTCCCAGTACACTAGTTCACTGGTTCCCTAGTTCCCCGGTACACTAGTTCACTGGTTCCCCGGTTCCCCAGTACACTAGTTCACTGGTTCCCTAGTTCCCCAGTACACTAGTTCACTGGTTCCCTAGTTCCCCGGTACACTAGTTCACTGGTTCCCCGGTTCCCCAGTACACTAGTTCACTGGTTCCCTAGTTCCCCAGTACACTAGTTCACTGGTTCCCCAGTACACTAGTTCACTGGTTCCCAGGACACTAGTTCACTGGTTCCCCGGTACATTGGTTCCCAGTACACTAGTTCACTGGTTCCCTAGTTCCCCGGTACACTAGTTCACTGGTTCCCCAGTACACTAGTTCACTGGTTCCCAGGACACTAGTTCACTGGCTCCCTAGTTCCCCGGTACACTAGTTCACTGGTTCCCCAGTTCCCCGGTACACTAGTTCACTGGTTCCCCAGTACACTAGTTCACTGGTTCCCCAGTACACTAGTTCACTGGTTCCCAGGACACTAGTTCACTGGTTCCCTAGTTCCCCAGTACACTAGTTCACTAGTTCACTGGTTCCCCAGTACACTAGTTCACTGGTTCCCAGGACACTAGTTCACTGGTTCCCCGGTACATTGGTTCCCAGTACACTAGTTCACTGGTTCCCTAGTTCCCCGGTACACTAGTTCACTGGTTCCCCAGTACACTAGTTCACTGGTTCCCCAGTACACTAGTTCACTGGTTCCCAGGACACTAGTTCACTGGCTCCCTAGTTCCCCGGTACACTAGTTCACTGGTTCCCTAGTTCCCCGGTACACTAGTTCACTGGTTCCCTAGTTCCCCGGTACACTAGTTCACTGGTTCCCCGGTACACTAGTTCACTGGTTCCCAGGACACTAGTTCACTGGTTCCCTAGTTCCCCAGTACACTAGTTCCCCGGTACACTAGTTCACTGGTTCCCTGGTTCACTAGTTCACTGGTTCCCCAGTACACTAGTTCACTGGTTCCCCGGTTCCCCGGTACATTGGTTCCCAGTACACTAGTTCACTGGTTCACTGGTTCCCCAGTACACTAGTTCACTGGTTCCCTAGTTCCCCAGTACACTAGTTCACTGGTTCCCTAGTTCCCCAGTACACTAGTTCACTGGTTCCCTAGTTCCCCAGTACACTAGTTCACTGGTTCCCTAGTTCCCCGGTACACTAGTTCACTGGTTCCCCGGTTCCCCAGTACACTAGTTCACTGGTTCCCTAGTTCCCCAGTACACTAGTTCACTGGTTCCCTAGTTCCCCGGTACACTAGTTCACTGGTTCCCCGGTTCCCCAGTACACTAGTTCACTGGTTCCCTAGTTCCCCAGTACACTAGTTCACTAGTTCACTGGTTCCCCAGTACACTAGTTCACTAGTTCACTGGTTCCCCAGTACACTAGTTCACTAGTTCACTGGTTCCCCAGTACACTAGTTCACTGGTTCCCCGGTTCCCCAGTACGCTAGTTCACTGGTTCCCTAGTTCCCCAGTACACTAGTTCACGAGTTCACTGGTTCCCCAGTACACTAGTTCACTGGTTCCCAGGACACTAGTTCACTGGTTCCCTGGTTCACTAGTTCACTGGTTCACTGGTTCCCCAGTACACTAGTACACGAGTTCACTGGTTCCCCAGTACACTAGTTCACTGGTTCCCCAGTGCACTAGTTCACTGGTTCCCCAGTACACTGCTTCCCAGTACACTAGTTCACTGGTTCCCCAGTACACAAGTTCACTGGTTCCCCAGTACACGAGTACACTAGTTCACTGGTTCACTGGTTCCCAAGTTCCCCAGTACACTGGTTCCTCAGTACACTAGTTCCCCAGTACACTGGTTCCTCAGTACACTAGTTCCCCAGTACACTAGTACACTAGTTCACTGGTTCCCCAGTACACAAGTTCACTGGTTCCCCAGTACACGAGTACACTAGTTCACTGGTTCCCAAGTTCCCCAGTACACTGGTTCACCAGTTCACTGGTTCCTCAGTACACTAGTTCCCCAGTACACTAGTTCACTGGTTCCCCAGTACACTAGTACACTGGTTCCCAGGACACTAGTTCACTGGTTCCCTAGTTCCCCAGTACACTAGTTCACTGGTTCCCTGGTTCACTGGTTCACTGGTTCACTGGTTCCCCAGTACACTAGTACACGAGTTCACTGGTTCCCCAGTACACTAGTACACGAGTTCACTGGTTCCCCAGTACACTAGTTCACTGGTTCCCCAGTACACAAGTTCACTGGTTTCCCAGTACACGAGTACACTAGTTCACTGGTTCACTGGTTCCCAAGTTCCCCAGTACACTGGTTCCTCAGTACACTAGTTCCCCAGTACACTGGTTCCTCAGTACACTAGTACACTAGTTCACTGGTTCCCCAGTACACAAGTTCACTGGTTCCCCAGTACACTAGTTCACTGGTTCCCAAGTTCCCCAGTACACTGGTTCACCAGTTCACTGGTTCCTCAGTACACTAGTTCCCCAGTACACTAGTACACTGGTTCCCAGGACACTAGTTCACTGGTTCCCTCGTTCCCCAGTACACTAGTTCACTGGTTCCCTGGTTCACTAGTTCACTGGTTCACTGGTTCCCCAGTACACTAGTACACGAGTTCACTGGTTCCCCAGTACACTAGTACACGAGTTCACTGGTTCCCCAGTACACTAGTTCACTGGTTCACTGGTTCCCAAGTTCCCCAGTACACTGGTTCACCAGTTCACTGGTTCCTCAGTACACTAGTTCCCCAGTACACTAGTACACTGGTTCCCAGGACACTAGTTCACTGGTTCCCTAGTTCCCCAGTACACTAGTTCACTGGTTCCCTGGTTCACTAGTTCACTGGTTCACTGGTTCCCCAGTACACTAGTACACGAGTTCACTGGTTCCCCAGTACACTAGTACACGAGTTCACTGGTTCCCCAGTACACTAGTTCACTGGTTCCCCAGTACACAAGTTCACTGGTTCCCCAGTACACGAGTACACTAGTTCACTGGTTCACTGGTTCCCAAGTTCCCCAGTACACTGGTTCCTCAGTACACTAGTTCCCCAGTACACTGGTTCCTCAGTACACTAGTACACTAGTTCACTGGTTCCCCAGTACACAAGTTCACTGGTTCCCCAGTACACTAGTTCACTGGTTCCCAAGTTCCCCAGTACACTGGTTCACCAGTTCACTGGTTCCTCAGTACACTAGTTCCCCAGTACACTAGTACACTGGTTCCCAGGACACTAGTTCACTGGTTCCCTAGTTCCCCAGTACACTAGTTCACTGGTTCCCTGGTTCACTAGTTCACTGGTTCACTGGTTCACTGGTTCCCCAGTACACTAGTACACGAGTTCACTGGTTCCCCAGTACACTAGTACACGAGTTCACTGGTTCCCCAGTACACAAGTTCACTGGTTCCCCAGTACACTAGTTCACTGGTTCCCTAGTTCCCCAGTACACTAGTTCACTAGTTCACTAGTTCACTGGTTCACTGGTTCCCCAGTACACTAGTACACGAGTTCACTGGTTCCCCAGTACACTAGTACACGAGTTCACTGGTTCCCCAGTACACTAGTTCACTGGTTCCCCAGTACACAAGTTCACTGGTTCCCCAGTACACGAGTACACTAGTTCACTGGTTCACTGGTTCCCAAGTTCCCCAGTACACTGGTTCCTCAGTACACTAGTTCCCCAGTACACTGGTTCCTCAGTACACTAGTACACTAGTTCACTGGTTCCCCAGTACACAAGTTCACTGGTTCCCCAGTACACTAGTTCACTGGTTCACTGGTTCCCAAGTTCCCCAGTACACTGGTTCACCAGTTCACTGGTTCCTCAGTACACGAGTTCACTGGTTCCCCAGTACACAAGTTCACTGGTTCCCAGGACACTAGTTCACTGGTTCCCTAGTTCCCCAGTACACTAGTTCACTGGTTCCCTGGTTCACTAGTTCACTGGTTCACTGGTTCCCCAGTACACTAGTACACGAGTTCACTGGTTCCCCAGTACACTAGTACACGAGTTCACTGGTTCCCCAGTACACTAGTTCACTGGTTCCCCAGTACACAAGTTCACTGGTTCCCCAGTACACGAGTACACTAGTTCACTGGTTCACTGGTTCCCAAGTTCCCCAGTACACTGGTTCCTCAGTACACTAGTTCCCCAGTACACTGGTTCCTCAGTACACTAGTACACTAGTTCACTGGTTCCCCAGTACACTAGTTCACTGGTTCACTGGTTCCCAAGTTCCCCAGTACACTGGTTCCTCAGTACACTAGTTCCCCAGTACACTGGTTCCTCAGTACACTAGTACACTAGTTCACTGGTTCCCCAGTACACAAGTTCACTGGTTCCCCAGTACACTAGTTCACTGGTTCACTGGTTCCCAAGTTCCCCAGTACACTGGTTCACCAGTTCACTGGTTCCTCAGTACACTAGTTCCCCAGTACACTAGTACACTGGTTCCCAGGACACTAGTTCACTGGTTCCCTAGTTCCCCAGTACACTAGTTCACTGGTTCCCTGGTTCACTAGTTCACTGGTTCACTGGTTCACTGGTTCCCCAGTACACTAGTACACGAGTTCACTGGTTCCCCAGTACACTAGTACACGAGTTCACTGGTTCCCCAGTACACAAGTTCACTGGTTCCCCAGTACACTAGTTCACTGGTTCCCAAGTTCCCCAGTACACTGGTTCACTGGTTCCCTGGTTCACTAGTTCACTGGTTCACTGGTTCCCCAGTACACTAGTACACGAGTTCACTGGTTCCCCAGTACACTAGTTCCCCAGTACACTAGTTCACTGGTTCCCCAGTACACAAGTTCACTGGTTCCCTAGTTCCCCAGTACACTAGTTCACTGGTTCCCTGGTTCACTAGTTCACTGGTTCACTGGTTCCCCAGTACACTAGTACACGAGTTCACTGGTTCCCCAGTACACTAGTTCACTGGTTCCCCAGTACACAAGTTCACTGGTTCCCCAGTACACGAGTACACTAGTTCACTGGTTCACTGGTTCCCAAGTTCCCCAGTACACTGGTTCCTCAGTACACTAGTTCCCCAGTACACTGGTTCCTCAGTACACTAGTACACTAGTTCACTGGTTCACTGGTTCCCAAGTTCCCCAGTACACTGGTTCACCAGTTCACTGGTTCCTCAGTACACTAGTTCCCCAGTACACTAGTACACTGGTTCCCAGTACACTAGTACACTGGTTCCCAGGACACTAGTTCACTGGTTCCCTAGTTCCCCAGTACACTAGTTCACTGGTTCCCTGGTTCACTAGTTCACTGGTTCACTGGTTCCCCAGTACACTAGTACACGAGTTCACTGGTTCCCCAGTACACAAGTTCACTGGTTCCCCAGTACACGAGTACACTAGTTCACTGGTTCACTGGTTCCCAAGTTCCCCAGTACACTGGTTCCTCAGTACACTAGTTCCCCAGTACACTGGTTCCTCAGTACACTAGTACACTAGTTCACTGGTTCCCCAGTACACAAGTTCACTGGTTCCCCAGTACACTAGTTCACTGGTTCACTGGTTCCCAAGTTCCCCAGTACACTGGTTCACCAGTTCACTGGTTCCTCAGTACACTAGTTCCCCAGTACACTAGTACACTGGTTCCCAGGACACTAGTTCACTGGTTCCCTAGTTCCCCAGTACACTAGTTCACTGGTTCCCTGGTTCACTAGTTCACTGGTTCACTGGTTCCCCAGTACACTAGTACACGAGTTCACTGGTTCCCCAGTACACTAGTACACGAGTTCACTGGTTCCCCAGTACACAAGTTCACTGGTTCCCCAGTACACGAGTACACTAGTTCACTGGTTCACTGGTTCCCAAGTTCCCCAGTACACTGGTTCCTCAGTACACTAGTTCCCCAGTACACTGGTTCCTCAGTACACTAGTACACTAGTTCACTGGTTCCCCAGTACACTAGTTCACTGGTTCCCAAGTTCCCCAGTACACTGGTTCCTCAGTACACTAGTTCCCCAGTACACTGGTTCCTCAGTACACTAGTACACTAGTTCACTGGTTCCCCAGTACACAAGTTCACTGGTTCCCCAGTACACTAGTTCACTGGTTCACTGGTTCCCAAGTTCCCCAGTACACTGGTTCACCAGTTCACTGGTTCCTCAGTACACTAGTTCCCCAGTACACTAGTACACTGGTTCCCAGGACACTAGTTCACTGGTTCCCTAGTTCCCCAGTACACTAGTTCACTGGTTCCCTGGTTCACTAGTTCACTGGTTCACTGGTTCACTGGTTCCCCAGTACACTAGTACACGAGTTCACTGGTTCCCCAGTACACTAGTACACGAGTTCACTGGTTCCCCAGTACACAAGTTCACTGGTTCCCCAGTACACTAGTTCACTGGTTCCCTAGTTCCCCAGTACACTAGTTCACTGGTTCCCTGGTTCACTAGTTCACTGGTTCACTGGTTCCCCAGTACACTAGTACACGAGTTCACTGGTTCCCCAGTACACTAGTACACGAGTTCACTGGTTCCCCAGTACACTAGTTCACTGGTTCCCTAGTTCCCCAGTACACTAGTTCACTGGTTCCCTGGTTCACTAGTTCACTGGTTCACTGGTTCCCCAGTACACTAGTACACGAGTTCACTGGTTCCCCAGTACACTAGTACACGAGTTCACTGGTTCCCCAGTACACAAGTTCACTGGTTCCCCAGTACACGAGTACACTAGTTCACTGGTTCACTGGTTCCCAAGTTCCCCAGTACACTGGTTCCTCAGTACACTAGTTCCCCAGTACACTGGTTCCTCAGTACACTAGTACACTAGTTCACTGGTTCCCCAGTACACAAGTTCACTGGTTCCCCAGTACACTAGTTCACTGGTTCCCTGGTTCCCAAGTTCCCCAGTACACTGGTTCACCAGTTCACTGGTTCCTCAGTACACTAGTTCCCCAGTACACTAGTACACTGGTTCCCAGGACACTAGTTCACTGGTTCCCTAGTTCCCCAGTACACTAGTTCACTAGTACACTAGTACACTAGTTCACTGGTTCCCCAGTACACAAGTTCACTGGTTCCCCAGTACACTAGTTCACTGGTTCCCAAGTTCCCCAGTACACTGGTTCCTCAGTACACTAGTTCCCCAGTACACTAGTACACTGGTTCCCAGGACACTAGTTCACTGGTTCCCTGGTTCACTAGTTCACTGGTTCACTGGTTCCCTAGTACACGAGTTCACTGGTTCCCCAGTACACTAGTACACGAGTTCACTGGTTCCCCAGTACACTAGTTCACTGGTTCCCTGGTTCACTAGTTCACTGGTTCACTGGTTCCCCAGTACACTAGTACACGAGTTCACTGGTTCCCCAGTACACTAGTACACGAGTTCACTGGTTCCCCAGTACACTAGTTCACTGGTTCCCTAGTTCCCCAGTACACTAGTTCACTGGTTCCCTGGTTCACTAGTTCACTGGTTCCCCAGTACACTAGTACACGAGTTCACTGGTTCCCCAGTACACTAGTTCACTGGTTCCCCAGTACACTAGTACACGAGTTCACTGGTTCCCCAGTACACTAGTTCACTGGTTCCCCAGTACACAAGTTCACTGGTTCCCCAGTACACTAGTTCACTGGTTCACTGGTTCCCAAGTTCCCCAGTACACTGGTTCCTCAGTACACTAGTTCCCCAGTACACTGGTTCCTCAGTACACTAGTACACTAGTTCACTGGTTCACTGGTTCCCAAGTTCCCCAGTACACTGGTTCACCAGTTCACTGGTTCACTGGTTCCTCAGTACACTAGTTCCCCAGTACACTAGTTCACTCCCCAGTACACTGGTTCCCAGGACACTAGTTCACTGGTTCCCTAGTTCCCCAGTACACTAGTTCACTGGTTCCCTGGTTCACTAGTTCACTGGTTCACTGGTTCCCCAGTACACTAGTACACGAGTTCACTGGTTCCCCAGTACACAAGTTCACTGGTTCCCCAGTACACGAGTACACTAGTTCACTGGTTCACTGGTTCCCAAGTTCCCCAGTACACTGGTTCCTCAGTACACTAGTTCCCCAGTACACTGGTTCCTCAGTACACTAGTACACTAGTTCACTGGTTCCCCAGTACACAAGTTCACTGGTTCCCCAGTACACTAGTTCACTGGTTCACTGGTTCCCAAGTTCCCCAGTACACTGGTTCACCAGTTCACTGGTTCCTCAGTACACTAGTTCCCCAGTACACTAGTACACTGGTTCCCAGGACACTAGTTCACTGGTTCCCTAGTTCCCCAGTACACTAGTTCACTGGTTCCCTGGTTCACTAGTTCACTGGTTCACTGGTTCCCCAGTACACTAGTACACGAGTTCACTGGTTCCCCAGTACACTAGTACACGAGTTCACTGGTTCCCCAGTACACTAGTTCACTGGTTCCCCAGTACACAAGTTCACTGGTTCCCCAGTACACGAGTACACTAGTTCACTGGTTCCCAAGTTCCCCAGTACACTGGTTCCTCAGTACACTAGTTCCCCAGTACACTGGTTCCTCAGTACACTAGTACACTAGTTCACTGGTTCCCCAGTACACTAGTTCACTGGTTCCCAAGTTCCCCAGTACACTGGTTCCTCAGTACACTAGTTCCCCAGTACACTGGTTCCTCAGTACACTAGTACACTAGTTCACTGGTTCCCCAGTACACAAGTTCACTGGTTCCCCAGTACACTAGTTCACTGGTTCACTGGTTCCCAAGTTCCCCAGTACACTGGTTCACCAGTTCACTGGTTCCTCAGTACACTAGTTCCCCAGTACACTAGTACACTGGTTCCCAGGACACTAGTTCACTGGTTCCCTAGTTCCCCAGTACACTAGTTCACTGGTTCCCTGGTTCACTAGTTCACTGGTTCACTGGTTCACTGGTTCCCCAGTACACTAGTACACGAGTTCACTGGTTCCCCAGTACACTAGTACACGAGTTCACTGGTTCCCCAGTACACTAGTTCACTGGTTCCCTAGTTCCCCAGTACACTAGTTCACTGGTTCCCTGGTTCACTATTTCACTGGTTCACTGGTTCCCCAGTACACTAGTACACGAGTTCACTGGTTCCCCAGTACACAAGTTCACTGGTTCCCCAGTACACTAGTTCACTGGTTCACTGGTTCCCAAGTTCCCCAGTACACTGGTTCACCAGTTCACTGGTTCCTCAGTACACGAGTTCACTGGTTCCCCAGTACACTAGTTCACTGGTTCCCTGGTTCACTAGTTCACTGGTTCACTGGTTCACTGGTTCCCCAGTACACTAGTACACGAGTTCACTGGTTCCCCAGTACACTAGTACACGAGTTCACTGGTTCCCCAGTACACAAGTTCACTGGTTCCCCAGTACACTAGTTCACTGGTTCCCTAGTTCCCCAGTACACTAGTTCACTGGTTCCCTGGTTCACTAGTTCACTGGTTCACTGGTTCCCCAGTACACTAGTACACGAGTTCACTGGTTCCCCAGTACACTAGTACACGAGTTCACTGGTTCCCCAGTACACAAGTTCACTGGTTCCCCAGTACACGAGTACACTAGTTCACTGGTTCACTGGTTCCCAAGTTCCCCAGTACACTGGTTCCTCAGTACACTAGTTCCCCAGTACACTGGTTCCTCAGTACACTAGTACACTAGTTCACTGGTTCACTGGTTCCCAAGTTCCCCAGTACACTGGTTCACCAGTTCACTGGTTCCTCAGTACACTAGTACATGAGTTCACTGGTTCCCTAGTTCCCCAGTACACTAGTTCACTGGTTCCCCAGTACACAAGTTCACTGGTTCCCCAGTACACGAGTACACTAGTTCACTGGTTCACTGGTTCCCAAGTTCCCCAGTACACTGGTTCCTCAGTACACTAGTTCCCCAGTACACTAGTACACTGGTTCCCAGGACACTAGTTCACTGGTTCCCCAGTGCACTAGTTCACTGGTTCCCCAGTACACAAGTTCACTGGTTCCCCAGTACACTAGTTCACTGGTTCCCTAGTTCCCCAGTACACTAGTTCACTGGTTCCCTGGTTCACTATTTCACTGGTTCACTGGTTCCCCAGTACACTAGTACACGAGTTCACTGGTTCCCCAGTACACTAGTACACGAGTTCACTGGTTCCCCAGTACACTAGTTCACTGGTTCCCTAGTTCCCCAGTACACTAGTTCACTGGTTCCCTGGTTCACTAGTTCACGAGTTCACTGGTTCCCCAGTACACTAGTACACGAGTTCACTGGTTCCCCAGTACACTAGTTCACTGGTTCCCCAGTACACAAGTTCACTGGTTCCCCAGTACACGAGTACACTAGTTCACTGGTTCACTGGTTCCCAAGTTCCCCAGTACACTGGTTCCTCAGTACACTAGTTCCCCAGTACACTGGTTCCTCAGTACACTAGTACACTAGTTCACTGGTTCCCCAGTACACAAGTTCACTGGTTCCCCAGTACACTAGTTCACTGGTTCACTGGTTCCCAAGTTCCCCAGTACACTGGTTCACCAGTTCACTGGTTCCTCAGTACACTAGTACATGAGTTCACTGGTTCCCCAGTACACTGGTTCCCTAGTTCCCCAGTACACTAGTTCACTGGTTCCCTGGTTCACTAGTTCACTGGTTCACTGGTTCCCCAGTACACTAGTACACGAGTTCACTGGTTCCCCAGTACACAAGTTCACTGGTTCCCCAGTACACGAGTACACTAGTTCACTGGTTCACTGGTTCCCAAGTTCCCCAGTACACTGGTTCCTCAGTACACTAGTTCCCCAGTACACTGGTTCCTCAGTACACTAGTACACTAGTTCACTGGTTCCCCAGTACACAAGTTCACTGGTTCCCCAGTACACTAGTTCACTGGTTCACTGGTTCCCAAGTTCCCCAGTACACTGGTTCACCAGTTCACTGGTTCCTCAGTACACGAGTTCACTGGTTCCCCAGTACACTAGTACACTGGTTCCCAGGACACTAGTTCACTGGTTCCCTAGTTCCCCAGTACACTAGTTCACTGGTTCCCTGGTTCACTAGTTCACTGGTTCACTGGTTCCCCAGTACACTAGTACACGAGTTCACTGGTTCCCCAGTACACTAGTACACGAGTTCACTGGTTCCCCAGTACACTAGTTCACTGGTTCCCCAGTACACAAGTTCACTGGTTCCCCAGTACACGAGTACACTAGTTCACTGGTTCCCAAGTTCCCCAGTACACTGGTTCCTCAGTACACTAGTTCCCCAGTACACTGGTTCCTCAGTACACTAGTACACTAGTTCACTGGTTCCCCAGTACACTAGTTCACTGGTTCCCAAGTTCCCCAGTACACTGGTTCCTCAGTACACTAGTTCCCCAGTACACTGGTTCCTCAGTACACTAGTACACTAGTTCACTGGTTCCCCAGTACACAAGTTCACTGGTTCCCCAGTACACTAGTTCACTGGTTCACTGGTTCCCAAGTTCCCCAGTACACTGGTTCACCAGTTCACTGGTTCCTCAGTACACTAGTTCCCCAGTACACTAGTACACTGGTTCCCAGGACACTAGTTCACTGGTTCCCTAGTTCCCCAGTACACTAGTTCACTGGTTCCCTGGTTCACTAGTTCACTGGTTCACTGGTTCACTGGTTCCCCAGTACACTAGTACACGAGTTCACTGGTTCCCCAGTACACTAGTACACGAGTTCACTGGTTCCCCAGTACACAAGTTCACTGGTTCCCCAGTACACTAGTTCACTGGTTCCCTAGTTCCCCAGTACACTAGTTCACTGGTTCCCTGGTTCACTAGTTCACTGGTTCACTGGTTCCCCAGTACACTAGTACACGAGTTCACTGGTTCCCCAGTACACAAGTTCACTGGTTCCCCAGTACACTAGTTCACTGGTTCACTGGTTCCCAAGTTCCCCAGTACACTGGTTCACCAGTTCACTGGTTCCTCAGTACACGAGTTCACTGGTTCCCCAGTACACTAGTTCACTGGTTCCCTGGTTCACTAGTTCACTGGTTCACTGGTTCACTGGTTCCCCAGTACACTAGTACACGAGTTCACTGGTTCCCCAGTACACTAGTACACGAGTTCACTGGTTCCCCAGTACACAAGTTCACTGGTTCCCCAGTACACTAGTTCACTGGTTCCCTAGTTCCCCAGTACACTAGTTCACTGGTTCCCTGGTTCACTATTTCACTGGTTCACTGGTTCCCCAGTACACTAGTACACGAGTTCACTGGTTCCCCAGTACACTAGTTCACTGGTTCCCCAGTACACAAGTTCACTGGTTCCCCAGTACACGAGTACACTAGTTCACTGGTTCACTGGTTCCCAAGTTCCCCAGTACACTGGTTCCTCAGTACACTAGTTCCCCAGTACACTGGTTCCTCAGTACACTAGTACACTAGTTCACTGGTTCCCCAGTACACAAGTTCACTGGTTCCCAGGACACTAGTTCACTGGTTCCCTAGTTCCCCAGTACACTAGTTCACTGGTTCCCTGGTTCCTCAGTACACTAGTACACTGAGTTCACTGGTTCCCTAGTTCCCCAGTACACTAGTTCACTGGTTCCCCAGTACACAAGTTCACTGGTTCCCCAGTACACGAGTACACTAGTTCACTGGTTCACTGGTTCCCAAGTTCCCCAGTACACTGGTTCCTCAGTACACTAGTTCCCCAGTACACTAGTACACTGGTTCCCAGGACACTAGTTCACTGGTTCCCCAGTGCACTAGTTCACTGGTTCCCCAGTACACTGCTTCCCAGTACACAAGTTCACTGGTTCCCCAGTACACGAGTACACTAGTTCACTGGTTCACTGGTTCCCAAGTTCCCCAGTACACTGGTTCACCAGTTCCTCAGTACACTAGTTCCCCAGTACACTGGTTCCTCAGTACACTAGTACACTAGTTCACTGGTTCCCCAGTACACAAGTTCACTGGTTCCCAGGACACTAGTTCACTGGTTCCCTAGTTCCCCAGTACACTAGTTCACTGGTTCCCTGGTTCACTGGTTCACTGGTTCACTGGTTCCCCAGTACACTGGTTACACTAGTTCACTGGTTCACTGGTTCCCAGTACACTAGTTCACTGGTTCCCAGTTACTGGTTCACTGGTTCAGTACACTGGTTCCCCGGTTCCCCAGTACACTAGTTCACTGGTTCCCCAGTACACAAGTTCACTGGTTCCCCAGTACACTAGTTCACTGGTTCACTGGTTCCCAAGTTCCCCAGTACACTGGTTCACCAGTTCACTGGTTCCTCAGTACACGAGTTCACTGGTTCCCCAGTACACAAGTTCACTGGTTCCCCAGTACACTGGTTCCCTAGTTCCCCAGTACACTAGTTCACTGGTTCCCTGGTTCACTAGTTCACTGGTTCACTGGTTCCCCAGTACACTAGTACACGAGTTCACTGGTTCCCCAGTACACTAGTACACGAGTTCACTGGTTCCCCAGTACACTAGTTCACTGGTTCCCCAGTACACAAGTTCACTGGTTCCCCAGTACACGAGTACACTAGTTCACTGGTTCCCAAGTTCCCCAGTACACTGGTTCCTCAGTACACTAGTTCCCCAGTACACTGGTTCCTCAGTACACTAGTACACTAGTTCACTGGTTCCCCAGTACACTAGTTCACTGGTTCCCAAGTTCCCCAGTACACTGGTTCCTCAGTACACTAGTTCCCCAGTACACTGGTTCCTCAGTACACTAGTACACTAGTTCACTGGTTCCCCAGTACACTAGTTCACTGGTTCACTGGTTCCCAAGTTCCCCAGTACACTGGTTCACTGGTTCCTCAGTACACTAGTTCCCCAGTACACTAGTACACTGGTTCCCAGGACACTAGTTCACTGGTTCCCTAGTTCCCCAGTACACTAGTTCACTGGTTCCCTGGTTCACTAGTTCACTGGTTCACTGGTTCACTGGTTCCCCAGTACACTAGTACACGAGTTCACTGGTTCCCCAGTACACAAGTTCACTGGTTCCCCAGTACACTAGTTCACTGGTTCCCTAGTTCCCCAGTACACTAGTTCACTGGTTCCCTGGTTCACTATTTCACTGGTTCACTGGTTCCCCAGTACACTAGTACACGAGTTCACTGGTTCCCCAGTACACTAGTACACGAGTTCACTGGTTCCCCAGTACACTAGTTCACTGGTTCCCTAGTTCCCCAGTACACTAGTTCACTGGTTCCCTGGTTCACTAGTTCACGAGTTCACTGGTTCCCCAGTACACTAGTACACGAGTTCACTGGTTCCCCAGTACACTAGTTCACTGGTTCCCCAGTACACAAGTTCACTGGTTCCCCAGTACACGAGTACACTAGTTCACTGGTTCACTGGTTCCCAAGTTCCCCAGTACACTGGTTCCTCAGTACACTAGTTCCCCAGTACACTGGTTCCTCAGTACACTAGTACACTAGTTCACTGGTTCACTGGTTCCCAAGTTCCCCAGTACACTGGTTCACCAGTTCACTGGTTCCTCAGTACACTAGTTCCCCAGTACACTAGTACACTGGTTCCCAGGACACTAGTTCACTGGTTCCCTAGTTCCCCAGTACACTAGTTCACTGGTTCCCTGGTTCACTAGTTCACTGGTTCACTGGTTCCCCAGTACACTAGTACACGAGTTCACTGGTTCCCCAGTACACAAGTTCACTGGTTCCCCAGTACACGAGTACACTAGTTCACTGGTTCACTGGTTCCCAAGTTCCCCAGTACACTGGTTCCTCAGTACACTAGTTCCCCAGTACACTGGTTCCTCAGTACACTAGTACACTAGTTCACTGGTTCCCCAGTACACAAGTTCACTGGTTCCCCAGTACACTAGTTCACTGGTTCACTGGTTCCCAAGTTCCCCAGTACACTGGTTCACCAGTTCACTGGTTCCTCAGTACACGAGTTCACTGGTTCCCCAGTACACAAGTTCACTGGTTCCCAGGACACTAGTTCACTGGTTCCCTAGTTCCCCAGTACACTAGTTCACTGGTTCCCTGGTTCACTAGTTCACTGGTTCACTGGTTCCCCAGTACACTAGTACACGAGTTCACTGGTTCCCCAGTACACTAGTACACGAGTTCACTGGTTCCCCAGTACACTAGTTCACTGGTTCCCCAGTACACAAGTTCACTGGTTCCCCAGTACACGAGTACACTAGTTCACTGGTTCCCAAGTTCCCCAGTACACTGGTTCCTCAGTACACTAGTTCCCCAGTACACTGGTTCCTCAGTACACTAGTACACTAGTTCACTGGTTCCCCAGTACACTAGTTCACTGGTTCCCAAGTTCCCCAGTACACTGGTTCCTCAGTACACTAGTTCCCCAGTACACTGGTTCCTCAGTACACTAGTACACTAGTTCACTGGTTCCCCAGTACACAAGTTCACTGGTTCCCCAGTACACTAGTTCACTGGTTCACTGGTTCCCAAGTTCCCCAGTACACTGGTTCACCAGTTCACTGGTTCCTCAGTACACTAGTTCCCCAGTACACTAGTACACTGGTTCCCAGGACACTAGTTCACTGGTTCCCTAGTTCCCCAGTACACTAGTTCACTGGTTCCCTGGTTCACTAGTTCACTGGTTCACTGGTTCACTGGTTCCCCAGTACACTAGTACACGAGTTCACTGGTTCCCCAGTACACTAGTACACGAGTTCACTGGTTCCCCAGTACACAAGTTCACTGGTTCCCCAGTACACTAGTTCACTGGTTCCCTAGTTCCCCAGTACACTAGTTCACTGGTTCCCTGGTTCACTATTTCACTGGTTCACTGGTTCCCCAGTACACTAGTACACGAGTTCACTGGTTCCCCAGTACACAAGTTCACTGGTTCCCCAGTACACTAGTTCACTGGTTCACTGGTTCCCAAGTTCCCCAGTACACTGGTTCACCAGTTCACTGGTTCCTCAGTACACGAGTTCACTGGTTCCCCAGTACACTAGTTCACTGGTTCCCTGGTTCACTAGTTCACTGGTTCACTGGTTCACTGGTTCCCCAGTACACTAGTACACGAGTTCACTGGTTCCCCAGTACACTAGTACACGAGTTCACTGGTTCCCCAGTACACAAGTTCACTGGTTCCCCAGTACACTAGTTCACTGGTTCCCTAGTTCCCCAGTACACTAGTTCACTGGTTCCCTGGTTCACTATTTCACTGGTTCACTGGTTCCCCAGTACACTAGTACACGAGTTCACTGGTTCCCCAGTACACTAGTTCACTGGTTCCCCAGTACACAAGTTCACTGGTTCCCCAGTACACGAGTACACTAGTTCACTGGTTCACTGGTTCCCAAGTTCCCTGGTTCCTCAGTACACTAGTTCCCCAGTACACTGGTTCCTCAGTACACTAGTACACTGGTTCACTGGTTCCCAAGTTCCCCAGTACACTGGTTCACCAGTTCACTGGTTCCTCAGTACACTAGTACATGAGTTCACTGGTTCCCTAGTTCCCCAGTACACTAGTTCACTGGTTCCCCAGTACACAAGTTCACTGGTTCCCCAGTACACGAGTACACTAGTTCACTGGTTCACTGGTTCCCAAGTTCCCCAGTACACTGGTTCCTCAGTACACTAGTTCCCCAGTACACTAGTACACTGGTTCCCAGGACACTAGTTCACTGGTTCCCCAGTGCACTAGTTCACTGGTTCCCCAGTACACTGCTTCCCAGTACACAAGTTCACTGGTTCCCCAGTACACGAGTACACTAGTTCACTGGTTCACTGGTTCCCAAGTTCCCCAGTACACTGGTTCACCAGTTCCTCAGTACACTAGTTCCCCAGTACACTGGTTCCTCAGTACACTAGTACACTAGTTCACTGGTTCCCCAGTACACAAGTTCACTGGTTCCCTAGTTCCCCAGTACACTAGTACACGAGTTCACTGGTTCCCCAGTACACTAGTTCACTGGTTTCCCAGTAGACGAGTACACTAGTTCACTGGTTCCCTGGTTCACTGGTTCACTGGTTCACTGGTTCCCCAGTACACTAGTACACGAGTTCACTGGTTCCCCAGTACACTAGTTCACTGGTTCCCCAGTACACTAGTTCACTGGTTCCCCAGTACACAAGTTCACTGGTTTCCCAGTAGACGAGTACACTAGTTCACTGGTTCACTGGTTCCCAAGTTCCCCAGTACACTGGTTCACCAGTTCACTGGTTCCTCAGTACACGAGTTCACTGGTTCCCCAGTACACAAGTTCACTGGTTCCCCAGTACACTGGTTCCCTAGTTCCCCAGTACACTAGTTCACTGGTTCCCTGGTTCACTAGTTCACTGGTTCACTGGTTCCCCAGTACACTAGTACACGAGTTCACTGGTTCCCCAGTACACTAGTACACGAGTTCACTGGTTCCCCAGTACACTAGTTCACTGGTTCCCCAGTACACAAGTTCACTGGTTCCCCAGTACACGAGTACACTAGTTCACTGGTTCACTGGTTCCCAAGTTCCCCAGTACACTGGTTCCTCAGTACACTAGTTCCCCAGTACACTGGTTCCTCAGTACACTAGTACACTAGTTCACTGGTTCCCCAGTACACAAGTTCACTGGTTCCCTAGTTCCCCAGTACACTAGTTCACTGGTTCCCTGGTTCACTGGTTCACTGGTTCCCCAGTACACTAGTACACGAGTTCACTGGTTCCCCAGTACACTAGTTCACTGGTTTCCCAGTAGACGAGTACACTAGTTCACTGGTTCCCTGGTTCACTGGTTCACTGGTTCACTGGTTCCCCAGTACACTAGTACACGAGTTCACTGGTTCCCCAGTACACTAGTTCACTGGTTCCCCAGTACACTAGTTCACTGGTTCCCCAGTACACTAGTTCACTGGTTCACTGGTTCCCAAGTTCCCCAGTACACTGGTTCACCAGTTCACTGGTTCCTCAGTACACTAGTTCCCCAGTACACTAGTACACTGGTTCCCAGGACACTAGTTCACTGGTTCCCTAGTTCCCCAGTACACTAGTTCACTGGTTCCCTGGTTCACTAGTTCACTGGTTCACTGGTTCCCCAGTACACTAGTACACGAGTTCACTGGTTCCCCAGTACACTAGTACACGAGTTCACTGGTTCCCCAGTACACAAGTTCACTGGTTCCCCAGTACACGAGTACACTAGTTCACTGGTTCACTGGTTCCCAAGTTCCCCAGTACACTGGTTCACCAGTTCACTGGTTCCTCAGTACACGAGTTCACTGGTTCCCCAGTACACTAGTTCACTGGTTCCCTGGTTCACTAGTTCACTGGTTCCCCAGTACACTAGTACACGAGTTCACTGGTTCCCCAGTACACTAGTACACAAGTTCACTGGTTCCCCAGTACACTAGTTCACTGGTTCCCTAGTTCCCCAGTACACTAGTTCACTGGTTCCCTAGTTCCCCAGTACACTAGTTCACTGGTTCCCTGGTTCACTATTTCACTGGTTCACTGGTTCCCCAGTACACTAGTACACGAGTTCACTGGTTCCCCAGTACACTAGTTCACTGGTTCCCCAGTACACAAGTTCACTGGTTCCCCAGTACACGAGTACACTAGTTCACTGGTTCACTGGTTCCCAAGTTCCCTGGTTCCTCAGTACACTAGTTCCCCAGTACACTGGTTCCTCAGTACACTAGTACACTGGTTCCCAAGTTCCCCAGTACACTGGTTCACCAGTTCACTGGTTCCTCAGTACACTAGTACATGAGTTCACTGGTTCCCTAGTTCCCCAGTACACAAGTTCACTGGTTCCCCAGTACACGAGTACACTAGTTCACTGGTTCACTGGTTCCCAAGTTCCCCAGTACACTGGTTCCTCAGTACACTAGTTCCCCAGTACACTAGTACACTGGTTCCCAGGACACTAGTTCACTGGTTCCCCAGTGCACTAGTTCACTGGTTCCCCAGTGCACTAGTTCACTGGTTCCCCAGTACACTGCTTCCCAGTACACAAGTTCACTGGTTCCCCAGTACACGAGTACACTAGTTCACTGGTTCCCAAGTTCCCCAGTACACTGGTTCACCAGTTCCTCAGTACACTAGTTCCCCAGTACACTGGTTCCTCAGTACACTAGTTCCCCAGTACACTAGTACACTGGTTCCCAAGTTCCCCGGTTCCCCAGTACACTAGTTCCCTGGTTCCCCAGTACACGTGTGCACTGGGGGAACGTGTGCACTGGGGGAACGTGTGCACTGTCCACTGGTTCTTCTCATTTTGCCGACCTTAAAAGGTCGGCAGGCTGAGTCAACCTCCTGGTGTATTTAATTCAGCAGTCAACGGGGTTTGAACTCGGGACCTTTTGGATCCAAAGCCTCCACGCTAACCACTAAGCCAACACCAGTCTCTACATTTATTATCATCGATTTTGCCCTTGTAGTTAATGTTGACAAAAGCTCAATTCCAAGTATGATTGATCATGTGTGTTTGCCTGACCACCAGATTAATGTGCATTAAAGCCATTCTGTGATCCCACCCCATGGTCTGGGAATACCAAATGCCAAATATAAACATCCCAGCCATAAGGCTGAAAACATCATTGTGGGCCGAACAGCCTTGTGTGTTCATGTTGATCACAGAGATTGTAAATCGTCGGAGTCGGTCCATTCTTGCAACAACAATGAAATGTTCAGACATTGCAACGTGAAACATAAACGTGCAAAGAGGTCGGAGAGAGGAGCTGGTGGGGACTTGGTTGTAAATGTAAAAGTATTTTTTATCTAAAAGGTAAAGATATCCGGATAAACGACATCTCAACTTCAGGCCAATGTTATCAGTTCCAGTAGTGTCAAAACATTGCTCTGTGCACTGGCATCTCTGTCTTCTTTTCAGCAAGTCCTGTACTTTAGACCATCAACAAATTGCTGGAAGGTGGAGAAAATTACCACCATCCATCTGAGGGAGCACTTTGCAACAGATAACTGTTTTGAAATGTTCGTGTGGGGCTGATGTTCTCATGGGGCTGGAAGGAGAGCCGAGAGGAAATGTGCATTTGCCTCCTCCAAGCTGTCCAGCCTGGGTTCGAATCTCTACCCAGCTACAAACTCAAGCTGGTTTCTCGCAGGCAAAGCGATTCATCAATGTGTGCACCATTCATCGGATGGACGTTAAACCAGGCGTCTCGTCTCCCAGCATTAGTTGGTGAACGTTAAAGATTTCATGGTGTCCTTCGTGAAGAGTAGGCGAGTTATCGCCAGCATCCTGGACAATTCCAGCTCTAATGTCCGGGGGCACTGCATTAGTGGATATATATATATATATATATATATATATATAGTTATCTATATCGATATCGATATATATATATATATATATATATATATATATATATATATATATATATATATATATATATATATATATATATATATATATATATATATATATATATATATATATATATATATATATATATATATATATATATATATATATATATATATATATCTATATATATATATATATATATATATATATATATCAGTGGCAGCCACAGGCTACATACAAAATGAATGAATCGTGTGTGTGTGTGTGCGCGCGCGCGTGCACGCATATATGTCCTGCCATATCCTCTGGTAGTCTGAAAACACGCTGGCTTTTGTTGTTCAACTCCTCCATGAATCTAACTCCAATGGAGAAAAAAAAAAAAAAAAAAAAAAAGTCCTTTACAATTCAGTCTGTTGGTATAAAAAGAGAAGTTTGTGTGGAGATAAATTATTCTGATTCAGCCAATAGTAAAGGCTATCTCAAAGGGGCTTATTGAGGAAATTTGTATAGGCGAGGGGGGTGATGTGGAGTTGTCCCTTCTGTGGCATTCTCAAGAAAAGTGGAATGTGGAGAAAGAGGCATTCTTTGGGCACATAGACCTTGGGGTGCCATCTCCCCAGGTCATGTTTGTGAGCACTGATGGCAAGGAGGAAAATCTAACCCACACGAATAGGAACGTGGCAATAAGCAATGCAAATCCATGAGTCAGCTGTTTGTGTGTAAAGAGACAATACAATATTGAAACCCATTTTGAAGTCCTGAATTTATTCTGCATCTGGGAATCCAGCCAGCATATTATGTAAGTTGAGGGCATTTGAGACAAAAATGAATCATTGCCGGGGGGGGGGGGGGAGGGGGGGATTAATGTCAGGTGAGAAATCATAATCATATATTCATCTCATAAGTGTTTGACATCCAACCACCAAGTTCAGTTAATGGGATCGGGACCTTCATTGATAAAGATGGAGTGACTGACCAAAAAGATTAAAAATAAATAAATCACTCATCTAACTATAAAGTTGTTTTAAATTCGTCCAAATGAAAAACAAAAAAAACAGCAAAGGACACCATTCTGATGGTCAAAAACAAAGCAAAAGGCAGGAAGGTTTGTATTGCCATATAATGAAGGTATTTTCCAAGCAACAAGCCCTCATGCATGTATGTACATAACAGAAATAAAAACCACATAAATAGCACAGCCAAAATAAGGCATCAAGTTTAAAAAACAGTATCCCCTATAATTGTGACCAATGGAGCGAGTGGCAAAGGTCCTTGATGATTGGCTGAGCAATTCTGCTTGCCATGCTCCTTGTGAGGTGCCGATAGGACTTGCCTCTGGATGTGATGAATAGGAGCCACCAAAGTGTCCTGCTTTCAGGTGCAAATTGAAGTAGCTCCCGTACCCCACCTCCAAATGTGAACAGGAGCTATCAGGTCCCACCTCCATGTGTGAATTAGGAACCGCATTTCACCTCCAGATGTGACGGGGAGGAATTGACAGGTCGTGCACCTCCAGATGTGAACAGGAGGAGCTAACTTATTCCACCTCCAGCAGCTATGAATGGGAGGAGCCAAATAATCCTGCGTCGAGATATGAGCAAGAGGCATTAACATGCCCCTACACACATGAATTGAAGAAGTACACACGTGGATTGGAGGAGCTAACATGCCATGCCTCTAGTTGTTAATGGGAGGAGTTAACATGTCCCACCTCCATAAGTTAACAGGAACTCACATGTTCCTCCACACGTGTGCAAATGGGAGGCGCTAACATCTGAAAGAGCAAACCCAACAAAACTTGAAACGACATCACAGATATTGACATTGATTTAAAAATAAATCGTCGATCAAGTAGAAAACAAACCCTTTGACCTGACCTCAACATTAACTCCTTGCAGCTACCATCAGGGAATATTACTCCAAAGCCTTGATAATCTAAAGTCTGTTGCAAGTGTTACTTGTCCGACAGTTGAGGAGGAAGCAAAATTATAATCCTGTGGCAGAGATCCATTGGTGCAATCCAGAAATAATTTATTCACTCCAATGAAATTATGTTGCCTTCAGTTAATACGGGATAGTCTGTAGATTCAACGGAAAATTGTATTTACTTGCAAATGAATAAAAAGCAAAACTGAACCATTGATGGATTCTCGGCTGATCAATCTTCTATCGTCACCACATTCTCACACAATACCTTAAAGGTAGTTCCTCCTTCAACAAGTCCACATAATATGTACACAAAACGGCAGGATTTTAACCCACTTCCCCTTATCTAGTGTAGCCTACCTTCCTAAAGTCCCCTCCATTTCCCATTTCCCTTGTACATACATAGATCACAAACAAAATAAAATAAAATATGAAAATGAGTAAAATGTGAAAATCTCAAATCCAGGCTCACTTTTCACCTCCACTCATTTGTTCCTCTCTTCTCCAGCTTGTGGAAACAACTTCCTTAGTCCGTTCTCTTCTCTCCTGCGCTCCACATTGGCAGCACACTTCCATCTTGTGTCATTCTTCATCCCTGTCCATGATCTTTACTCTCCCCTAACCCCATCCCCGAATACCTCTACCCATCTTCTTGCAGGTTGCTTTTTCCTTCCTTCATTCCCTTGTGTCCAAATGTTGTCCTACTACCCGACCAGCAGTGTATTCCCTTCTTCCTCTGTCAACTTTAGTCTTCTGGGAGCCTAGATTTTGTACA